>NC_082722.1:19870352-20470352 GCF_030144855.1 Hypanus sabinus
TTGGAACGTCCTCGGGGCATTTTTCAACCCAAAGGGTAAATCATTGCACTCATACAATCCAGATAGTGTCACAAATGCAGATATTTATTTAACCCTTTCTGTTAAGGGACACACCAGTAACCTTTCAACAGGGCAATCATTGTAAAGTATTTAGCTTTCACCACTCTGTTAATACAGACATCCACTTTTGCAATGGGATAAGCATCTGTCTTAGTTACTGCATCAACTTTCCTGTAATCAGTACAGGATCTCATACCCCCATCCGGTGCAGGGATAATCACGTACAGTGACACCCAGTCTGAAGTGGTTGGACTAATTATGCCGGCTGTTAGCATGTATTCAATTTCTTGTACAACCATTTTATTTTTGTCTTGGTTCATTCTGTAAGGGTGCTGCTTAATGGGATCAACTTCATCTACAATTACGTTATGCACCACAGCCGTGACCGGTGTTGGAATGTCAGGGGATAAATATTTATACTTGTTAATTAAGCTCTTCAGTTGTTTTTATTGCTTTGACTGCAAATGTAGAATCTTTCCATCAATATTATTCAAAACACCAGAATTTCTGAGACTTGTGGAAATTACAGGGAGTTCATCAAAGTGACCTGTTATTCCAGTACCAGATACCACTATCTCCTCCGTTGTTATAACAATACTCACTGTTGCAGGGTCAGGGTCATGATAACGCTGTATCACATTTACGTGGACGAGCTGGGTAGCCTTTCTCCGGTCAAGAGTCCTAATAATATAATTTAAAGAATCGATTTTCTTAATTATTTCATATGGTCCCCTAAATCTCGCTTGAAGTGTGTTGGTAAGGAAAGGGAACAGCATCAAGACCCTTTCCCCAACATGTTTTCTCACTCTCTTGTCATCCCACTGTTTCATGTTTATCTGTTAGTCCTGTAAATTCTGCTTCACCTTGTTAAGTCTATCTCTGAATTCCAAAACATAACTAAGCACGCTCATACAAACATTCTGATTTGACCATTGCTCTCTGGGCAAGGTCAAATGTGACACAATGCAATCAGCTCTTAACTCTTTAGCTATTCCGTGGAATGTTTTCCATGTAAAGTTACTACCCTGGTCAGGTTGGACTTCTTTAGGTAGACCTACCAGTGTGAAAAATTTGATGAGTGTTTTTACCACAGTCTTAGCCTTGATATTCCTGAGAGGCACCATTTCATGGAATCTAAACATAGCACCCATGATGGTTAACAAATACTCATAACCAGCTACAGTCTTTGGCAAAGGGCCAACACATTCCACTATGACCATCAAAAAAGGTTCACCAAAAGCAGATATTGGTCTAAGTGGTGCTGCTGGGATCACCTGTGATCACCTGGGATCAGAGTGGCAAGAGAACAACTAATCGATTCTCCTGATCGATCCCCCAAAACCCTCCTTCTTGTGGGAACAAAAAAACTCATCCTGTCTAAAACCGTGTGTCTGTGAGTCTATCATCTCATCATCCTTCTATTTATCTCCCCATGCTGAACACCAGCTGCCCATCAAGTAGCTCCTCCCTTCTCTCTCTGTAAGAACTTCGAAGCTGCCAGTGTCCTTGCAGAAGTGTAAACACGCTGCAGAGAAAGCATAACTCCATCTCCAAGCAGTCTTCGCTTCTCTCTCTCGTAATAACAAGGTGTATGTGTTGGACACTACTCTCTCTATCTTTCTTTTTAAAAGCACAGTTCATAGTGATAATTCAGGATCCCGTAACAACATTAATATTAATATTACTTCATCCTCTGGGATTCAAAGCAATCCTAAATTTGCTTGAAAATTAGTTCCATCGACACTACCAAGCCTGCACCCTCTCCCCTCTGATCCCATCTGTCATCCGTGCCGTGTCCTTACCATACCCTCCGACCTTCAACTCTCTGAGGCAGAGCGCTCTGTCCTCAGTAAAGTCCTAACCTTTGCCACACTTCGCTCAAACCTCCTGAGTTCCGTGTGCGCCATGACGCTGAACATTTCTTCTGACGGCTCCGTCTCCAAGCCTACTTCTTCGGCAAGGACTCTGCCACTCCCACCGATGACCCCTTCTCTCGTCTTCAACCCTCCTCCTCATGGACAACCCGCTCTGGTCTTCTGCCTGCTCTGGATCTCTTTATTTTCAACTGCCCCTGGAACATCAACCGTCTCGATTTCAGTGTAGTGAAATCCACTTCCAACCTCACTCCTTCCGACCGCTCTGCTCTCCACTCCCTCCGCACCAATCCCAATCTCATTATAAAACCCGTTGATAAGGGTGGAGTTGTTGTGGTCTGGTGTACTGACCTCTACCTAGCTGAGGCACAGCGACAGCTGTCTGATACCACCTCTTATTTAACCCTCGTTCATGACCCTAATAAGAAACACTAGACCACTGTCTCCCACAGAATCATCAACCATAGTAGCTCTGGGGGACACCCATCCACTGCCATCAGCCTCATAGTTCCCACACTTCGCACTTCCCGTTTCTATCTCCTACCCAATATCCACAAAGCTGCCTGTCCAGGTAGACCCATTGTCTCAGCTTGATCCTGCCCCACCGAACTCATTACAGCACACCCTGACACTGTTCAATCCCTTCCCACCTATGTTCGTGATACTACTCATGCTTTGAATTTTTTCAATGATTTTATGTTCACTGGCCGCCACAACTTTATTTTCACCATGGACATCCATTGTCTCGCATCACTCTCCTCCATCTAGCGGAATTAGTTCTTATTCTCAATAATTTCTCCTTTGGCTTCTATCTCTTCCTCCAAACCAAAGGTTTAGCCATGGGCACCCGCATGGGTCCAGCTTTGCCGGCCTTTTTGTTGGCTTTGTGGAACAGTCCATGTTCGAATCCTATACGGTCATCCGTGCCCCTCTTTTCCTTCGCTATATCGACGACTGCGTTGGCGCTGCCACCTGTACACATGCTGAGCTCGTTGACTTCATTAACTTTGCCTCCGGATTTCACCCTGCCCTCACATTTACCTATTCCATTTCCGACTCCTCCCTCCCCTTTCTTGATCTTTCTGTCTCCATTTGTTCAGCGTTAACTAGGGTGGAAAATCACAGGGAAGTATAAGACATGTTGTTTTTTGAGTATTTAATTTACTTTTTTCACTTCAAATGCTTGAATACATGAAAATTTCAGAAAAATCAGGACGTTTTTAAATGACAAGCACAGCTCTGGTTAGGCGAAATGATTTATTGTAAATCATGATTTCTAATCTGTGAGACAATGTTGTCCACCGGACGCTGTAATCCTTCATAATATCGCACCTTTAAATATATCCGCCTTCATTGCAAAGTTATTCCGAAATGTTTTCAACAAGGTACTTTCTGGATAAATGTTTCAACTGGAGTTTAATTATTTTTTAATTGATAATAGGAAGCTGAGTTGGAGAGACAGGGTGGGAAGAGGTGGAAATGGACCAGGTAAATCTGAGGGCAAGGTGATTGTTGGAGGCAAATTTAATGATACTTGATTGGAGGCAAAGTATCATCAACTTTGCCTCCAACATTCACCTTGCCCTCAAATTTACCTGGTCCATTTCCGACACCTCCCAGCCCTTTCTTGATATTTCAAACTCCATCCCTACAGACGGCTTATCCACTGATAGCTACTATAAGCCCACTGACTCTCACGGCTACCTGGACTATTAATCTTCCCACCCTGTCTCTTGCAATGCTGCCATCACCTTTTTGACTTTCCATTCCAGGACGAAAGAGATGTCTTACATTTTCAAACAAAAGGGCTTCCTTTCTTGCACCATCAACTCTGTTCTCAAACGCATGTCTCCCAATTCCCGCACCCAATTGGCCCTCACCCAATCCACACGCCACACGAATCACGATAGTGTTCCCCTTTTCCTTACCGACCACCCGACCAGCCTCCGGCTCCAACGTATAATTCTTCGTAGCATCCGCCACCTCCAATGGTATCCCAATGCCAAGCACATCTTTCCCTCCCCCGCTCTTTCTGCTTTCCGCAGGGATCTCTACCTACGTGACTCCCTTGCTGTTTATAAAAATTGTTTCCTCTATTTCTTTCCAGAATGAACATAGCACAGACACAGGATGCATAGACGTTGCAGTACAACTTGAGAAACATCTAGCTGACCAAGCACGATATCAAATAAGTTACATAAATTGAACTTATCTTAGATGTTACCATAAACAGTCTGCTACATACATGTTTCAGAGAGGAGAAATCTTTGACCACAGCTTTCCATGATGTCATCAGCAGAGCCATGAGTGCTCTTCTTAGGCAATGTGTTAGTTCTCATAAACAGAAGGCATTCTTGGTAAACTGACAGATGTATTAATGTACATTCAAATGCGCTTAGGTTAACACTGCCTAGCACAGAGGCGGGAAAAGGAATAACATGCATAAATAATCTTTGTACAACATTCAGATAAAACTTATCAGGATATGCTTTCACCAGTGAAAACAAGATTCAGCATTTCAGGTGAGCACGTGCAATTCTGATAAGAGGAACACACCCGTAAACTGAAATTAAGCACAAACCAGAAAGATAAAGAAATTATCGCTCCAGAGTAAAACAAACTAAGCCAATGGAAGAATATGACCGTCTTTGGAGACAACCCCAGGATCAGGGCAGATTAGATGTCATTAAGGAAGCGTTGAACGCCTGGCTCAGAGTTGGAGACCTCTTCTCAGAACAAAGTGGTTCCTCCTGGCATAGTAGACCACGTGGTTAACACAAAAAGGATCAAAAATAGAGAATACAAAAACCAACAAAGGTAAGACGATTCATGCAGAAAATGCCAAGAGAAACCAGAAACAATCTAGCACATTACAGGATTTTACAGCAGTTGAAGTGAATCCGATTACTTACATAGGGCAATCAAGCGGCAGACATTATTTACTAAAATATTGCTTTATGTTTCAAACTCAGTAGTGGAACCATACCTTCCAATAAATACGTGTCTTGTTTGGTTTGAGAGTCAGAGCTGTATTACAGCTAACCCATTATTACAAACGGGACCATTATAATAACCGTTCGCATATAAATATTACAGAATAAGCAAGCAAAAACAACTTACTTAATAGACATATAGGCAGTCCAAACACATATAATAACCAGAAATCAATGAGTGAAAATCACATAAAATTAAAAGAGAAAATTGGAAGACTATGGAACTTGAAGTGGATATACCTTATCCCAATCGTGATATCTACAACTGATATCATCCCAAAATCATTATACAAAAGTATTAAACAATTAGATCTACACAACAGTATTTATTGCAAAATCTCCAGAAAGCCAAAATAATAAACACCAGTCTGAATTTTGCTAGCAGTTGAGAAATTAGTTTGCTTGACTATGCTCGGTTTTCCAGCTCGGAATAATAATAATAATACTTTGCATGAGCATGGCGATTGTAAATTTGAAGCTCAGGGGCACCTGAATAAAGGTACGTCCTGAGTCCTGGACGATATGTCACGGGACATGCCCCGTGCTGCACCACATAGTTTTGTAGGAACGTAAGCTAATGCAAGATGAGTGAAAAAAGTCATTAGTCAACAATGGGTGCATTAATATGAAGATGGTACTGTTACGGAAATCTAGGTGTTGAGACATGCTGTGTTCTAGCAATTAAAGTGCCATTATAATTCAGAAAATTTCGTGTGACTGTCACTAAGAATGTGCGATGATTGTTCGGCTTTCCTGGCTATTGTATTGGGAAAGCAATTGGATTGAACAGTTTCAGAGTATTGCAATCCGAGTAGGTGCCGAATAAAAGTCTGGCTTTCTGCTGCTTTGTGCACTCCTGAGGGAGAGGACCTTACTTGGGGACTATATATACGCGCCAATGTGTATGTCTAATTCTAAGAACTGGTCTATATCTCTATGTGATTTGTTATGATTTGTGTATGCGACCCGTTTATCTGAAACCCACGCGCTCACCGACCCACTCTTCCAATTAGTGAAACAAAACGTGGCTTTTATAATAGCTATTCATACTTTCAAATTTCTCTGTGATTTCGTTCCTCCAGATTCTATCCCCTTTTGTAGGCCCATCCCCAGAGCTAAAAGTATACCTCTGCTGATTTACAGTGTATCCCATTCCCCAAACCCCAATGATCGTCTCATTTCTACGGCGACCAATGCCGACCCTTAACTCTGGAATTTAGTGCTGTTCTTCTGTTTTGTACACACTTTGTAACCTAACTTTTTTGTGTGTTTAACGGCTCGCTCACGAGCCATATTATTGAAGTGCTCAGAATCAGAATGTGTTTAAAATTATACTTTTTGCTGTGTTCCATTAAGACAGAGAAACGATTTTAAAACTGCATCTTTTCAATCGAAGCAAGAGGCTGAGAGTGGAAGACCAGCATCGCTCAGGGATGGTTTTTTTCTGTTTTTTTAACTAATCGGGGAAAAGCAGTTAGACTGCGCAGGCGCGTGACGTATCACGCCTGGGTTTAAAAGAAAGACCGTCATATACAGCGGCCATCGTTGGAGTGGACTGAGTTGGAGTGGAGCGGCTTTGGCTCAATCAGGCTTTGGCGAGAAACAGGCAGAGGCAAAGGCAGGTTCCGGTAAGTTTTTGTTTTTCTTCATTTTTTTTGTTTTGCTCAGACTAGAGAATATGCCAGTCAGGATATTGGAATGCTCCTCTTGCAGGATGTGTGAAGTCAGGGAGACCGTTGAGGTCTCCCTGACAACGATACCTGCAGGAAGTGCATCCAGCTGCAGCTCAAAACAGACCGTGTTAGGGAACTGGAGCAGGGGCTGGATGACCTCCAGATCATACGGGAGAATGAATAGTTTCTAGATAGTAGCTTCCGGGAAGTAGTTACACCTAAGGAACGAGGCGCAGGAGATTGGGTTACCGTCAGGCGATGGAAGGGGAAAGGGCAGGTAGTGCAGGGTTCCCCTTTGGCCATTCCCCTCCAAAACAGCTATACCGATTTGGATACTGTTGAGGGAGAGATAGCCTTGCTGGGACAAGCTGCGGTAGCCGGGTCTCTGGCATTGAGTCTGGTTCTGCAGTGCAGAAGGGAGGCAGGAAGAAGAGGAGAGTGGTATGATAGGGGACTCCATTGTCAGGGGTACAGACAGGAGATTCTGTGGTCGTGACAGAGACTCCCGGATGGTTTGTTGCCTCCCGGGTGCCAGGGTCAGTGATGTATCTGATCGCATGCACAGTATTCTGAAGTGGGAGGGAGATCAGCTGGATATCGTGGTATACATCGGTACCAATGACATCAGTAGAAAGCATCATGAGGTCCTGATGAGTGAGTACAGAGAGCTTGGTAGGAAGTTGAAAAACAGGACCTCAAAGGTAGTAATCTCAGGATTGTTGCCTGTTCCACGTGCCAGTGAGGGTAAGAGTAGGATGCTCTGGCAGATGAGCACATGGCTGAGAAACTGGTGTAGGGGGTAGGGGTTCAGATTTCTAGATCATTGGGAACTTTTCTGGGGCAGGTGGGACCTGTACAAGAGAGACGGGTTGCACCTGAAGTACAGGGGGACCAATATACTTGCACGGAGGTTTGCTAGTGTTATTCGGGAGGATTTAAACTAGATATGCAGGGGGATATGAACCAGAGTGCCAGAGTAGATAGTGGAACGGGGATAAAAATAAGTGACGTTAGTAATTCATGCAAAGTCACAAATTGAAAGGTTGTGTGTGGTGGTAATAATCTTCTGAGGTATGTATATTTCAATGCGAGGAGTATTGTGGGAAATGGAGAGCTCCTGAGGGCATGGATTGACAGGTGGAATTATGACATCATAGCCAAGACTGAAACTTGGCTACAGGAGGGGCAGGACTGGCAGCTCAATGTTCCAGGGTTCCCCATGTTTCAGACCTGATAGAGGCAGAGAGTTGAAGAGTGGGTGGGGTGTGGCTTTGCTAGTCAAGGAAAATATTACAGCAGTGCTTCGGCAGGACTGATTAGAGGGCTTGTCTACTGAGGCCATATGGGTGGAGCTGACAAACAGGAAAAGGTATGACCACATTAATAGGATTGTATTATAGATCACCCAATAGTCGGCAAGAACTGGAGGAGCATATTCGCAGACAGATAATGTCGTGGTTTTTAGTGCCCCACAAACGACCAGGAGACGCAGAAGATTCTTCAAGAAGAGTTAAACTTTAATTAGCAAATCAAGACTGAGACAGTCATTGGGCTCGTCGCTGATTGCCCAACGATCCATAGCATTTTTTATAGCAATCTGCTGGTTTAGTCGCATTAGCATATCCAATTGGTCTACAGTTGCGTCTCACAAGTACATCCGCCACTATTGTTTCTACCTATTGACTTAATCATGTTCTAATCTACATCTCTTAGCTACCTCTCATTAACACTCCATTGTCTTCTACATTCAATTAGATACATGCATAGCAAATAGCAAACTCAGACTACATAATCCACATCTCTTAGCTACCTCTCATTAACACACCATTGTCTGCTGCATTCAATTGGATACTTGCAGAGCAAATAGCAAACTCAGACTACATAGTTTTGGTTACACAGCAAACAATATACTCCAATATATCCCCCCTTTGAGACCCACTGTCTCACACAGAGAAAGACTAAGAGTCCGCGCACAAAAGCCCCAATAAACTCAAGCACTTATTCCCAGAATTCGGGTTAAACTACAATTTTTTGTGACAAGACCTGAAAGCATTCTCTCCCTGTTGCCCTGGGACGCTGAGCCAAAAACCTATCCCTTTGTTCCTGAGACAAGGAAAAAGACTCAGAAGCCCTTAGAATCTACAGCCACGCTGTCGTTTTGCTCTTGTTCATCCTGCAGGTGTTGTAGGCTATAACGAAACATTTTCGGTGTTTCTTTCTCCACTAAGCTTGCTTCAGTAATTGCTACGAGCATCGGAAATTGTTTGGTTGCAGCACGCACTACAAGAGATTTGAGACAAGGAAGAAAACAGCACAGCACAAGCGCACAACTCAACAATACAATACTGACAGTTATTGCCATTTTAGTCAGCCATGCTGCCGATCCTCCGAGTCTACTTTCTAAACAGTCAAATAACTGATTTCCGAACCCTGCATTCTGTGCGCATACCTCGCACTGTGACAAGACAAAGTCCATTGAAGCCTTATTTAGGTGACCAAAAACCACCCTTCTTTATTTTCTTTATCACTTCCCCCTTTGCATAATGGTCAATCTCATGTGCTTCTGAAATCAGAATCGTCAGTAGAGGGGTGGGCGCTACCAACAAACCCACTTCCATGCTCCACAAGCCTTCCTGGTTCTGGTTGGCCCCCCTTGGTCTCCACATTGTCTGCTCTGCCAAAATTGCCTAATATTGTATTTCAATTAGGTCCTCTACCACAGGTTCTGGAGCTAGGCTTACCTGGGGGACAATGACAGCTGAGTCACATCCAGACACTTTTCTGGCTGCCTCGTCCGCAGCTTGATTTTCCTTTGTTATTACATCATTTCCCTTTTTATGTGCCTGGCATTTTACTGTAGCCAATGCTTTAGGTTTCATTATGGCTTTTACTAAGTCTAAAATTTGCTGACAATGTTGTATGGGATCTCCACTGCTATTTTTAAAACCTCTCTTTTTCCACACTGCCCCGAACAAATGGCATACTCCATGAACATATGCCGAAACAGTATAGATGTCTACTTTCTCAACTTCCATCATTTCACACGCAGCTGTCAGGGCTTTGATTTCCGCTAGTTAGGCGGAAAATGGTTGGGGACAGGACTCCATCCTAATAATCTTATTGCTCGACTGATCCTGCTGCACTACTGAAAACCCTGCATGATTTCCATCATAATCCCTATAACAAGACCCACCTTTGGACAGAACATTTTTATCTACATCTTCTAGTGGTTCTGTCCGTAAATCTGCTCTCAATTTGGCAAATGCCATCGTCTTCCCTACACAATCTTGCGGTTCTCCTTCATAGCACAAAGGGACAAAATCGGCTATATTACTGGTAGTGCATCTCTCTATAGTTATATCTGGAAATGTCAATAGCATCTGATACGCTGCTATTCTGGCTGGCGTCAGCACAGATTTCCCTCTTTCCAGCAATTCTGCTACTTTCTGGTGTGTGTACAGAGTCACAGGATAGCCCAGGGTTACAGATGATGCCTTTCCATATGCATAGTGCAGAACCGCCAATCCCTGATAACAGGGTTGATACCCCTGAGCCACCTCATTTAGTCGAGTACTGTGATATGCTATCGGCTGCTTTGCTTTTCCTGTGCCTGTCTCCAGTGTTAGAACTGGTGTGACATAACCCTCCTGTTGGTTGGATACATACAAATGAAAAACCTTCTCGTAGTCAGGCAAAGCTAATACTTGTGCTGACTGCAATTCCTGCTTAATAGTATTGAAAGCTATCTCCGCCTCTCCATTCCACTCTAAGCCGTTCTTCAAATTTGTATGTCCTGCTTCTTTCATTATCTTTCTCAAAGGTGCCACAATCTCAGCATATTCTCCTATCCAATCAGAGCTGTACCCTGCCATTCCCAAAAACGTCATAATCTGCCCTATAGTCTGGGGTTTTGGGGCCTTAGTTATTGCCTCAATCAGATCAGGTGCTATCGTCTTCACTCCCTTGGATATTACACTGCCTAAGTATTCAACTTGCTGCGTGCAAAAGTGCAGTTTCTTTTTGGATACTTTATGTCCTCCATGCGCCAGCTTCTCTAACAGAGTTATAGTGTCCTGCTCACACTGTTCCTTATTGTGGGAGCAAATCAACAGGTCATCCACATACTGTAACAATGTACTTTCCATTGGTATGCCTTCAACACCTGATTAAAAACATGTGGTGAATGTTTAAACCCTTGCGGCATTCTGGTGTACTCTGAAAGTAAGTGCAAACAGATACTGACACTGGTCGGCCAGAGGAATGCTGAAGAAAGCCGAACACAAATCAATCACTGAAAAGTAACTTGCTTCTGGTGGAACATTAGTCAAAAGCGTGTGTGGGTTGTGGACTACCGCTGGCCAGTCCTCTACCACATCATTTACCACTCGCAAATCATGGACCAATCTCCACGTAGATTTATCTGCTTTTAAGACCGGCAGCAATAGAGTATTGCATGGACTGTTTGTTCTTTCAACACTCCTATTTCAATCAACCCCTGCTCTGTTGATACTATTCCCTCTGCCGCTTCTGGTCTTAGAGGGTATTGTGGTCTCCTGGGTGGAATTGCTCCTTTTTTCAGCCTTATTTCCATCGGACTAGCTGTTTTTATATTCCCTACGTCCGTGTCATGCTGTGACCACAGAATAGATGGCAACCCATCTAACCTTCCATCTTTCTGCTGGCCTCTTTCCTTTCCAAGCAATGGCATGTGTGGTTGGGGAGTTACGTCGACCTCTCTGACTTCCCCTACCATATCTACACAAACCATTATTTTAATGCAATTGTTGTCTTCTGATATCCACACCTCTCGCGTGATTTTCCTCCACACTGTTACGATTTCAGCACTCTTAACTAAGGGTCCTAAGTTTTTAGACTGATATCCCTTGTTTACCAACAACGTTACGTGGGGCGCAGCCTCTGCTATCCTGTACCATTTTTCTAAAAAGGTGGTCCACTTAACTTGTAAAGCTGCCCCTTGCTTTCCAATTATCACAGCCTACCCTTTCGGGTGCTGTTGGGTAGATGCCTCCAGGTGCCATCTCTCCTCTAACTCCCTGTTCTGAGTCTCGTGAAAAATCACAATGTACTGTACAATGTAGCTCATATTTGGGCATTACAGCCCTGGGTAATATAGCCTGCACGCCCTTTTTCCATTTCTCCCAGATTTCCTGAATCTGATCTGCGATGTCTCCTATCCAAAAGACATTAGCCTTTTTGTCTTCTCGCACTATCACTTGAGTCCCTGCTCTTTCAACACTCAGCCCATTTCTGGTGCATTCTAATTGTAATTCCAGTTTCAATAACGCATCTCTGCCGAACAAATTAATTGAAGTACCTTTAAATACTAGCACCGGCAAAACAATTCCTTTATTTCCTATTCTCAACTGCACTGGAGCCGTGCACTGTGTCAACTGTGTTTTCCCCGAGAACCCTACCGTCTTAATAAACTTTCCTGACATGGGAAGGTGAAGGGCAGACTGTTGTTGTACACAAGTGTACGTGGCTCCAGTATCTATCATCATTGCTGTCAGTTGCCCTTCTAACATAAACTGTACAATGGGTTCCTCGTCTGCCTCCCTTGTTATCATTGGGTAACATCCCTTCCCACTCGAGTTCTTGGGGCACTCCTAATACCTCGCATAAGAGTTCACAGGTCCGCTTGAGACTGTGGGGTCTGGTCCTTGGCTACACTTTAGTTCCCTTCTTATCGGTTCCTGCTGGTGTGTGACAGGACATGGTGTAAACGGACAATCTCTTCTCATGTGACCTGGCTGATTACTTCCCCAGCACAATCTCCCTACCTCTCTTTGCCCCCCCGTTTTCCTCACTGGTCCGCTCTGCTCATAGCCCCTCTGTCCCCCTCCTTGGGACTTCCAGTCCTGTCTGGGCTGTTTGAATTTAGTCTGTTCCTGATAGGGCATTTGTGCGAATGCTCCTCCAAAGATGTTGATTATTAGCATGGGGTTTTCCGGCCCTTGTATTACAGTATGATCGGTTCCACCATTTAGTGGTGCTGCATCCAGTTCGCTGGCTGTACTCGGACCGGTGGTTGCTGGCAGCATCTTTTTGCTTATCTCTTTTTCCTTCTTTTTGACTTCTTCAAGCTGCATTTGTATCAACTTCCTTTGCATCTCTTCCTGCTGCTCTGCCAACCTTTGTTTGTCTTTCCGGTACTTCTCAACTGCATGGACTACGTGGTCTCTATCTTGTGGGGTCATTGACGTCAGCCGAACCACTTTCTCCAGTTTGGATTTTACTTGCAGAGGCATTGCATCCAAAATGCTATGTCAGAACAGTGTGGTGATAAATAAGCTATTTTCCACCTCTTGCATAGTCTCCAGTCTCCACCTTTTCAACTGGTTTTCTACGTAGGCTTTGGGGTCCACTTTGGGTGGATAAAGCTTCCTGGGGGCCTGCCATACCCTCTGCCTCACTCTGTCAAAACCGTCTCCATCAGTTCTCAGGTCATTCGAGTTTACTATGCCAGCCATTTCCATTAGTTAAATTTGGAGGTTCCCATCAACCTTATCAAAAGTGCCGTCAAATCTCCCATAGCCAATAGTCGTCCAGCCGTTTCTTCTTCAAAGGCTCTAATACATTTCCCTGCTCCTTCATGTAGATTGGGCAGAGCGTTCTCCAGCCCTTCTAGGTCCTGGGATTCCCAAAGGATATATTACACTTGTCTTGATCCTTTAACTAACAATGGCATCATTCTTCCTCCTTCTTAGCACTTGCCCTGGCTCTCCTCCTCGACTGACTCTCCATCTGTCTCAGGGTATGTCTTTACTGCCTCCCACACAAATCTCTCCAGAATCCTCTTCTTCCCTCGGTCTCCCTGTGGAGTCCTTACTTTCTGTCTTGATTCAATAGTTGCTTGGCCCCTGGAATATTTTTCGCACCTTCTCTGGCAATCCCCTCTCAGTAACTTATCTAGCAGTCTCTCTACTTCCGCAAGTCGCTCTCCTACCGCCTCCTTCTGCTCTTCTAGGCTTCTGCCTCCTACCTCTTCCCCACAAATTCTCGCATCCTCTCTCTCTCCACTTAAATCTTGCTCCTCCAATGAGTCACCTTTTCTTTCTTCCTGTCCATGTCTGTACACTTGTGGCAGGGACTCCTCATGATCCTTACTCGTGCTTGAGTCCCTTCTCTCTTGTGTTTTTCCAAGACTCTCATTTCCTATCTTTTTTCCACTTCCTCTTGAATGCCTCATCTCTTCCTGCCCTGATGAGCCACTTTCTTTTCTAGTCTGTTTATTTCTATTGAATAACAGGTACTCCTCAGACTCCTTTTCCTCTTTTCCTCTCTCAAGTATTTCATCAGTTCAATCTCTTCTATCATTTCTCTCTTTGCCTGTTCCACCTTTATTCTTTCTTCCTGTATCTCCTTCCATATCGCCCCCTTTTCCTTCTCGTATTGTCTTTTTTCCTCCTCATTATCCCAAACTTGTACTTCTTCCTGCATTCTTACTGTTGCCGTCAGCAGGGAGCACTGCTTAGGGGTTTCTTCCTCATTATAGGGAGGGGGCTTTACTGTTTCTTTCGCATCCAGCTTCTCACTGTACCTTCCTCTCTCTCCAACAGGCTATTTCTCCAGCACCTTACTGTATTCCGCGCTTGTAATCAATATTCTCCCTGTCCTCCTCAGCCTTTCTCCCTCCATTCTGAAGAGTTTTAGCACTTCCATTTCTCGTTCTCATTTTTGCCCTCTTTTCTAAGTTTTATCTTTTGGCTTGTAATTATTAATTAGTGCCTCCATTTCTTCGCACAAGCTTACATCAAACGTTCCTTCCCTTGGCCACTTTGTGACCAGGTTTTTGGTTCTTTTTTCCCATTTTTCTGAAGTTTTTGTGATCTCATACTTATTTACCGGGATTTTTTTCCTCAGAATCCCTACTGCCTTTCCTTTACCTGTCATGTTGTTCTCTTTTTCTAAGGTATTTTAGAGATTCACAGTTCGTTTACAGGATAATATTATTTACTCTAATTCTATGCCTAGTCTATCGTCTATCTACTAGCGCTGTGCTGTCATTACGACAGTTATTTAGTTTATAATATTTTCGCTTAGTAATTCATTCAATAGTATTTTCTAGTTAGAATTAGAAGTGTTTAAAGTATATTCATTGCATGTAAAATATATCGGCATGCGATGACGTCACATCCGGTTTCGCCGCGTCTTGTGGGAAAACACCGGTTTGAAATTAGCGCGAGGGTGGGGGCTTTCCACGAGGCTCACCTGAGCAGAAGTTGTTTTGCAGGCATGAGAAATCACAGTGAGAGCAACGCTGTAATTTAATAGATAATCGATATATTGAACTAAGATGTTAATGCCGATCCTGTTAGAAGTAACGACGGTAGATAATGTTTATGCTTTCGTTAGTTAAGGAGTCGCGGATAGTTTGCATGGAAGTGTATTTAAAGTAGTCAATGGAGCAGGTAAACTCTCCCTGTATACTGCACCTTAGTGTAATGTAGTTATAGTCACCTTTGCAAGTATTTACACTTGAAATGTGATATTAAGGAAGGAACAAATACTGTATCAATCTTGTATTGTTTTATCAACAGTTTTCACCATATGTTAATGTGAAGAGTGAACAGTAAATGGTTAATCTTACTGCGATCTGGTTCTCATTGGCTGTGGTTTATCTCGACGTTGAATTCGACGTTATCAGTTACACGCGAAGGAGAACGTTACAAGCACTTTAAACTATATATTGAACTGTCCTTGCTTCCTATTCTGTTCTGCCCGTAAAGACCTCTATTCAGAGTGGTATCCACATAACTTTCTCTTTGCTCCTCGTCTATTCAGACCCTTATCACTTAAGGCGGTATCCACGAGGATTTTCTCTATTTTCCCTTTCCCTGCCCGTTCAGACCTTTGTTTCATACGAAGAGGTATCCACAGGGATTTACCAACACCACTTGGAATTTTTCTTAACTTAACTTCTTATTAACTTATTTGTGGTTACCCTCACTGCAGTGTTCTTGATCAATCCTCTGAGCCTCCTGTTAACCCCCAATTCTGCCAGATTCTTTGGACGGGAGAGACTCTTCAGCAGTGGTTCCACACTTCTGAAACTCCAAGACCTCCCCAAAGCCAACAGAATTCTTAGTACAAATTGTCGCAAAAAGCGCTTCCCTTTTGTTTGGGTGAACCCTTAATTCTGTTAGCCTTGTCCTAGAGGACTGGGAAGCGTCCCCAATTTGCCGTTTCCTTTCTGCAGTTCTCTTTCCGGTCCTGCTGCCATCGCCAATTTTGTCGTGGTTTTTCGTGCAAAACAAATGACCAGGAGACGCAGAAGATTCTTCAAGAAGGGTTAAACTTTATTTTGCAAATCAAGGCTGAGACTGTCATTGAGTTAGTCGCTGATTGCCCACCGATCCATAGCATTTTTTATAGCAATCTCTGGTTTAGTCGCATTAGCATATCCAATCTGTCTACAGTTGCGTCTCACAAGTACATCCGCCACTAGTGTTTCTACCTATTGACTTAATCATGTTCTAATCTACATCTCTTAGCTACCTCTCATTAACACATTCAATTAGATACATGCTTAGCAAATAGCAAACTCAGACTACATAATCCACATCTCTTAGCTACCTCTCATTATCACACCATTGTCTTCTACATTCAACTGGATACATGCATAGCAAATAGCCAACTCAGACTACATAGTTTTGGTTACACAGCAAACAATGCAACTTTTATACTCCAATAATAACAGACAACTGCAGGAGGCAGAATGTTGTGATTGTAGGTGAATTTCATTTTCCTCACATTGATTGGGAATCCCATACTGTTAAAGGTCTAGATGGGTTAGAGTTTGTGAAATACTTTCAGGAAAGTTTTATACATCAATATATAGATGTACCAACTAGGGAGAATGCAATATTAGATGATCTATTAGGAAATGAGTTAGGGCAGGTGACGTAAGTGTGTGTAGGGGAACACTTGGGATCCAGTGATCATAACGTCATTAGTTTCAACTTGATCATGGATAAAGCTAGATCTGGTCCTCGGGTTGAAGTAGTAATCTAGAAAAAGGCCAAATTTGAAGAAATGAGAGGATCTGTAAAACGTAGATTGGGACAGGTTGTTCTCTGGCAAGGATGTGATTGGTAAGTGGGAGACCTTCAAAGGAGAGATTTTGAGAGGGCAGAGTTTGTATGTTCCGGTCAGGGTTAAAGGCAAAATGAATAAGAATAAGGAACCTTGGTTCTCGAGGGACATTGGAACTCTGATAAAGAAGAAAAGAGAGGTGTATAATATGTATAGGCAACAGTTGGGAAATAAGATGCTTGTGGAGTATATAAAGAGTAAGAAAATACTTAAGAAAGAAATCAGGAAAGCTAAAAGAAGACATGAGGTTGCTTTGGCAGTAAGGGTAAAGGATAATTCTAAGGTATGTTAAGAGCAAAATGATAGTAAGGGATAAAATTGGTCCTCCTGAAGATCAGCATGCTCGGCTATGTATGGAGCCAAAAGCAATGGCCACAGTGGAACCCTCCCCTTCCCCCTTCCCTCGCCTGACGGTAACCCATTAAATAGTTTTTTCATCTGTATTTACAAAGGAAACTGGAATGGAGTCTATGGATACAAGGCAAACAAATAGGGAGGTCATGGAACTTATGCAGATTAAAGAGGAGGAGGTGCTTGCTGTCTTGAGGCAAATCAGAGTAGATAAATCCCCCAGGACCTGACAGGGTCTTCCCTCAGACCTTGAAGGAGACTAGTGTTGAAATTGCAGGGGCCCTGGCAGAAATATTTAAAATGCCGATATCCACGGGTCCGGTGCCAAAGGATTGGAGGATAGCTCATGTAGGTCCGTCGTTTAAAAAAGGCTCAGAAAGTAAGCCGGAAAATTATAGGCCGGTAAGTTTGACATCGGTAGTAGGCAAATTATTGGAAGGAATACTAAGAGACAGGATCTACAAGGATTTGGATAGACAGGGACTTATTAGAAAGAGTCAGCATGGTTTTATGCATGGTAGGCCATGTCTAACCAATCTATTAGAGATTTTCGAGAAAGTTGCCAGGAAAGTGGATGAAGGGCAGTCAGTGGATGTTGTATACATTGACTTCAGTAAGGCCTTTGACAAGGTCCTGCATGGGAGGTTAGTTAGGAAGATTCAGTCGCTAGGTATGCATGGTGAGGTAGTACATTAGATTAGTCATTGGCTTAATAGAAGAAGCCACAGGGTGCTAATGGAGGATTGCTACTCTGATTGGAGCCCTGTGACTAGTGTGTGCCACAGGGATCAGTGCTGGGTCCATTGTTATTTGTCATTTATATCAATGATCTGGATGATAATGTGGCAAATTGGATTAGCAAATTTGCTGATGATACAGAGATTGGAGGTGCAGTGGACAGTGAGGAAGGTTTACAAAGCTTGCAGAGGGATTTGGACCAGTTGGAGGAATGGGCAGTAAAATGGCAGATGGAGTTTAATGCGGACAAGTGTGAGGTATTGCACTTGGAAGGTCAATCCAAGGTAGAACATACAAGGTAAATGGTAGGACACTGAGGAGTGCAGTAGAACAGAGGGATCTGGGAGTACAGATACATAATTACCGAGAATTTGCATCACAAGTTTATAGGGTTATAAAGAGAGCTTTTGGTACATTGGCCTTTTAAATTAAAGTAGTGAATATAAGAGTTGGAATGTAATGGTGAGGTTGTATAAAACATTGGTGAGACAGAATTTGGAGTATTGTGTGCAGTTTTGGTCACCTAATTACAGGAAGGATATTAATAGGTTGAAAGACTGCAGCAAAGGTTTACAAGGATGCTATCGGGACTTGCAAAACTGAGTTACACAGAAAGTGTCATGGTCCGGATCGATTCACCTTTAAATTTAGTTAGGTTGCGTTATGATCTGGACAATTGACTCTTTGTTCCCTTATAATTCCGTTTCACGTGTCCCTTGAAGCTTGGCAATTAAGGTGATCTACTCTCGACCCGAACCGGCAGGTCTTCAGCCCCTGGATTTAGCCGTCCGGGGCGAGAGTGTTAAGAAGCCTTAGCAAGTCGCCGTCGCTACCACAAGCCACAGTTATGCAGCCCGCATTGGAGTACCAGCAATTTGCCTTCCTTCGCCAAAGTGGGTCTGTCAAGGTCAATCTGCCAGGAGTGAGTTGAAAGCAGAGTCCTGACTCGACGTTCATGCCCCTTTTTCGTATCTACTCTCGAAGAGTCCCGGCTCGGTGCCTGAGTGGAAGGCGGAGTGCTGACTCGATGTTTATTACCAGTGTCCGTGTCTATCGCTCGAAGAAGAGTCCCGGCTCGGTGCCTGATTTGAAGGCGGAGTTCCGGCTCGATGTTCATGCCCAGTGTTTGTGTCTGTCCCCTTGAAGAAGAGTCCTGGCTGGATGTCTGATCTGAAGGAGGAGTCCTGGCTCAATATTCCTGTCCTGTGTTTTGGTGTCCATGTTTCAGGCTGCGGCGATCAATGTTGTCCACGTTTCTGGCTGCGGCGATCCATGGTGTCCACGTTTTGGGCTGCGGTGAATCATGGTCCTAGTCCCCTAGTCTAAGGTCCGCGACGATCCAGGTTCCCTGTTCCCGGTTGCGGCGATCCATGGTTCCCATTCTCCAAGTCCAAGGGCCGCGGCAGTCCCAGTCCCCAGCTTCTCAGTCATGGCCGTGACGATCCAGGTTCCCACTGTCCAAGTCCAAGGTCCGCGGCTGTCCATGTTCCACCTGTCCAAGTACAAGGGCCGTAGCTGTCCATGTTCTTATTGAACCTAAGAAAGACGTGTTTGTGTTCTGCTTGTGGGTCCTCTCCCAGCACCCTAGTTCCCACCTTGTGATAGTAAGGTTGAATAGGTTAGGAATTTATTCCCTGGAGCGTAGCAGAATGAGGACTGATTTGATAGAGATGTATAACATTATGATGGGTATAGATAGAGTGGATGCAAGCAGGCTTTTTCCACTGAGGCTAGCGGGAGGACTTCTTCACGCAGAGAGTGGTGGGAGAGTGGAATGAGCTGCCAGATGAAGTGGTGAATGCGAGCTCATTTTTGACATTTTAGAAAATCTTGGGCGGGTATAGGGATGAGAGGGGTTTGGAGGGATATGGCCAAGAAGGGTCAAAAGGCTTGTTTCTGTGCTGTAATGTCCTATGGTTCTAAATAAACGTCCGTGCCATATGTATAGAACCTATAGTGCAACATTGTGTGTGTGTGTGTGTGTGTAGCTGTGTTTTCCTTTGTTCCGCCTTGATGGAAAAGTAAATCATTTGTCGAAAGACGTGCATATTCTGCATGTGAATCAAAATCTTAAATTATTGGAGTATAAAAGTTGAAATTGTTTGCTGTGTAACCAAAACTATCTAGTCAGCTTTGAACTTGCTATTTGCTACAGAATGAAATCTTAAGAATGTAGAAAACATTGGTGTGTTAATAAGAGGAAGCTAAGAGATGTAGATTATGTAGTCTGAGTTTGCTATTTGCTATACATGTGCCCAATTTAGTAGGAGAATGAATTCTTAAGAATGTAGAAGACAATGGTGTGCTAATGAGAGGTAACTAAGTGATGTAGATTAGAACATGATTAAGACAATGTGTAGAAACAATAGTGGGGAAGTACTTGTGATACGCAACAATAGACGGATTGGATATGATAATGCAACTAAAGCAGGAGATTGGTATAAAAAGTGCTATGTCCAAGAATCGATGGGCAATCAGCGACTAGCTCACTGACTGTATCAGCTTTGATTTGCAAATTAAAGTTCAACCCTACTTGAAGAATCTTCTGCGTCTCTTGGTCATTTGTGGGGCACGAGAAACCACGACAAAATTGGCGACGGCGGCCGCACCGGAAAGGGACCCGCGGAAAGGAAACGGCAGATCGGGGACGCTTCCCAGTCCTCTAGGGACCCCCACAAGGCTAACGGAATTAAGGGTGTACCCAAACAAAAGGGAACCGCTTTTTGCGACAATTTGGACAAAGAATTCCGTTGGCTTTGGGGAGGTCTTGGAGTCTCAGAAGTGTGGAACCATTGCCGAAGGGTCTCTCCAATCCAAACAATCTGGCAGAATTGGGGGTTAACAGGAGGCTCAGAGGATTGATCAAGAACATTGCAGTGAGGGTAACTACAAATAAGTTATAAGAAGTAAAGAAAAATTCGACGTTGTGTTGGTAAATCTCTGTGGATACTGCATCGTATAAAACGAAGATCTGAACAGGCAGGGAAAGTGAAAATAGAGAAAATCCTCGTGGATATCGCCTTACGAGATAAGGGTCTGAATACACGAGGTCCAAAGAGCAAATTCTGTGGATACCGCTCTGAATAGAGGTCTGTACGGGCAGAACAGAATAGGAAACAAGAACATTCCAATATATAGTTTAAAGCGATAGTAGATAGACAATAGACTACGCATAGAATTAGAGTAAGTAATATTATCCAGAAACGGACTGTGAATCTCTGAAATACCTTAAAAAGAGAGAATAACATGACAGGTAAAGGAACGGCAGTAGAAATTCTGAGAAAAAAAAATACCGATAAATAAATATGAGATCACAAAAACTTCAGAAAAATGGGGAAAAAGAACCAAACACCTGGTCACAAAGTGGCCAAGAGAAGGGACGTTTGATGTAAGCTTGTGCGAAGAAATGAAGGCACTAATTAATAATTACAAAGCAAAAGATAAATCTAAGAAAAGAGGACATCAAAGAGAACGAGAAGTGAAAGTGCTAAAAGTCTTCAGAACGGAGGGCGAAAGGCTGAGGAGGACATGTAGAATATTGATTACAAGTGAGGAAGACACTAAGGTGCTGGAGAAACAGCCTGTTAGAGAGAGAGGAAGGTACAGTGAGAAGCTGGATGCGAAAGAAACAGTAAGGGCCCCTCCCTATAATGAGGAAGGAACCCCTAAGCAGTGCTCCCTGCTGACGGCAACAGTAAACATGCAGGGAGAAGTACAAGTTTGGGATACTGAGGAGGAAAGAAGACAATACGAGAAGGAAAATGTGACGATATGGAAGGAGATACAGGCACAAAGGATAAAGGTGTAACAGGCAAAGAGAGAAATGGAAGTAGAGATTGAACGGATGAAATACGAGAGAGGAAAAGGAGTATGAGGAGTATCGGTTATACTATAGAAATAAACAGACTAGAAAAGAAAGTGGCTCATCAGGGCAGGAAGAAATGAGGCATTCAAGAAGAAGAGAGGAAAAGATAGGAGATGAGAGTCTTCGAGAAACAGAAGAGTGAAGGGAATCAAGCATGAGTAAGGATCATGTGGAGTCCCTGCCACAACTGTACAGACATGGACAGGAAGATAGAGAAAGTGGCTCATTGGAGGAGCTAGAGATAAGTGGAGGGAGAGAGGATGTGAGAATTTGTCGGGAAGAGGTAGGAGGCAGAAGCCTAAAAGAGCAGATCGAGGTGGTAGGGGAGAGACTAGTGGAAGTAGAGAGAGAACTAGATAAGTTACTGAGAGGAGATTGCCAGAGGAGATGCGAAAAATACTCCAGGGGCCAACCAAGTATTGAATCAAGACAGAAAGGAAGGTCTACACAGGGAGACCGAGGGAAGAAGAGGACCCTGGAGAGATTTGTGTGGGAGGCAGTAAAGACATACCCTGAGACAGATGGGCAGTCAGGCGAGGAGGAGAGCCAGGGCAGGTGGGCAGAAGGGGGAAGAATGATGCCGTTCTTAGTTAAAGGATCAGGACAAGTGTAGTATATCCCTTGGGAATCCCAGGACGTAGAAGGGCTGGAATACACTCTGTCCAATCTAAATGAAGGAGCAGGGAAATGGATTAGAGACTTTGAAGAAGAAATGGCGGGACATGTATTGGCTATGGGAGATTTGAAGGGACTATTGCTAAGGTTGATGGGAACCTTCAAATTTAACGAACTAATGGAAATGGCTGGCAGAGTACACTGGAACGACCCGAGAACTGATGGAGACGGGTTTGACAGAGTGAGGCAGAGGGTATGGCAGGCCCCCAGGAAGCTTTATCCACCCAAAGTGGACCCCAAAGTCTTAAAATGGGATCCACTCGGAGACACTGAAAACCCAGTAGCCTACGTAGAAAACCAGTTGAAAAGGTGGAGACTAGAGACTGAGCAACAGGTGGAAAATAGCTTATTTATCACCACACTGTTCCGACATGGCATTTTGGCTGCAATGCCTCCGCAAGTAAAATCAAAACTGGATGAAATGGTTGAGATGACGTCAATGACCCGACAAGCATTTAGAGACCATGTAGTCCATGCGGTTGAGAAATACCGGAAAGACAAACGAAGGTTGGCTGAGCAGCAGGAAGATGTGCAAAGAAATTTAATACAAATGCAGCTCGAAGAACTCAAAAAGAAGGAAAAAGACAAAAGCAAAAAGATGCTGCCAGCAACCACCAGTCTGAGTACAGCCATTGAACTGGATGAAGCACTGCTATATGGAGGAACCGATCATACTGTAAGTCAAGGGCCGGAAAACCAATGCCAATAATCAACGTCTTTGGAGGACCATTCCCACTAATGCCCTATCAGGAACAGACTAAATTCAAACAGCCCAGACAGGACTGGAAGTCCCAAGGAGGGGGACAGAGGAGCTATGGGCTGAGGGGACCAATGAGGAAACAGGGGGAAAGAGAGGTAGAGAGATTGTGCTGGGGATTTAATCAGCCAGGTCACATGAGAAGAGATTGTCTGTTTACACCATGGCCTGTCACACACCAGCAGGAACCGATAAGAAGGGAACTAATGTTTAGCCAAGGACCAGACCCCACAGTCTCAAGCGGACCTGTGAACTCTTATGCGAGGTATTAGGAGTGCCCCGACAACTCGAGTGGGAAGGGACATTATCCAATGATAACAAGGGAGGCAGACGAGGAACCCATTGTACAGTTTATGTTAGAAGGTCAACTGACAGCAATGATGATAGATCCTGGAGCCACGTACACTTGTGTACAACAACAGTATGCCCTTCACCTTCCCATGTCAGGAAAGTTTATTAAGACGGTAGGGTTCTCGGGGAAATCATAGTTGACACAGTGCACGGCTGCAGTGTGGTTGAGAATGGGAAATAAAGGATATGTTTTGCCGGTGCTAGAATTTAAAGGAACTCCGATTAATTTGTTAGGCAGAGATGCCTTATTGAAACTGGAATTAAAAATGGAATGCACCAGAAATGGGCTGAGTGTGGAAAGAGCAGTGGCTCAAGTGATAGTGCGAGAAGACAAGAAGGCTAATATCTTTTGGATAGGAGACATTGCAGATCAGATTCAGGAAACCTGGGAGAAATTGAAAAAGGGCGTGCAGGCTATATTACCCAGGGCTGTAATGCTCAAATCTGAGCTACATTGTACAGTGATTTTTCACGAGACTCAGAGCAGGGAGTTAGAGGAGAGATGGCACCTGGAGGCATCTACCCAACAGCACCTGGAAAGGGACGCTGTGGTAATTGGAAAAAAAAAGGTCAGCTTTACAAGGTTAGTGGAACACCTTTTTAGAAAAATGGTACAGGATACCAGAGGCTGCGCCCCGCGTAACGTTGTTGGTAAACAAGGGATATCAGTCTAAAGACTTCCGACCCTTAGTTAACAGTGCTGAAACTGTGACAGTGTTGAGGAAATTCACGCCAGAGGTGTGGATATCAGAAGACAACAATTGCATTAAAATAATGGTACGTGTAGATATGGTAGGGACAGTGAGAGAGGTCGAAATAACTCCCCAACCACACCTGCCCTTGCTGGGAAAGGAAAGAGGCCAGCTGAAAGATAAAAGGCTAGATGAGTTGCCGTTTATTCTGTGGTCACAGCATCACATGAACGTAGGGAAAATAAAAACAGCTAGCCCAGTGGAAATAAGGCTGAAAAGGGGAGCAATTCCACTCAGGAGACCACAATACCCTCTAATACCAGAAGCAGAAGAGGGAATAGTATCAACAGTGCAGGGGTTGCTTGAAATAGGAGTGTTTAAAGAACAAACAGTCCATGCAATACTCCGTTGCTGCCGGTCTGAAAAGCAGATAAATTTAAGTGGAGATTGGTGCATGATTTGCGAGTGGTAAATGATGTGGTAGAGGACAGGCCAGCGGTAGTCCCCAACCCACACACACTTTTGACTAATGTTCCACCAGAAGCAAGTTACTTTTCAGTGATTGATTTGTGTTCGGCTTTCTTCAGCATTCCTCTAGACGACCAGTGTCAGTACCTGATTGCATTTACTTACAGAGGTGCTCAGTATACCTATACCAGAATGCCGCAAGGTTTTAAACATTCACCACACGTTTTTAATCAGGTGTTGAAGGCAGACCTAGAGGGCATGCCATTGGACAGTACATTCTTACAGAATGTGGATGACCTGTTGATTTGCTCCCACAGCAAGGAACAGTGTGAGCAGGACACTATAACCCTGTTAGGGAAGCTGGTGCATGGAGGACATATAGTATCCAAAAAGAAACTGCAATTTTGCACGCAGAAAGTGGGATACGTAGGCAGGGAAATATCCAAGGGAGTGAAAGTGGTAGCACCAGATCAGACCGAGGCAATAACTAAGGCCCCAAAAGATGATGACGATTTTGGGAATGGCAGTGTACAGCTCAGTTTGGATAGGAGAATATGCTGAGATTGTGGCACCTATGAGAAAGATAATGAAAAAATCAGGACATACACTTTTGAAGAACGGCTTAGAGTGGAATGGAGAGGCGGAGATAGCTTTTAATGCTATTAAGCAGGAATTGCATTCAGCACCAGCATTAGCTTTGCCTGACTACGAGAATGTTTTTCATTTGTATGTATCCAACCGACAGGAGGGTTCTGTCACACCGGTTCTAACACAGGAGACAGGCACAGGAAAAGCAAAGCAGCCGATAGCATACCACAGTGGCAATGAGGTGGCTCAGGGGTATCCACCCTGTTATCAGGGATTGGCGGCGCTGTACTATGCATATGGAAAGGCATCATCTGTAACCCTGGGCTATCCTGTGACTCTGCACACACAACAGAAAGTAGCAGAATTGCTGGAAAGAGGGAAATTTGTGCTGACGCCAGCCAGGATAGCAGCGTATCAGATGCTATTGACATTTCCAGATATAACTATACAGTGATGACCCACCAGTAATATAGCCGAATTTGTCCCTTTGGGCTCTGAAGGAGAACCCATGATTGTGACAGGAAGACCGTGACATTTGCCAAATTGAGAGCAGCTTTACGGTCAGAAACAATAGAGGATGCAGATAAAAAGATTCTGTTCGTAGATGGCTCTTGTTATAGGGATTATGATGGAAATCATGCAGGTTTCTCAGTAGTGCAGCAGGATCAGTCGAACTATAAGCTTATTAGGATGGAGTCCTGTTCCCAGCCGTGTTCCGCCCAACTGGCGGAAATCAAAACCCTGACAGCTACGTGTGAAATGATGCAAGGTGAGAAAGTAGACATCTTCTGATTCGGCATATGTCCATGGAATATACCATTTGTTCGGGGCAGTGCGGAAGCAGAGAGATTTTTAAAAAAAGTAATGGAGATCCCATAAAACATTGTCAGCAAATTTTAGACTTAATAAAAGCCATAATGAAACCTAAAGCACTGGCTATAGTAAAATGCCAGGAACATAAAAAGGGAAACGATGTAATAACAAAGGGAAATCAAGCTGCGGACGAGGCAGCCAGAAAAGCGTCTGGCTGTACATCAGCTGTCATTGCCCCCCAGGTAAGCCTAGCTCCAGAACCTGTGGTAGAGGACCTAATTGAAATACAAGGTAAGGCAACTTAGGCAGAACAGTCAATGTGGAGACGAAGGGGGGCCAAGCAGAACCCGGAAGGCTTGTGGAGTACGGAAGACAGTTTGCTGGTAGCGCCCACCCCTCTACTGACGATTCTGATTTCAGAAGCGCATGGGATTGACCATTGTGCAAGGGGGAAAGTGATAAAGAAAATAAAGAAGGATGGTTTTGGGTCACCTTATTTACAGGCTTCAGTGGACTTTCTCTTGTCACCGTGCGATGTATGCGCACAGAATAATGTTCGGAAAGGAATTACAAACCCAATATGTCACATTCCTGTACCTGAAGGACCATTTAAACATCTAGTGATCAATTACGTAGACATGATAAAGACAGTGAGAAGGAAGAGATACATGCTGGTAGTAACATGGATTTAGCAGATGGGTGGAGGCGGTACCTTCAAGAGATCAAGCGGCAAATGCAGTGGTAAAATTTCTGACAAATGAAGTGATCCCAAGGTTCGGAATACCTACAGAAGTTAGCTCAGACAATGGTTCAGCTTTTATCGAGAAAGTGGTCAAATTGGTACTACAAGCGCTGAGGATAAAGCAAAGATTTGGATGTGTATACCACTCTCAGTCGTAGGGCATGGTAGAGTGAATTAATGGAACCCTGAAAGCATTGGACTGGCTGTTGGCAGAAAAAGGAGGAGTTTGTGTGATGTTTGGAGAGAAGTGCTGTACTTTTTTTTTACCAAACAACACTATTCCAGAAGGATCGTTTACTAAGGCAATGTATTAGTTGAAAAGTGTAAGAAAGGAAGTTAAACAGAATGCAGGGTCCGGACATCAGTTATTTGACTGGTTAGAAAGTAGACTCGGAGGATGGGGAGCATGGCTGACTAAAATGGCAATAACTGTTAGTTTTATATTGTTGAGCTGTGCGCTTGTGCTGTGCTGTTTTCTTCCTTGTCTCAAATCTCTTGCAGTGTGTGCTGCAACCAAACAATTTCCAATGCTCGTGGCAATTACTGAAGCAAGCTTAGTGGAGAAAGAAACACTGAAAATGTATCGTTACAGCCTACAACACCTGCAGGATGAACAAGAGCAAAACGACAGTGTGTGAGTAGATTGTAAGGGCTTCTGAGTCTTTTTCCCTGTCTCAGATACAACGGGACAGGTTTTGGTCTCAGCGGCCCAGGGTAACAGGGAGAGAATACTTTGAGGTCTTGTAGCAGAAAATTATAGTTTAACCTGAGATTTGGGAATAAGTGCTTGAGTTTATTGGGGCTTTTGTGCACAGACTCTTAGTCTTCATTCTCAGTGTGAGACCCACTAGGTCTCAAAGTGGGGATGTATTGGAGTATAAAAGTTGAAATTGTTTGCTGTGTTACCAACCTATGTAGTCAGCTTTGAACTTGTTATTTGCTACGGAAGGAAATCTTAAGAATGTAGAAGACAATGGTGTGTTAATAAGAGGAAGCTAAGAGATGTAGATCATGTAGTCTGAGTTTGCTATTTGCTATGCATGTACACAATTTAGTAGGAGAATGAAATCTTAAGAAAGTAGAAGAAAATTGTGTGTTAATGAGAGGTAGCTAAAAGATGTAGATTAGAACATGATTAAGTCAATGGGTAGAAACAATAGTGGCGGATGTACTTGTGATAGGCAACTACAGACCGATTTGATATGCAAATCAACTAAAGTAGGAGTTTGCTATAAAAAATGCTATGTCCAAGGATCGGTGGGCAATCAGCGACTAGCTCAATGACTGTCTCAGCTTTGACTTGCAAATTAAAGTTTAACCGTTCTTGAAAAATCATCTGCGTCTCCTGGTCGTTTGTGGGGCACGAGGAACCACGACAAAATCCTGAAGTGCGAACTGTTCCATGACAAGATGCATCCAGTACAGATGTATAACCTAAACGAGACAGCACACATAGCAGAGTAACTGCACTCACGGTTAGCTGGTGACTTGATGGAAACTCGATGCCTTCAGAGATGCCTCCGAGTCTACTTTCTAACCAGTCAAATAACTGATGTCCGGACCCTGCATTCTGTTTAACTTCCTTTCTTACACTTTTCAACTAATACATTGCCTTAGTAAACGATCCTTCTGGAATAGTGTTGTTTGTTAAAAAAAAGTACAGCACTTCTCTCCAAACATCACACAAACTCCTCCTTTTTCTGCCAACAGCCAGTCCAATGCTTTCAGGGTTCCATTAATTCACTCTACCATGCCCTGCGACTAAGAGTGGTATACACATCCAAATCTTTGCTTTATCCTCAGCACTTGTAGTACCAATTTGACCACTTTCTCGATAAAAGCTGAACCATTGTCTGAGCTAACTTCTGTAGGTATTCCGAACCTTGGGATCACTTCATTTGTCAGAAATTTTACCACTGCATTTGCCCCTTGATCTCTGAAGGCGAATAAGTTGCAGATACCCACATTATCGCGTTTAACGCTTAAGTGAAAAGTTAAAAACTAAATTACGTGTAAAGCTATTTCCGAAAATTATGTGTTTCTGTACTCACGATATGTCATTCAAAAACAACAAACATATATCAACCATTTTTATATCAGTTAAATAACGTTTATAAGTATTCGAACATTTTTCTAAGAACATCGTGTAATTGCAATTTGTAATCCTAGGCAGGATAACATTTATAAACACAAGATTTTCTACTGATGCTGAAAATCCAGAGCTACAGTACACCAAATGCTGAAGCAGCTCAGCACTTCAGGCAGTATCGATGGAATTGAATAAACAGTTGAAATTTCAGAACGAGACCGTACTTCAGAACTCGAATAGACAAAATAATGTCAATGCCAGGAGACAGACTCTCTTTCTTTCCGCCAAACAAATATATCGTGAAAATGTCCAGTTGGAAAAATTGACGAATATTTTCAGCTAAAGCAGCTGCCTCTCGGAATTTAGGTGATATCACTTAAGGTTAAGATTGGATACTAAGGGCAAATGATGACAAATTGCCTTGTATTAATGTAAGCACAAATCCTAAATAATGCTAGACCAGTATTGGTTATATATGCATAGTATTTTCTGTTCGTTTAAATTCTCAGGATGCTGAGTGGCGAATTAAGTGTGTTTACCGTGTTTTCATGTGAGTAGTAACAACAGCAGAGAACAGTAACGTGGATAAACGTTCGGAAATATTTCAGTTTAAATATGGAAGAAATCTTCGAAATCTCAGTTAAAACAACAGCTTTATTGAAAGTGTGGATACTGGCATGTTATCATGGTTGATTTATTTAATAACTCATTGTCAAAGCGTATGTCAAAGAAATGTACCACAGCTGAGTCGATTAACAATTTGAGAATCGAAGATAATTTTTTGAGTTGAATTTTGAAATGGTTCGAGCGTGAAGGCCCAAGAGTTGCGATTCGGGAAAAAAAATAGTCATATTGTACCAATGGGCTAACTCGTGGGCATTTGGAGCATGAAGTTTCATTATATTTATAAATGACAAATGCAAAGAAATAAGGTAGTAAATAAGCTGGGTAGTATTTGGTGTGCGTGAGTTGCATGAGGACGGAAGCAAATGCCTTGGATGTTGCAAATGTGGAGTCCACACCAACTCAGGAAGCAATCGTGGAACATGCCATATTACGGTTCTTTTTCAGGTTTATTGCGTGGTGAAAGCTCCCAGCTTACTTTTCTCTTCACCGCAGATGCCAAACTAATCGCAAATTTCCAAAACCTTCTACATTTACTTTTCTTCCGTGTTGTTCGATTTGTGTTGATGATGTGGTGAGTCATATCCCAGCTGAACCCATTAATAATCTTGTGAAGATATCAGGTCAATATTATCTGCAGTAACTCTCTGTATTCGAGATCATGGAAATATTTGGGAAGTTCTGCAGGACGAGGCTAAGTACATTATAAGAGTTTTCCATTACAGATGGTGTCCAGGGGGTTGGGGTGCACAAATGACACGCACATATAAACGGAGAAGTAACTTGACAGATGATTTGTAGTGTTAACCAGATCGACAAAACATTTCTTCTTAAAGTGTTTAAATCATTTATAAAATTTCAAGTATGCAAATATGAATTATTTAAATAATAAAAATAAAATCTTTTAAAAGTTATTTCAAACTTTCAACAGTTACAAACACGGAAAGGAGAAGGACAGGGATGAAGATTAGAAAGGTTAATTTCGTTGTTCCTCACTAGCTAATTTCCTGTCTAGACCATGAAGTGCAGATGGAGAGCTTCTGCCCCAGCCCTCGACTGTCTGTTTCCTTCCCATGATGCTGCCTGGCGCGCTGAGTTCCGCCACCTCTTACTGTGTTGCTCCATGTTCCAGCGTCGGAAGTCTCTTGCCTCAATTTGATTGCTATATGAGTGGTTCTTGGAAAGTACTGTCTTGCAATTTACTTAATGTTTTGTATTCAGACAACCCCCATTAGTTGTAGTTGTCAAATTATCGTGATGTTCGCGGGAATTCAAATGTTGTGCTTATTATTTCAAAACCACAGATTTTTATCAAACATTTCAAACGTCAGCAAATTATTCATATTTTATTGCCATATCAGCCTGAATGCAAGCATTTAAAGTAGGGTTAATAATCAAAATACTTTGGTTCACAGATAAATCAATCGCTGTTGCAATACAGAAACTCACGAGGGTGGTGTCTTATTTTCTATCTCCCTTCAATTTTTGACCATTCCCATAGAGATGACGTTCCAATTTCTTCGACTTTTGGCAAATATCAAAAGAGGCAACTGGATAGTTTTCTGATCACTGCTGAAGAATAATTATTTTCAGGTCTTTGATACGGAGGTTTGAAGATAATCCATGCTATATCAATTACACGTATTTTTTTATTCAGAGGCATTGCTTCTTTGGAGATATGAGGGAGAAATCAATTGACAACAGGAAATATCACCTTGGATCCGCACAATATTCCGGAGGTTCACCAGAGTTCAAAGTGAACAGAAGAAAAGCAAGTAGAACATAAATTATTTGACAAATAGCTGAAAAAAAGTGAGAGAGAAAAGGAAAAGTGAGATTAGCATAATGTGAAAATATAGGTGGAGATAAAAGAGAACATTTAGGTTCCAGAAAAAATTGCACAGTTTAAGTTGTCTTGAAATATCAACATGATGTTCATTTAGCGATTAAATTATATGAGTGAGTCGTATTGGGCTTTACTTCAAACAATACTGTGAAGGCTATAAGTTGAGTAATGGAATTCTGCAGAAAAGTTTGGTTATATGTGTAATGCATTTCTGGATTCGAAGCCACACGTACCTTTCAGTTGGGTCATCCAAAATAATTCACAAAATTAGGTATGATTTCAATGAAACGATATTTCTATTTCAAAGCTTCAATCTTCATCGGATTATCTGGCACCTAACTCAATATAAGGAGCAAACATAAAAACGTGTTATGAACCACAACATGTGAGCATATTGTAAGAATAAATTGATGGCTTTCATAGTATTATGAATCTGATTTGAAATTGCAAAAGAACATTTGCAATGATCGCTATTATGGAGTCACGTCAACGAGAAGGAAATATTTTCCTTCGACTAAATGCTTGGTAGGTATTATTGCTTCATTATGACGAACAGAAGCAAAGTAAATCAATTCCTAATTGATTCCAACTGTCATCAAGGTACCCAATATGGCTATACACACAATACCTACTCACGTATCAAGAAGTCCCTTCAGCAATACTATTCTGGCGGTGAACCATGATACTGAGTCGTATGGTTATCTTCAGAATCGAGTGCAGAGCAAAAAGTAAGTAAATAGCTTGAGGTAGATTTTGTAAACAGTATTTCTGAAGTAGCTAAAAGCACAATGTAACTTAGCCTGGAAAAAAAACAACACACTTTAAATGAGAGGGGATAAGATTCACAAAAGATGAAGGTGAATATAATATACAAAACACAATATTAGAATAACGGGTACTGCTACAGACGTTCAGAAAGTATCTTCGGGCGATCATACTTTGGGTAACAAAATCGATTTGCATCATGATGCAATGTTCATCGAAGACTCATGGATTACCCACCCCCCATCACTTTCCGTTAAGTGTAAGCATAATTTGATAGGAGGTGAGAATCAAACCAGTTTGGTGAGACAAAACGGTGTCTTTAGTTTCTAAATTTGTTGAGTTAGGAGCAGAATCCTGCAGTACACCAAGCTAATAACATGGTAAATGTGTCAAATCTTACAACTTTGCTAAATAGAGGGAAAAAAAACATTTTGGCTGCATTACATAATTATTTACAAAATATTTACAATGAACATTTTAACTTCCCTCTGGAATTGCGTTGAACATTTGGCGGGAATACAAATGGCTCCTCAGTTGGAAGTGACTGTGCAAAACTACGGAGCGTGGATCTTAATGTGAGAATTTTTGCATATATTCGTATATTGCTAGGAATATGTGGTTTTTACAATACTTGTCATTGAGAAAACAAACATTTTTGACAATGTAAATCCTATGGTATTTTACAAAATTTCACAAATTACGAAGTTTGCGAATCTCCATGTCTGGAAATGTAAACAGGTTTCACCCGATCACCCATTTTGCCCAGTCACCATTATCTTTGCTTTACGTTCAGGGTCTGTGTGCTGTCTTTACGACAGTTATTTAGTTTATAATGTTTTCGCTTAGTAATTCATTCAATAGTATTTTCTAGTTAGAATTAGAAGTGTTTAAAGTATATTCATTGCATGTAAAATATATCGGCATGCGATGACGTCACATCCGGTTTCGCCGCGTCTTGTGGGAAAATACCGGTTTGAAATTAGCGCGAGGGTGGGGGCTTACCACGAGGCTCACCTGAGCAGAAGTTGTTTTGCAGGCATGAGAAATCACAGTGAGAGCAACGCTGTAAGTTAATAGATAATCGATATATTGAACTAAGATGTTAATGCCGATCCTGTTAGAAGTAACGACGGTAGATAATGTTTATGCATTCGTTAGTTAAAGAGTCGCGGATAGTTTGCATGGAAGTGTATTTAAATTAGTCAATGGAGCAGGTAAACTCTCCCTGTATACTGCACCTTAGTGTAATGTAGTTATAGTCACCTTTGCAAGTATTTACACTTGAAATGTGATATTAAGGAAGGAACAAATACTGTATCAATCTTGTATTGTTTTATCAACAGTTTTCACCATATGTTAATGTGAAGAGTGAACAGTAAATGGTTAATCTTACTGCGATCTGGTTCTCATTAACTGGTTAATCTCGACGTTAAATTCGGCGTTCGTGACACGCGAAGGAGAACGTTACAGTCTGTGTTAGACGATAGTCGATGATTTCACTGAAACTAAGATTTAAATTATAAAGGAAAGGAACCGGGAAAATCTAAATATTCTCAACTCCAAAATAGCAGCACAATTTTTTGCTATATCCAGATAATACCCCGAAAGTTGCAAGAGTACTTCGCCTTCAGGTTATACCCATAATGACCGAAGTTAATGCAAAACAGGAAGACACTGAGACCCAGGTAAAAAGGTCCACCTTTCAATCTTCTAGATATGCGGTGGCAGCTTTTTGATCGAATTTCTTACATATATTGTTAATATAATGGAGAAAATATATTAAGATAATTTTGAAATCTATGTTAATGTAATTGTGAAATACCCAATTATTCATAAAGTGTTTGTGAATATAATCCACAAAAATTATAAACGTACTACAACTTGGACCGCTGAGAAAAACGCAATATGAGTGCATCTGGCAATCACAGTCTCCGACAAGGCCGCTGCCACCTTGAAAAGGAAAGACATCAGAGAGAATAATTTTTAGTAGCCTACGTTCCCTATTGGCGGTGTATTGACGAGTGTTGGGGCATCATTTGACTCTGTACCTTTGGCTTGGCCGCACTTGGAGCGTTGCGTGCTCTTCTGGACACCACAAGATAGAATGCACACGGTGGAGCTAGAAATATTGCAGAATGCATTCATTGGGATATTCCCTGGAATGGGTGTTTTTGGAATGCATCTCAAAGAATTCATTTGCACTCTTGTTTTTTTAACACGACACTTCGGTTGCACAAAATGAATATAGAATAAGCGTGTGATTTCTAAGACTTTGTTCTCAACTAAATGTTTTTTAGTGTACTCTGTAATGTCCGTGTTTCGATTCTGTGACGTGTGCAATCCGGAGAGAAAAATGAGAAGCGTCATCAAAACGTTAGGCGAAAGTTAACACGGCGACCTGCTGTAAGGCTTGGCTCGAAAGTCCGGAAGTGACTTCTCCACTCTGTATCTTAATCTATAAACGAATGAATGAATGAATGAATAAATAATACATTCCGCACACTGGATGTCCTCAAAAACAGAGGAAAGATAGGGATCAACAGCCGGTGACAGTGGGCGAAACAGAAAAGTGAATACTAAACGGTAACCCGATGAAAAGCCATAAATCTAAGGCTTTAGCTTTGTTTCTCACCCTTGGTTCTCCCGATAATCTTTTACATTATAACAGAAAGTATTATGGGATTTGCAGTCCTTGCAAGACGTTTGTAAAATTGCTCTTTAAACTATGTCAACGATCCTAATGGCTGGGGGAAGATTCTTTGTAATAAAACCATGTACGTGAATGATGTTACAAAATTCATGGGGTTACATCAATAGTCCGATCCATCTCTTGAGAAAAATAGTCCCACAACCTCCGGTGTTCACTTGGACTGTGAAATCGAAATCGATGTAAAAGGGTGAGTTTTTATTTGGTAAATTTAAAGGTTCCTATACACAACAGGGAAAAATTGTTTTCTTAGTTATCAGTACTTTCAAAGACGTAAATACATTTTCAGCACAAATTTCAATTAACAAGCTTCTGTAGAATTAAAAACAATTTGGCTAATATTTGTAAAGTGTATTTTAAACTCATAAGACAGGCGTACATCCTTTTACCGTCGAATGCGATTCCCAACATTCCCTTCTAGTCAGAGAATATGCCTTGCAGTTCTGAACTCTATGTAGGTACTCTTGCAACGAAATTCATTTCATAGGTGTGGTTCCACTTTTCCCTTACATACTGTATTCTCTCTCTCTCTCTCTCTCTCTCTCTCTCTCTCTCTCTCTCTCTCTCTCTCTCTCTCTCTCTCTCTCTCTCTCTCTCTCTCTCTCTCTCTCTCTCTCTCTCGCTTACACACACACACACACACACACAGACACACACACACACACACACACACAGGTACACATAGACAATTTCTCTCGTTGTTCGGGGAGAGTTTGTAGCTGATTATCGCGTCGGAGAACTCAAGAAGCAGCGACGCAGCAGGCTTTCACACCGTAATTCAACGAGTTGTTTGCTTTTGGTGCTCACTTCCCTCGCTGCGTGACACCTCTCTATCCATTTATTTGGGAGAAAGAGAAAGATGGGGCAGGTTGTACTGGTTGGCTGGGCGATTAGTTTTTTCTGTACTGCAGATCATAGCCTTTATTGAGGTCTTTGCTGTGTTTTCTTGCTGGGGTAGTGGTAACGGAGGGTTGCTGCTTGTTCGTGGAAGGGGGCGAGAAGGACTTGGGGTTCTAACTTGTCTGTTGTTATTGATTGTTTAGGGTGCTCTTCCGCTTTCTTGATGTCAGCGAAGGCCAAGGATGTCCGCTTGTATATTTTATGCATTCTCTGATATTAAATAGGAAGTATTGAACTACAGGACCATTAAAAACCCCAGTTGGTCGCGTTTAGCTGCGTTTGGATATTGCCACAATAATTTTTTTCTACCCATGTTACAATCCAAATGTACTTCACACATTGGAATTGTAACCACCTCAAGAGATTCATCTGGTACTCTGTTCCATTTACCAAACCTCTTTTGTTGAAAAACTTGCTGTAACTTGCCCTCATTTTAAATATTTTCTGTCTCGCCTGGAATCGATGTATTCCCATTTTCAGTTAACCAGTTCTGAGTAAAAGACTGTGATCATGCTCCTGCCTACGCCCTTCCTGATATTACATATATATGATCACTGCGCAACCACCTGTGCTCCAGGGATGAATAGCCCCAGTCTCTTCCTACAGTTAAAAGCACGCTGTCCTACTAACATACTTGTCAGATTTTTCTGCACCGACTCAAGATTCATCTCATCTTTTTTATAGTTGGCAATCAAAACACACAGCGTATTTTCACCAACGAATGCACAACATATTGTTTCACCAACGATTTATACAGTTGAACATGACGTCCCAGATCCTGTACTCATTGCCACAACTTGCACTCAACGTCAGCGAAACGAAAGAGATGCTTGTCGACTTCAGAAAAGGTAAGACGAAAGAATACACACCAATCCTCTTAGAGGAATCAGAATAGGAGAGAATGATCAGTTTCAAGACCCTGGGCGTTAAGCTCGCTAAGGATATGGTCCCAACATATCGATGCTGCTATAAAGAAGGGACTATACTTTATTAATGTTTGAAAAGATGTGGTCTACAGAAACACGCAAAAATTTCCATACTGTAGAAATACTATACTGTTCTGTACTGTGCTGTGGACAGCATTCTGACAGGCCTCGTCAGTGTCTGGCATTGTGTGGGGAGGGGTGGGCTGCTGCACAGGACCGAAAGAAGTTGCAGATGGTCGGAAAATTTAGTCGGCTTCATCTTGCATATAAGCCGACGAAGTACTCAGGAAATCTTCAAGGAGCAGTGTTGCAGAAAGGTAGCGTCCATTGTTAAGTATCTCCTGCTCCCAAAACACGCCATTTTCCCACTGTTATCCTCAGCTAGGAGGAGCAGAAGCCTGAAGGCACACACTATGCGATTCGGGAACAGCTTCTTCCCCTCTGCCATCCAATTCCTAAATGAATATTGTACCCGTGAATAGTACCAATTTTTAAATATATATTATTTCTATCTTGCACGTTTTTTAAAATCTATTTAATATGTGCAAAATCTATTAGATTTATTTATTTCCCTTTCTCTAGATTATGTATTGCATTGATCTGCTGCTGCTAAATTAACAGATTTCACGATGCATGCCAGTGAGAATAAACCTGACTGTGACACTGTTTTGATTCAATGGTGACAAACAACGTCTTCTCTATCGATAACTTTACAAATCAACGTCCATCTCTAACGATAATTTTACAGATTAACGTGCCTGTACCGCTAAGGCATCGTGTTCTACTTCAACGCCCAGGGATATAAATCTACTGCGCAGTTTCTGCCGTAGCTTAACTAACCAAAAAGCAACGAACCAATATTTGCAAATATCCGTGTTAAAATCTATCTGCAATTGCTTGGCCCACTCTCCTCGTTAGTCGTATTAGTTAACTGTCACTGTCTGGTATGTCACTAATTCTGCTGCATCCTGAAATTTATAACAACCTAAAATACTATTAACTAAATACTTCAGTGATGTCACACAATACTGGAATCAGGACGTACCTGTTCAATATATCTGTAGTTGCAAGCCTTTACTCTTAGTATCATATCTCCACTATCACCGCTTGATTCCCTAATAAACCAATATTGTTTTCCAGTGTTCATTTGGCTGGCTCACACTGGCTCCCGTGTCACCCAGCATTCTATACTAGACTGTCATACGGGACCTTGCAAAATTGAATTTAGATATAGCCTGCTGCCCTCCACTTAGCAATTTTCTGCACAGCCTCTTCAAGACAATGAATCAGATCTGTGAGAGAGGATTCCACATGGAAACCCATTGTGACATTCCCGTTTACACTCTTTGCCTTTCCAAACTGTGACAGATTTTGTCCCTCATTCAGTATCTTTTCCCGGCACCAGTAATTGGCTCGCTACCTGTACTTGCTGGCCTTCTTAACCGAATGCGCATTAGCCGCTTTTCAGTGCTCCGGTAGCAAAATGCTGCTTAAAGACAGCACTGATATCTCTGATATTTAAAACGAGAACTTCGCGGAATTGATCTATTGTGCGGGGCCTATCAGCGGCAGCAACTGAGCTCGATGAACTAAAGTTAAGCGAAGCGGCCAGTTGAGAGAATAGATGCAACATGCTTTGGCTCATTCAGGCTTCCGCGAGGTAAGTGGGAGGACTTCGTGTTTGCTTTTTCTTTACATTTTTGAGGCATAACTTTACATTTTTTGAACATGTTGGTAGGGTTAGTAGTTTGCTCTGGGTGTTAGATGTGGGAATAGCGGGAACATTCCAGTCTCCCAGATGGCCACATCTGCACCCAGTGCACCGAATGTAGCTCCAGGCAGATCACGGTAGGGAGCTGGAGCTGCGACTCGATGAGCTTCGGCTTATTAGGGAAAATGAACAGGAGGTAGAGCTACAGGGAGTTAGTCACCCCGAGGCAGCAGGAGTAAGATAAGTGAGTGACGGTTAGGGAAGCGAAGGGCAGAGTTCAGATAAAAAATGAGCGTCCGTGTGACCTGACAGAGGACGACCATGATAATCGGGTCTGTGGCACTGAGCCTGGCTCCGTAGTACAGGAGGGAATGGGAAAGATGATGAATGCGGTAGTCATAGGGGATTACATAGTGAGGGAACAGACAGGAGGTTCTGCCAGCCTGATAGAGGTACCAGCATGGTGTGATGCCTCCCATGTGCTAGGGTACGGGGTGTCTCGGATCGGGTGCAGAGTATTCTGAAGGGAGAGGGAGAACAGCCTGAAGTCCTGGTACACATTGGTATGAATGACAAATGTAGAAAAAGGGAGGAGATGCCAAGAGAAATTTCAGGGAGTTAGGTAGAATGCAAGTCACCTCGGGCAGTAATCTCAGGATTGTTGTCTGTGCCACGTGCTACCGAGTGCAAAAATAGCATGTTCAGGCCTATTAACGTGTGGTGGAGAAACTGGTGTAGGCGGCAGGGCTTCAGATTCCTGGATCAATGGGGCCTCTTCTGCGGGAGATACGGCCTGTACAAATTGGGCGCTTACACCTGATCCCAAAGGCGTCCAATATCCAAGCAGTCACATTTAATACAGCTGATAGGGAGCGTTTAAATTCATTTGGCGGGGTGGGGGCGGGAGAAGCTGAATGATAGGATTGAGGAAGGGGAAAACAGAAATAAATCAAAGATAGCGTGCAACAGAGATTATACAAAGGACAGGCAGGAGATGAGGCTTATTCACAACCAGTGGCATGAGTTACAGCGCAATAGAGGAGTCTTCCAGTTAAAACAGAAAGCAACAAATATTGGACTGAAAGTGTTATATTTGAATGCACGCAGCATACAGAATAAAACGGGCGAGCTTGAAATTCAGTTACAGAGTGGCAAATATGATGTTGTGCCAGCTCTGAAACTTGGCGAAAGGATAGCTGCAATTGGGAGACTAACGTCCAAGGATATACAGTGTATCCGAAAGACAGATTAGTAGGCAGAGGGTGTGGTGTGGCTCTGTCTATAAAAATCATATTAAATCATTAGAAAGAGATGACATACGATTCTAAGTTTAGAGTCTCTGCTGCTTGAGTTAAGAAATGGCAAGTGTAAAAGGACCCTAAAGGCAGTTGCATACAGACCTCCAAACGGCAACCGGTATGGGGCATTCAAATTACAGAGAGATAGAAAAAGCGTCTCAGAAACACAATGTCATGATAATCAATGGGGCTCTTAACATGAAAGTGGATTGAGAAAACCAACTCAGCACTGGACCTCAAGAGGAAGAATTTGTGGAATGTCCAAGAGATGTTTTTTTTTAGAACAGCTTGTTGTTGACCCCACTATGGGATTGGCTGTGCTGGATTGGGTGTAGTGCAATGATCATAAAGTGATAAGTGAGCTAAAGGTTAAGGAATCCTTAAGCATGAGTGATCACAATATAATCATATAACAACCATGTAGCAATTACAGCACGAAAAAAGGGCATCTCGGCCTTTTTAGTCCGTGCCGACGCTTACACTCACCTATTCCCACTGGCCCGCACTCAGCCTATAACCCTCCGTTCCTTTTCTGTCCATATACCTATCCAATTTTACTTTAAATAACAATACCGAACCTGTCTCTACCACTTCTAGAGGAAGTTCATTCCACACAGCTACCACTCTCTGAGTAAAGAAATTCCCCCTTGTGTTACCCTTAAACCTTTGCCCCGTAACTCTAAAATCATGTCCTCTTGTTTGAATCTCCCCTACTCTCAACGGAAAAAGCCTATCCACGTCAACTCGATCTATCCCCCTCATTATTTTAAATACCTCTATCAAGTCCCCCCTCAACCTTCTACGCTCCAAAGAATAAAGCATTAACTTGTTCAACCTTTCTCTGTCACTTAGGTCCTGAAACACAGGTTACATTCTTGTTATAATATGATCGAGGTCACAGTGAAATTTCAGACAGAAAAATAAAATACAATGTGTCGGTATTTCAGTGGAATAAATGAAATTACAATGACATGAATGGCGATCTGGTTAAATTTGATTGGATAGGGCATTTGCAAGAAGGACAACTGAGCAGCAATGGCTGGAGTTGAGAAAAATGAGGGAAGTGCAAGACAGATATATTCCAAATAAGAAGATACTTTCAAAGGTAGTAAGGACATTACCATGGCTAAAAAGGGAAGTCAGAGCCAAGATAAAAACAAAAGATAGGGCGTACAAGGAAGCCAGAGCTAGTGGAAAGATAAAAGATAGAGAAGCTTTTCAATACTCACAGAAGGAAACTAAGAAGATCATTAGGAAGGAAAAGATAAATTCTGAAAGGAAGCTGGCGAGTAATATCAAAGAAGATACTAAACTTTTTAAAAAAGTAAATGAAAGGTTACATGCAGTCGAGGGTAGATATAGGGCCAATACAAAATTATGCTGGCGATATTGTAATGATAAATGCAGAAGTGATAGAGCAACTGAATGCGTATTGTGTGTCAGTCTTCACACTGGAAGACTTTTGAGGTATACCGGACAATCAAGAGTGTCAGGGAAATGGCGTTCGTGCAGTGAAAATAACGATTGAGAAGGTCCTCACGAAGCTTAATGATCTCAGGGTGGATAAATCTCCTGGTACTGATGGAATGCACCCCCGGGTTCTGAAGGAAGGAGCTGACGAGATTCCGGAGGGATTAACGATGATCTTTCAAGAATCGATAGAATCTGGCATTAGAAACATAGAAATATAGGAAACCTATAGCACAATAAAGGACCTTCTGCCCACAAACGTGTACCAAACATGTCCTTACCCTGTTATTTTCTTGAATCACAAAGTCACAAAAGCGGACCAATTCAGCAAGCAAATGTGAAGTGCTGTTGATATTTTCTAAAATATGATTCATAACGTATTCATTGTCAGCTCATTTCATCATTGTTCCAGCCCTGTAACATTATTTGGTAGCACTGTAGAATATCCTGCATAAAAATCAACAGAGCTTTCTAAAGATGATAGAAAAGCACGCAAGTGCACGACATTGCCAAATGCTCTTCTGGCAATTATTTCTTAATTCACTCTTTGTAAAAGCAAATTTCAGAAGCAGTGGATACAGTAAATGTGTGTATCAATGTGTATGCCTGTTTGAGCGCTCATTCCCGAATGAATATTGCACATTTTAATAAATATATATTGAAATTTAGCATACAATTTTTTCTCCATTATTCTTATCAATGTCTTAGGTGTTACTTAACTGACTCAAATGGAGAAAGATGTTCATGTCACAGAATGATGTGAAATAAATAGATTTCTGCGGCCAAATAATTGAGTGACCCGTTGTCAACATAAGAAGAAAACAACAAATAAGTGATGTTAGCATCTCGTAAGCATTCACTGAATTGTAGTCCCTTCCACACGGAAACAGGTATATAAGGGTATTGAATTCACTTATTAAAGGTTCATGATAGCGCCGTGTGTAACCTAAATATAATAACAGCAAATAAAGTTGTTCCCTCGTAAGGCAAGTTTTAATTCTGCGAACCTGCTGGACTGCAAAGGTAGCATTTTATTGTCCTTTACGGTGGAGACCTCTGGCCTGGTAACTCAACGGAGATACAGTGACCGTACTATATTTACAAATCGGAATGCAGGTGGGAGAGCAGTGAGTCCCCATTGGCCATCTTTGTACTTTGCACTTGGTGAATGGAACGTACAGATGACGGGGATTGAAATAACATTGTTTATTCAGAGAATACCCTTTCTGCATGATGATGAGAGGCAACATTTTTTTCAGACCCAAAGTATTACATCCGTCTATAGACGATGATGCATCGATGATTCAGAATGAAGCGGATCTCTCCAGAGAGGTATAATCCTCGTCTGTAATGAACACACCATGAAGCTTTTGTACAGCAAGATTCAACTTTACCATGATCCAAAGCTATACATAAGTCTCGAATCAATGGTAATACCGAAATGTTGACAGTGGGGAGATGCCTAACACAGCAGAAATTGCAGAAGGTTATGGGCACAGCTCAGTTCATCAGGAAACTAACCTACCATCTCTGTAGTCTGTATACACTTGGTATCACTGTTCCCACTCATCTGCGAGGGTGCGACCCACGTGGTAACTGAAGTAAGCCCACACACGTATCATTTGTTGCTGATATAATTTTGAAATCTACGTAAATAATATAATTATGAAATACCCTTTAATTAGTTGTGTTGCAGTATATTGAACCATTATAGCGTAACATTTTTATAGTTGTAACGTACTTACATTGTCAGTGTTTAACGTTGCAACGCTTTTAGATATTCTAATAATAAGCTCAGAATGGAAGTCGGTAGATCATTGTAAACAAACCACCAGTCCGTACATAATCATTTTACAACTCGTGGCAAAATTTCCTTCTTGGAGGAATTGTTCCTCCTTGCTGCAGTTAAAAAATAAATAGAGGTAACGTTGCTTCCCTCCCCCTCAGAAAAGAAACAAGGCTCATCAAGGGCATATGGTTTCGGTCCGAACCGTTGATATTTTATAACTATCCATATATCAGGGTATCTAACCTTTTCATGCCATGGACGCCCACCTTTAACCGAGGTTGGGAGCCCCTATCAGAGATGGATCTTGACCTGCTGAATTCCTCCAGCATTTTGTGTTTGTTACTCTGGATTTCAGAATATCTTGTGCTAATGCTTTTCGTTGTCGAGAATAGCGACAGGATATACTGAGGGATCTTAGAAGCGTTGATGCACAAGGAGATTTTAGTGTGCACTTAACGACGACACATCAGGATCCAGATAAGAAGGCGTTTAGCCTTCTTGCCCTCTTGGCAGCATTTTGACAAGAGCTGAAACACCACGTTCTACCGGTAGACAACGGCGAGGCCGTCTTTCCTGGTGAGAGTTTGAATGATTGCAATAGTGACTCTCTGGGATGGATCGCTTTAATGGCACGGAAAGATTGGATAGACTTGGACTGTTTACTCTGCAGTACAGATGCCTGAGGGATAACTTTATAAATTTTAAAAATTCAATTATTAGGAAAATTAATATACAAGATTCTCAAAGCCCATTTCTCAAGACAGGGGATCCAAATCTAGAAGACACAACTGTGAACTGAGTGAGAAACTATTTAAAGGGGAGCTGGGCATGGCATGGTTTTCAGACACAGGACGGCAGGTATGTAGAACAAGTTGTTAAAGGAAGTGGTACCGTGCTGCAGGCAGGTGCAAAAACGGGTACGTAAATATTTCGTTCTGAATGGATGAAACGTGTTGAAAAGCCCTCTTTCGTGATGTACTCCAGGATTCAATATTTTCTTTCAGCTAAAGATCTACAACAAACTCCTCGTGCAGGTTAACAGGAAATTACAAATTGCAGAGAATAGAAATACACTAACGGGCCCGCTGATGATATCACGGAACGACTTTGTGGTTAAAATGTACGTGTGTCTCAGAAATCGATTTGCGGACTGTTGGCTTTATTTTTAAAGCTCGACATTTAGGTTACAGTCTATGGATTTTTTAATATATATAAAGGAACTTCAAAGCCTCTCCTATGCTACTGAATGTTTCTAATATTTTTCTTCGATATCCGTGTTTCGATTCTACGGCGTGTGCATTCTAGGAAGAGAAAAAATGAGAAACTTCATCACAATGTTAAATAAAAAAGAGGTTTAAGTTTAATATTTAACCGTATCAAATGTTGACAGCCTTCCAAGCGTGAATGGTTACACTATGAGCGAGTATTTGGAAAATGATTGCCGTTTATTTTCATTAAAGGACGAAAATAATGAAATGTGGTCGGATATTGACGTCAGATCGCGTACTGAAACAAAGAAGTGGCCGTTCTATGAATAAAACTATATTATTTATGTAATTAATTTCAATACTCTGCTAGACTATAGACTGACATAGCTATGTAAATGAATTTGAAGATGGGTGAAGATATTAGCCTTTTTCGAATCAAAAATGTTTATCTAAATAGAAGGAACAATTGCCTGAGAGGCGAAAACAACCTGAAAATTATAACTTCATCACCTCCATTGCAGCTCTGCACTCCAACTGCAAATCGGTTAGCGTCGTCTACTGTAGCCAGAGCTACCAATACGGCTTCCTCTACAGTGGTGAGACTCGATATAAACTGGGGGACCACTTTTTCGAGCACATCCACTTCATCCTAAAATGTGGAATTTGCTGGTGGACCATTATTTTCATTCCTATCCATTCACGTTCCGACATTTCGATTGAATTCTCTTCTTATGCCTTCATGAGGCTTCAAGGTGGGCGAGCAACACCTCGGATTCAGTCTTGGTACCCACCAACCTGTCGACATGAAGATCGACATCTCCTTCAAGTATTTTTCCCTCCCACGTCTCTCATCTGTTCCCACCTCTCTACTCTTATCCTCTCCGCTCTTCTGCCTTTAACCTCCACTTCTGTCCCACTTCCTTCCTCTTCTCCCGTAGTCTACTCTCCTCTCCTATTAAATTTCTTATTCTCCAGCTCATTGCATTTTCAACTTCTTACCTTCCAGCTTCTTACTTCATCCCACCGCCCAACCGCACACATTCCTTTTCCCCCCACCTTCCAAAGCCCCCTCAGCCTGATTTCATCTATCACCTTCTAATCTGTCCTGCATCTCACCGTCTTTTTATTCTGCCATATTCCTCCCTCCTTTCCAGTCCTAATGAAGGGACTCGGACCGAATCTTTGACTGTTCATTCATTTCCATCAACGCTGCCTGGTCTGCTGGGTTCATTTTGTGTGTGTTCCTCGAGATTTCACTATATGAAGAATTCTTGTTTTATTGATTGCTCTTTTTTCAGTCCTTTGGGAAAGTATTCGACATTATTGGAAGATGAAAACACTGGGAGCTAAAGGTAACGTGCTGTGTCTGACGGGGAATTGCTTCGATAGCTGCCGCTGAGAGAAGGGAAGAAGGAGCACACATCATGCTGAAGCCCCTTTGGTCTTGGACACAGTCTTCTCACTATGTTTTCAAATGCATGAATGAAGTAACACAAGACCATGTGGATGAATATCAGGTTAGATAGTACAGTAATTTCTGGACAATAGCTGCAAAACATTCGAAAAAAAACGATCCCGCGTAAGTAGAGGAATCATGGAGCATCAGTGGAGAGCGAAACAGATCTAAGATTCCTGTTCTAACGCCTGATGAATGGCTGCAAATTAAGGGAGTGATTTTGTTTCCTACTCTTTGATTCTCCCTACTCTACCAAGCATGTTTCACGTTACATTATAAGGATAGTGGAATTTGCAATCTTTGCAGGATGTCTGTAAGTACTTTTTAACTATGAGAACGCTCCTGATGATTGAGAAAACATTTTAAGTCATGCCCATGGTAATAGGCAGATATTGCACAATTCACGGGGTATCTCGAATTGTCCAAAACATCTCTTGAGAAAATTAATCCAATCGAATTCGAGTTAACTTGGACCGTCAAATCGAAAACGTTTTAAATATCTGATTTTTTTTTGGTAATTTTCAAAGCTTCTCAAATATTCCAAAATGAAGACAAAAGTTAAGGATTTAAAAATCTTAAAACTCTAAAGAAATGTTTTTCTTAGTTATCAGTACTTTCAGATAGGTTAAACACCGCTTTGGCAGTGAATAAATTTCAATTAACAATCATTTGCCGATTTAAATGCAATCTTCCCAATATTTGTAAGGTGCATTTTAAACTCTTAAGACATCTGTACTTTGTTTTAACCTCGATTGTGATTATCATCATTCACTTCTATTAACCAGGAGGAGAATATCGCTCTCAGCACTAAAAGACAGGTGGATATTTTTTTCCACATAAATTAATTTAATATGTGTGGGACCATTGGTTCCAGTCGTTGTTTCTTCAGTTGACCTGAACGTGAGGCCACCATTGGAGAATACTTTGCTGGTTTACGGGAATAAGTTATACAGGCACAGAACACATTCCCGCGACTATGTCCATGCCTACTATCAAGCACAAATTACGTAAGTCAAACAATAACCGTATATCATTCTGCAATACCCTACTATCCCCGGCATTCAAAGGAACATACCCCACCACCAGCTCGATGGATCCATGGCTTCCTACGGCCCTGCACCAGGCCTTCGGCCCATTTCGCCAATGGAGACCGATCCCAGCGAGACCCGTTACTTGCGTTTGTAACTTACCACAGTGAACCTTTTCTATCTGAGTACCCATCCAAATGTTTCTAACACGTTGCAATCATACCCACTTCTATAGACAATCCCGTACTCTCTTCCAGTTACCAAGCTCCCTTGCTTTGGAAAACTTGCCCTAGATCCAGTAAAATGTTTCCTCTCCAATTTGAATCGATGCATTCCCATTTTCGATTCAGCTATTCTGGGTAACAGATTGCAACCATACCCCTGCTTGCGCCCTTAAATATATAAGGTCACCACTCAACCTTTGTGCTATCGGGAATTGTAATCCCAGACTTTCTCTACAGTTAAAAACATACTTTCCCGCAAAAATATTTGTGAATATTTTCTGGACTTTTCTGGACTATTTCAAGCTTCGTCGGGCCTTTTCTATAGCCGGCTGATCAGAAATGCACAGAATACTCTGAGCATGCTTCACCAACGAACTGTACAGTTGAACATGACGGCGCAAATGCCGTACTCATTGCTACAACTGTGAATAAATGTGACAAATTCCTTTTTCACCAGTCTGTCCACCTCTATTGTCACGTTCAAAGATGAATCTGCATGTACCTTCAGTCCCTTTGTTTTACGTCAATGCTCTGGGCAATCTACTGTGCAATTCCTGCCCCGGTTTAACTAACCAAAATACAACACTTCGCAAATGTCCAAGTAATATTCTATCTGCAATTGTTTTTCCTGCTTTCGCAGTTTATAGCCGTAGATATCTTTCACTGTCTAATATACCACCAATTTCATTGCATTCCGAAAGATATTAACGAATTTAAAAAAAAATGTCATCTGATTATTTCGGAGTTGAGAAAAATACATTAAATGGAGCCTACCTGTTCAGTACACCAGTTGCAGGCGGTCATTCTTGATATCAAGTTTCTACTATCACCGTTTGACTCCCTCTACTAAACCAATTTTGTATTCTTGTGCTCAGGTGGCTGGTTCACATTGGCTCTCATGTCATCGAGTTTTCTGTGCAAGCCTGCAATACGGGACCTTGCAAAAGTCAATGAAGTTACAGTCCAATTGTTGCAATCCGCAATTTCCTTCATCACTTCATCAAAGCAACTGAATGAAATTTGTGATCCGAAATGACAAATCCATGCTGACCGGCAGTTTTTCAACCCTTCCGTTTTCAAGTTGTGATAGATTCTCTCCCTCTGATCCACTCCAGTATGTTTCCACGCACCAATGCTGGGCACGCCAACTGCAGCTCTCCTCTTATCCTTGCAGATCTTCTTAAGTAAATGCACATTTGCCACTCCCCAATGCTACGGCAACACAATCTCCGTTAAAGACGATGCTTATATCTCTGCAACAGACGTTACAATTTCTCCTCTGGCTTCTCGCAATGTCAAGTGATACATTTGATCAAGTGCTGTGAGTTCATCAAACGGTCTGAGTTCTTACACCGTGAACACCCCGTTCCCCGGATGCCTCCATTATTACTTATGTGGATCTGTTAAAAAATAATTTTAATTCCCTCTAACCCCTTAGGTTCCATGATTTTCATCACAGTTATGGGAAGTAATAATTGACAGCTCAGTCATTGCGATTTCTCGGACGCTTTTTCCTCATTTCCATTTATTTTCTATTCAGAAGTTGTATTGTGCTGCTTTTGTGCTCTCATGATTCCCGTCGGGTCTACCGAAGTACATCATATATTTTGAAGGGGATTACTTGAACCCGTTCCCTACAGGTGATGCAGGTCTTCTCACTCAGAAACAGTGTCTGAATGTCCTCGTGAACCGGGATTCTCTAATCCTGTTGGCCTTGTCATTCTCTTTACCGATACCACTCATGCATATTAGCGGCAGTTATCAGAGGGTCTCGCCTTGAAATGGAAGAGGAAAATTTAAATGAGGTTTTGAAGCAGGTACATTACCCAAAGTGTAGTAGTTGACTTGACAGTGCTACAAGAGAGTGTTGATTTGATCACAATGGTTTAAAGACATTCAAACATGCCCATGAAGAGGTAAAAAAGAGGTACGTAGACTCTGTCCGATCGGATAGAAATCAATTTGCATTATGATCGATGCAGACATCATTGGTCGAAAGGTACTTCCCTGTTTTCTTTGAGGGGTGATTGATAGGTTCGTGTCCTAAGGGAGAAGGAGTCAATTTCAGAAAACGGAGCACGCTTATTTTTCAACATAGTCCCCTCCTAAATTTATACACTTAGTACAGCGGTCGTGGAGCAGACGGATCTTCGACCTCCTGAAAGTGTCCACAGATGGGTGATTGATACGTTCGTGACCTAAGGTAGAAGGAGATGAATTATACAGCTCTTGTTACCTGCACATACAGGTCAACTGTTTGAGTGATCATGCAGAAAGTTTGAAGTTAATAACTCATCTCATTCTACCTTAGACAACGAACTTATTTATCAGCCCTGATGAGTTATTAACTTCAAGTGGTAAAGGGCCGAATGAGCAGAAATCTGATTGGAGAGGACATTGGGCCTTTGGAGAAAGAAAAGAAAAAAAAAAACGAGGAGCAGCAGCAAAGCGAGGTGAGGAGAAGATAAGGAATAAAATGGGACCCGGAATGGGAAATAGAAAGCGATGAAATGTGTACAGGAGAAATTACTGAAAGTTTGAGAATTCTATGTTCAGATCAACAGGTTGGAGGCTAATGAGAGGGAATATAAATCCACCTATCAAGTGCCATCTCTTTAAGTCCCGCTTCCCCTCCACTTATCCCCTCCCAGCTTGTTCATCTTTCACTCCTCTATCTCCTTATGGTGACTTCTTCCCCCTTCCTTTCCAGTCTTGAAGAGGTACCTTACCCCGAGACATCGACTGTTTGTTTTTCATCATTGATGCTGAGCTTCGCTCGCTCGTTGTGTGTATTCCACGGGATTTCCTGTATCTACAGCATTTCTTCTACCAAAGGCATTTACGTAGCATTGACCATGTGACTTCATATATAATGCGCACTTGATTATTACATCCTATGAATTTATATGTTTTAGACAGAGCACTCTCATTTGCAATGTCGATGGGTGCAACCATTTTGTCCGTGGTTCTGCTCGCCGCGTTTTTGCCAGGTATGCATAATTTTTTGTGCCCAATCTATAAAACAGACATTTTATAATATTATGCATCATTTACCCGCAGCAAATTTAGAGATAGTAAACATTCAATTCGCATACCAGTGTTCTGCCTATTTTGTCTGCTGATTCGTTGTCCAGTGAATGCAACTGTTTTCATTATTCTCACTTATGCTTTGTCAGCCGCAAAAGGAACTTCGGCAAAATTGGAACAATTCCCTCCAATCTTAAACGTCACAATCGGTGGAAATGCATCCATGTACTGCAAATTTCCAATACTACAAGATACTGCTGAAGTTTCATGGTGGAAGGATGGTCAGAACACATTTATAGAACCAGACAGCAGAAATCAGTTCCATGTAAAAAAAGGCAGGGGCACATTTACCCTCCTGAATGTGAGCTACGCAGACGTCGGCGTGTATTACTGTCAAGTGAAAAGTCAACAACAAATATTGGGAAATGGAAGTGGCTCTCAGCTTATTGTGTTAAGTAAGTGTCTTTATTCCTGGAAGTGGAAATTTTTCATCTTGTTGCATTTGAATAAAATCCAAGATGCGGATATGTTGTGAAATATTATTGTTGGTTGAAAATTTGTGCCATTAATTTGCTTTCCAGCTTTTTTTTTACAGGAAAATATCATTTCGGTTTTTTTTCAGATTTTAAAAATTATTTCGATGTGATTATGCAGATTTGCTTTTGCTTCACTTATTATTTGTTCCGTTGATACTTCCAGCCATATATTTGATATGCCTATATTCCTACACAACATCTCACCCTCTTACCGCCTTGACTGTTTTCCTCAGCCAGCCCATAAGAACATAAGGAGTAGGCCATCCGGCTCATCGAGCCTGACACGCCATTCAATAACATCATGGTTGATCTGTCCATCAACTCAGCTCCATCTACCTGCCCTTTCCCCATAACCGTTAATTCCCCTTTTACGTACCCCGTAACCGGGTGTATGACCAGCAAAGATAGAAGAACCGTTGGAGTCTGGTGGTACTATTTTCAAACAGTCTTTATTAGTAAAATATACAAATCAATATCAACAATGCAAATATATAGATAATACACGTTAGCAATACTAAACCTAAACGTGTGAGTATAATAATAATCAATTATAAACAAGCTCCATCGCTGTCTAGGGGATAATGAATCGTCATATGTGAATATAAAGTTCGGTACAGTTCATACGTACTGATGTAGTTGTTGGTGGTTTTGTTGTAATTGTTGGGGGGGGGGGTAGAGAGAGAGAGAGAGAGAGAGAGAGCAAACAGTGACAGCTACAGTCAATCAAACCTTCCTTTACACGTTCTTGATCCGTCGATGTGTTGTGGCCATTTAGGTATCACCCCTCTGTCCTTCAGCTAGACCGTTCTCCTGTGGTGGACTCGTCACCCAGGCAAGGGCGGACACACACACACAAGCCCCCACCGGCCCTGTATTAAACTGACCGAACCTTCGTTCGGTCTCCAATGCCCCACACCTTCACGTGGGTTCCAACACTCAAGCAGTGCTCACTAGTGTGTCTCCTTGTGTGTCTGAAGAGTGTCTCCCCAGACCTCACTTTTATCCCCACTCACGTGGTCTCAGGTGTCAATCAGTTTTGAATGGCTTAGCCTATCAAACCAGCCTACTCCGGCTGTTCACTGAGGAATTTTAATGAACATAATAGTACCAAGTAAACAGCCCTCTCCGGAGCCATAATTCTTTCAGGGGTCATAATATAGTGGGTCAACAAGTCTCTCTCTCCTGCTGTTATCTCTCCCTTGTCTGAAGCAGATGTTCCAGTCCCAGTATGTTTTCCCTTTGTCTCTCTTTCTCTCTCATTAGCAGCGTGGTAACAATAACAGTTTTGTGATTCTCCCAGGAATATAGGCAACTCTGCACCCTTCTGCCCATCAGAGTTGTTCATCCTTCATAACACCCCTACTACGTAAAAATCTAATTTTATCTTAAATATATTTAGTGAAGAAGAATCAACTGCTTCGCGGGGCAGCGAATCCCACAGTTTCACATCTCTTTGTGAAAAACAGTTTCTGCTCAGCTCCGTCCTAAATCTTCTCCCCTCAATCTTGATGTAATGTCCCCTAGTTCCAGTCACACCTACCAATGGAAACAACCTTCCTGCTTCTATCTTATCTATGCTTTTCAAAATTGTCTATGTTTCTATAAGATCTCTTCTCATTCTTCTGAATTCCAGAGAGCATAGTCCCAGGCGACTCAACATCTCCTCTTCATCTCTTGAATCATCCTGGTGAACCTCCTCTGCACGGCATCCAAAGCCAATAGATCCTTCCTCAAATATTGTGACCAGAACTGCACACAGTACTCCAGGTGCAGTCACCAGAACCCTGTACAGTTGCAGCATGACATCCCAGCTCTTGAATTCAATCCCTCCAGCAATGAAAGCCAAGATTCCATTTGCCTTCTTAATAACCTGTTCCACGTACAAGACAAATATTTGTGATTCATGCACAAGCACTCCCAAGTCCCTGTACACATCATTACGTGCTTGTCCGGACATTTTGAATGTCTGTATCAAGTCACCATAAAATTCTGCAGAAGCCTCCCAAAAAGGTTAGATGAGACTCTGGGGACGAATTTGCCTTACAGCAACAAGCACGTAATCATCTGTAATTCGGATATGGCCCATGGCAGTGCTAAGTGTGTAACCGTGAACTCGGGTTGGCCATTGTATGCAGAGAGCCAAATGCTAAACAATAGACAATAGACAATAGGTGCATAAGTAGACCATTCGGCCCTTCGAGCCTGCACCGCCATTTTGAGATCATGGCTGATTGACTACTATCAATACCCGGTTCCTGCCTTGTCCCCATATCCCTTGATTCCCCTATCAATAATATACCTTTCCAGCTCCTTCTTGAAAGCATCCAGAGAATTGGCCTCCACTACCTTCCGAGGCAGTGCATTCCAGATCCCCACATCTCTCTGGGAGAAGAAGTTTTTCCTTAACTCTGTCCAAAATGACCTACCCCTTATTCTCAAAGTATGCCCTCTGTTACTGGACTCTCCCAGGATCTGGAACATATTTCCTGCCTCTATCTTGTCCAATCCCTTAATAATCTTATATGTATCAATCAGATCCCCTCTCAATCTCCTTAGTTCCAGCGTGCACAATCAAAGTCTCTCTAACATCTCTGCGTATGACAGTCCAGACATCCCAGGAATTAACCTTGTGAATCTACGCTGCACTTCCTCTACAGCCACGATGTCCTTCCTTAACCCTGGAAACCAAAACTGTAGAGAATACTCCAGGTGTGGTCATACCAGGGCTCTGTACAAATGCAAGAGGATTTCCTTGCTCTTGTACTCAATTCCTTTTGTAATAAAGGCCAACATTCCATTAGCCTTCTTCACGGCCTGCTGCACTTGCACATTCACTTTCAGTGACTGATGAACAAGGGCTACTAGATCTCTTTGTATTTCTCCCTTACCTAACTCTACACCATTCAGATAATAATCTGCCTTCCTGTTCTTACTCCCAAAGTGGATAACCTCACACTTATTCACATTAAACGTCATCTGCCAAGTATCTGCCCACTCACCCAGCCTATCCAAGTCACCCTGAATTCTCCTAACATCCTCATCACAAGTCACACTGCCACCCAGCTTAGTATCATCAGCAAATTTGCTGATGTTATTTTCAATGCCTTCATCCAAATCGTTGACGTAAATTGTAAAGAGCTGTGGTCCAAATACCGAGCCCTGTGGCACCCCACTAATCACCACCTGCCATTCCGAGAAACACCTATTTACCACTATCCTTTGCTTTCTATCTGCAAGCCAGTTTTCTATCCATGTCAATGTCTTCCCCCCGATGCCCTGAGCTTTGATTTTAGCCAACAATCTCCTATGTGGGACCTTATCAAATGCCTTCTGAAATTCGAGGTACACAACATCCACTGGATCTCCCCCGTCTAACTTCCTGGTTACATCCTCGAAAAACTCCAACAGATTAGCCAAGCATGATTTACCAATGGTAACTCCATGCTGGCTCGGCCCAATCCTATCACAGCTATCTAGATATGCTACTATTTCATCCTTAATAATGGACTCTAGCATCTTCGCCACCACTGATGTCAGGCTGGCAGGTCGATAGTTCTCTGATTTCTCCCTCCCTCCTTTCTTAATAAGTGGGATAACATTAGCCATTCTCCAATCCTCAGGAAATGATCCTGAATCTAAGGAACATTGGAAAATGATTACCAATGCATCTGCAATTTCCAGGGACACCTCCTTTAGTACCCTAGGATGCAGACCATCTGGAGCTGGGGATTTGTCAGCCTTCAGTCCCATCAGTCTTCTCGTCACCGTTTCCTTCTTAATATCAATATGTTTCATTTCCTCTTTCCCCCTATGTTCTTGGCCCATCCATACATCTGGGAGATTGCTTGTGTGTTCCTTAGTGAAAACAGATCTACAGTAATTAAATTTTTCTGCCATTTCTCTGTTTCCCATAACGATTTCACCCAATTCATTCTTTAAGGTCCCAACTTTGTTCTTAATTATCTTCTTTCTCTTCACATATCTAAAAAAAAGCTTTTGCTATCTTCCTTTATACTCCTGTCTAGCTTGCGTTCGTACCACATTTTTTCTCCCCGTATTGTCTTTTTAGTTAAGTTCTGTTGTTCCTTAAAAGCTTCCCAATCATCTGTCTTCCCACTCACCTTAGCTCAGTCATACTTCCTTTTTTTTAATGCTATGCAATCTCTGACTTCCTTTGTCAACCACTGTGGCATCTTTCCCCCCTTTGAATCCTTCCTTCTCTGGGGGATGAACTGATTTTGCACCTTGTGCATTATTCTCAAGAATACGGGCCATTGCTGTTCCACTGTCTTTTCTGCCAGGCTATCAGTCCAGTCAACTTTGGCCAGCTCCTCCCTCATGGCTCCATATTTTCCCCTGTTGAACTGCAAAATTAACACCTCCGAGCTGTCCTTATCCTTCTCAAATTGCAGATAAAAACTTATCATATTATGGTCACTACCTCCTAATGGCTCCTTTACTGCAAGATCGCTCATGAAATCCTGTTCATTACGTAACACTAAATCCCGAATAGTCTTGTCCCTGGTCGGCTCTCGTACAAGCTGTTCCAAGAATGCATCCCGTAGGCAGTCTACAAACTCCCTATCCTGTTGTCCAGCACCAACCTGATTCGTCCAGTTCACCTGCATGTTGAAATCCCCCATAACTACTGCGACATTACCTTTGCCACATGCCAATGTTAACTCCCTATTCAACTTGCACCCAATATCCATGCTACTATTTGGTGGACTGTAGACAACGCCCATTTCGGTCCTTTTGCCCTTACTGTTCCTCAGTTCTCTCTACACAGACTCTACTTCTCCTGACCCTATGTCCCCCCTTGCAACGGACATAATATCATTCCTTACCAGCAGGGCCAACCCACCCCCGCTGCCCACATTTCTGTCCCTACGATAGCACGTATACCCTTGTACATTCATTTCCCAGGTCTGATCTCCCTGCATCCATGTCTCCATTATCCCAACAGCATCATAGTTACCCATCGCACCTTGGCTTCAAGCTCCTCCGCCTTATTTCTGACACTTCGTGCTGAGATATAGAATTGTTAGCCCATTTCTCCTCTCTCTGTTTGAATCGCTGCCTATTGTGCTTAACCCAACTCTCCAAACTCCCATCGGGCTATAAGCCCCTAGAAATATGTTGTCTTTCCTAAATCTTATTATTCTTTCAACACATGTTGTGACAGATTGATAATGTAATCTGACTGTAGACTTTCCTAAGTTAGATATGGACCATTGTTGTAGAGAAGGCAGTCCATGTTTGCAACAGCGTGAATTTTGGGATCACCTTTGAGTGAAATCTCTGCAGGGAGAAGCGGAGTTCTTTCAGCTCCTGGGTTGCCTCTCTGCAGGGCATCATCGTTCGTATAACAGTGCCAGGTCACTATCGAACAATTTGCTGTAGGCTGACAGGTTTATAAAAAAATAGAAACGTGGACTAAATGTGCTTAATATCAGCCTCGCATTTGCATTCCTGGATGTTTCATGGAGGGTGTGATTTGCCACATTCAGCACATTAAATAGGGAAACAAAATCCAGCAATGACTTACATTCCGAGGAGAGCACTATCAGTGAATGTTGATGACTGGAAAGCTCCAACGCATGTTCTGAAAAACTACCTGAACAAATGAGTTGCCAGGATATTAAAAAAAATGTCCAAAAGCTGATTGCGCTCGGACTTTGGAAATAGGTCATATTTTGGGTTCTGTAGTTCAGTTTTGATAGGAAATGAAAAGAAAAATAGAGGAAGGCACATTTTCCAAAGCCTAAGGGCTGCCACAAACACAGTCCTGTGATCAAGCTGAAAGACCATTCAAAACAGAATATCTTCCTCACATTGCACCCCTTAGATTCGCCTTCTCGGTGTCATCTTCGAATTCTTCCTTTCATCTGTCTCTGCACAGTGACTCGATTTTACCTTGTTTATTTTGGACTGTTTGTGCTGGATGGTGACTGCACGTGCTGTGTGGGAATACATGGACTGTAATTTGTAGTTGACCCCATAAGAACGATGTTTCATTTAGCCATGTACATCAGTCTGGTTGAATAACAATGAACTTGAACAAAATAATTTGTACAATACTGTTAACCAATGACGTGTAACTAATTTGATAGTGAGATGTCATTGTAATTGGCGGGAAATAAAGGAAGTTGATTTAACTAAATGAATGGTAAACACCCAATAAAACTCTTTTTATTCAAGTTTCCCCAACTCCATTGGCAATCGTTCCTATTGGAGAGTGTTCGTCTCCTCGGCATCTCCTCTGTAAAACAGCTGCCTTCAACCCGAAGGAATTAGAAATCGTCTGGCAAAAAAATAACAGGCAAATTTGGACTGGAATAGAAACAGTGATATACCAGAACGCGGAGGGTTCATACGAGGCATACAGTTCATTGGAAATTAAACAGTCTGCTTGGGGAGAAGATGTTTACACCTGCCTAGTGTCGCATGTCAATCTCACTGTGTCTGTCAGTTTCAGGTACATCCCGAAGCAAGGTAAGATGCTGTCTTGATTGCATCCTGAAGTAAGGTCTCTGACCGAAATGTTGTTTTATTCCTCTCCTGATCTGCTGCGTACCTTCAGCGTTTTGTGTGTTACTATGAATGTTCAACATGTTCTGAATTTCTAGTATTCCGGGCAAGTTGGAAACGTTTACAAATGATATAGGTGTGTCGATCAAATCTGGTTAAGAACAATCACGGAACAGCTACCCAAACACGGATGAATGGCGAAATTTTTAGATTACTTGATTGCAGTGAACATTCAATGTGAATGGTGTTTCAAAACAAATGTCTTATACCCTCAGTTTAAATCGTGTAGGATGAATTAAGAAATTGGTTTCGGTTAGTACGTGCAAGGTAATAACCCTCCGGACTTTTGTCAAAGATGAGACAAAGCAAAACTTAAACTCTAAATCGCATAGTGATATAACAAAGAAGGAAACAATCTGCTGGTGAGTGAAGGTGCATTTAATTAACAGTTTTATCGGAACAAATGTGGACATGGGGCAAAATCATAAACAAGGTAGGAATTCCTGAACACTGAGGCGTGACACTTAATTGACACCTGGAACGAATGCAAAGGGTGCGAGACTGTTAAAAGACCTTGACAAAATTCGGTCTCTGCGTAATTACCTTCCAATAATAGTGGGCAACACAGTGCAAATGGATGACTCGTGTTTATCTATGTTTTCATTATGCAGTTTTCCATTAATTCGGGTTTGTCACTCGTAAAGCATTGGAAAACTTAACAGTGGGAAACACGTTTAATATGCCCGATACACATTCAAGCTTAGAGGTACAGTGCTATAAACTCATGTAGTTAGCTAATAATTTCAGCTCGTAATGCAGAAGCGGAATGTTGAGGCACCAGGACTCCTTTGGCGTGACTATAAGTTATCTATAGGGTTTTGATCGTACTAAAGAATGTCATTGACAGATGTGACTTAAAAGGTTAATTCGAGATCAGAATTGTATTAGGTTAGATGATTACACGCTCAATTGATCTATTGATAACTATTGTCGAGAGAAGTACAGGAAAAAGCACCCGAGCCTATTCTTAGTCTTAGTAAATAGCTCGTATATGTCTGGAGAAAATAAAAAAACAGATTACTTTGTTCTATACTCTATATTCTGCAATTTTCCTATCAGTGTGTCGTGAGATTTGAAAGGACCCTATATAATAGTTTGCATTGTTGCTTCTCATACGTGGATTTAATTTTAGATGTATAAACACTTAACGGTTTCTTTTTCAAGGCGCTGATAGCAGATTTATTACCACATGTGCAGCGGGCGGAGCAGCAATTTTAATTTTAATTCTGATTATAGTGTTGCTGAAACTCAAGTTAAAGAGACCGCACGGTAAGAAGACTGATTGCTGAGAAACAGCACCTCTTTTCGTACAAAATAGATGCGTTAATGACATTTAACTGCAAAAGAGTAATTGGCATTTACAGAATGTTTGGATCGCGATTTTCGAAGCCAGATTTCAGTGATAATATTCTGGCACAATATATGCTTGATTTTAAAGTTCAATTATTTCAACAACCCACTAGAAGTATTCCATATCTGATTTCCGAATGCTGTTACATCCCTTTGGAGTTCTTCAAATATCTTTTTTTAATGCAATGGCAGATCCGTATTTTGATACGTACATGACTTGGCGTAGATCTGAACTCCCTTTGATTGTGTAGAGAACATCGACTAACTTATGTACTTCCTCTTGGTTTTAATTTCCATTTTGGTTGGCATACTTAAATACAGTACCGCCGCAGTTATGCTATTATCACTTTACAGCCTCGTTGAAAGTCAATGCCTTTTGAGCTAAGCACCAGGTTAATGCAGAACACAATATATTAGCACGACTGTTACAAACAAATACTTTCTGACAGATCTGTGACTTCAGTAGTTCCACTAACACGATTAATTCGATTGGTATCAAATGAATAATGTACAATGTTTACAATGCAAATAATTTATTTTTGATTTCTTTTCTGAAGGGGGTAACACAAATACTTTGGACGAATGTCAGAATGAAGACCCGGTAGGTGAAGCGACTCGTCTTGTTTCAGAGCAGAATATTTGCATAGCAAAGATATCATGAATCTATTTAATTCCATACCACTTTGGAGCGTAGTAGGGAAAATAAAACTATTTTCCCCGTCAAATAGTTATTTTCAAGTACATATCCAAGATTTATTTGAATGTTCCCGTTGCATCTGCTTCCAGTAAACTTTCAAGATTCCACACCGGTTCATAGCCGGTTGAATTGGAACGGGAATGGTAATATTTACCATTGGAAGGTCAGTTGCTTTGACGAATAATTCAACATGCATTTGAGACTGTGAGACACTGCTAAATGTTAGTTTATGAGAATTGCAGTTGACTGGAGAAAGGAAAGTAAACTGCGTGCACGAATCAATTCGTAATGTGTGTTACATTTGATCGAACGGACAATAAGCGAGGTAAAAATGTAACGAGATATTGTTTTGTTGAAATGGTCTTTGCAATATTAAATGCAGTTTTAACCCTGATCCGCAACACAGATCCACAGACCTGTGCATAACTTGCAATGGAATCGAATATGCTTGCAACATAACCTTGTAGTACGTGGTGAACAATGATTCTCCACATGGCACCTTCTAGTCCACGAGAATCAGCTGAATGAGTATTATCCTCAATGTGGGAAGCAAAGCCTTAAACAGATAAAAATACTCTCGTCTCCCGTTTGTATTCCAACCAGAAAATAATCAGTGGCTACTGACTGATTTTGGAAAGAGAACCAGTTGACATTCCAGACTGATGACCCTTCTGCAGATAGCAACGTGAACATCAACTATTTTCCTTTAGCTGGTGGCTCCTGATCTACTAAAATGTTGTGTGTTCTATTTTTCTGTTTTATTTCATGCTTCCAGCACTTCAATGTTATATTTTTTGCTACTTGGATTCATTCTCAAGATAACCTTGGTCTTCTTGTGTTTCATTAATTACATTCGCTAGTTTAACTCATTTAGTTTTAATTTTACCTAACGACTTTAGCTGCAAATGGAGCGACTGCAGCAACTAAGATAAGGTAGTCATACAGACATCACTGATTTCATTATGGTAGAATTCCGCTAAAACTTTAACCAGTGTTCGAGCACTTCTGGAAATGTAGGAAATGTAGTAATATCTAAGTTGAAGATGAAACATTCATGACAAATCTTTACTGTTACTTTATTACTCTGGAATGCTATGCCATTATTTCAGTGAAACAAATTCTATTTTTATCATTTACCGTAACAACTACGTCAATTGCTTCTATCTATTTCGATCGTAATTCACCAGCAAATCCAATCAAATTAACGGAGTCCCAGGATGCCGCTCCCCTGTTTCCGGCTAGAGTTAAGCGAGACTTAACATCGGGACTTGCCATTTGCTCCAATATCCTCAACTTAAATAATGTGATTGTTCAGGGACATAGTTTCAATTTGCACTGCAGGGACGATTTCTGATCAGGACAATGATCACGATAATTCGACGCATGCGTAAAAGATCGAACATGGGCCTATGTCCATGCACAGAATTTAGAGCGATGTAAAAGAAAGGATTTAGCAGATGAAAAAAAAACAGAGATGGCTAGAACCGAGAACCCCATCCTATTCCTACGACTGTTATAAGCAGTGATTTGAAAATCTAAACATAGCGACTTTCAGCCTGAAGCAGTCGAGATCCCACATCCGTATGATGTATGAACAGTATCATTGTGCGCAGACAAATTGATATTCCAACATTTTTTTTTATCCTCGGTGTTTAGATTTGGCAAATCGAATTTAGTTTATGATCTCTGTATCAGTTAGCTGTATTAAGCATGTTTTTCTAACAGGCTGAACAAGCACCGGTTGAGGACACCACTGCCTATGCTTCACTAAACCATAGGGAGAGCAAACCATTTCGCAAAGACGGACAACATGAGGAGTGCGTTATCTATTCCCAGGTAAAGTAGAGAGATTAACGTGAATGTGACATAGCTTTGCATTAGAGATATATCACTGTTACAGACCCTTCCGGTGCAAATAGCCCATGCCGCTCAGTCACACCCACATGACCAATTAACCTAATCTGTAAATTATTGGCGGAAACCGGAGTACCCCTGAGGGTTCAGATTTATATATATATAATCATCATCCAAAAGGAAGTTAAGTTTACAAACCTGAGGATACCATTGACACTGCAAGAGAATATAAACTGCGTCAAAGGGGGATTCCCTTTCAGTGAAACATCCTACCGTTCTGGTACAAACATAATATTTTCTTCTATCTGTGGGGACTCCAACCTGAAGGCATAAAGGCCGATTTGCGTAACTTTTGGGAATTTCTGCATTATTACATTCTCTCTTTTTGTCCGTTCTCTGTTTCACCTTTTCTCTTCTCGTCATCTGCCCATCAGGCTGCCCTCCACCCATGTGCTCCTCCTTCTTCCATTTTGCAGGGTCCACTCTCCTCCCGTCTCCGACTCCTTCATACACTCTTTACCTTTTCCACCCGACACCTCCCAGCTTCTTACGTCATTCCCACCCCAGTCATCCACATACCTTCGCACTCAGCTGTTTTCACCTGTCACCTGCTGCATTTCCAACACCCCCTCCACACCTTTATATTCTGGATTCTAATCCCTCTATTCCAGTCCCGATAAAGCGTCTCTGCCAGAAACAATCGACAGTTTGTTTGCCTTCTTGAATGTTGCCTTACGTAATGAATTCCTTCAGTATTTTCTTTGCATTCTTCAAGAATTCCAGCATCTGCAGAATCTCTAGAGATTACTCTTTCCTTGCTATTACGAATTTAATTTTACATGTAATTTGCACGGGAATAAACACCAAAAAGCAGAAAACTAGGAATGCCATCCTTCCTAACGCCCATTATCAGCTCCATAATAAACACGAGTGTCTGAAAATAACTAGGAGAACAGAAGTACCGGAAATACCGAATTGTGACAAAACTGTAATCAGAAAGCCTGAATGAACAAAGTGCCAACGTTCATTCTATCATTTCCCCGCTGTCCCCGGACAACAATGTCCATGTGCATTTGGAACTGTGTTGGCAGGTTTGGCTGAGCAAAGACCTGTGAGCTCCATAAACGAAGCAGGATGTGGCAATTGGACACAGATGACCGAAAATACGATTGTATTATAAATTAGCCAATTGTTTTGTACCATATCTGCTACTACAAGAATTTCTCTACTCCCGTAACATGATTTTGTTAAATTTCTTTTTAAGTAAGGAAATAAAGTCTAATATATGAATATTTAAGGGAAATCTTGAAACAGTGTTGACATAATTGTGTACAAAGGGTAAGCAACAAAAATGAATTACTTATGAGTACATCTCTAAATCATTGTGCAATCGTGTCATTCAATTAGTCACTTAATGCTCGACTAACCTTTGATTTTGGATTACATTCACAGACTAAAGGAACTGGAGCTGACAAACTGACTTATGCCGCTCTGCAGATTCCCGATTCGAATTACACACAGACATCCAAAAATCAAAGCAAACATATATTGTACGCAGATGTAAATACATCAAAGAAGCTGTGAAGCTGAGAATCCGATTGCAGTTCATAGCAATATATTATCAATCTGTGTAGGCCAGAGCATCGCTATGTTTCGTTTCTTGCGTCCATCAAAGGTTGATGATCAAAGGTTGATGGGAAGATAAATGATGATTTCCGTTTTCGACGCTTCTCCGATTTATTAGAGGCAATTGTCATAAAATAATATCAAATAAAGAAAATAAAGAAAAGAACAGCAATAAGCCATTCCAGCCCTGTCTACTGCCCGGCCATTCAAGGTGATAACGACTGATATGTTCAGTCGTCGTCTCTTCTTCTGGTATATTGGAAAAACCCGATGATTCCAAGAAAAAAAAAGTATTTCACCTTAAACGTTTCCCAGCATATTTGCTCCCACAAACCTTACAAGATGAAAAATAAATCCAGAGATTCACCACCATCGGCGAGGATTTTTTTTTGACAGAGAAAACTCGCTAATTAAAAAATCTATTCTTGCACATGTATAATCAACGTTCAACCGAGGGAAATATAGATCGGAGGATGTTCGAATATTCGCAACGCGTTCTCGTGACAACACCTCTCTGCCTGAATTTTGATGTAGAGAGAAACAGAACAGATATTTCTGATTGGTAACCCGATAAAGGTTATATATCTAACGCTTTAACCATGTTTCTCACCCTTGATTCTTCCGAGAAACTTTCACGTTTTAACCGAAAGTATCGTAGAATTTGCAGTGATTGTAAGAGTTTGTAAAAAAAAACTCTTTAAACCATGTCAACGATCCCGATGGCTGGAGAAAGATTTCATGTGAGAAAACCATGCACATGAATAATATCACATAATTATTGGGCTTACATCAATATTCTGATCCGAATCTTGAGAAAATTAGTCCAATAGCCTCCAGTGTTAACTCGGACTGTCAAATGGAAATCGACTTGAACCGATGATTCTTTTTTCTTTTTGGCAAAATATGAAGCTTCCCAAATCTTTCATCCCAACTGCTAAATAAATGTTTTTCTTTGTTATCAGTAATTTCAAAGAGCTAAATACATTCGTTTTCTATACAAATTACAATTAACAAGCATCTATTGAATTAAAACAATCTGGTCAATATTTGTAAAGTGTATTTGAAACTGATAAGGTATCTGTACTCCGTTTTCTCCTGGAAGGTGATTCCCATCATACCCTTCTAGTCGTAGAACATACCTTGCAATTCTGAAATCCAGGTAGGTTTTTGTGCATGAAATTCATTCCATAGGTGTTGTCCCACTCTTTGCTTATTTACTAGACTCTCTCTCTCTCCCTGACATACACACACACACACACCCACCCACCCACACACACACACACACACACACACACACACACACACACACACACACACACACACACACACACACACACACACACACACACACACACACGCACCCGCACACACAGTTTCTCTCGTTGCTGTGGGAGAGTTTACTGCCCATTATCAAATCGGAGAACTCGAAAAAGAGCGATGCAGTAGCCTTTGAAGCCGTAACTCAACGAGTTGCTTGTTTTCTTGCACCCCTCTCTCGCTATGTGTCCCTTTTTCCGCGAGAGAAACATGGGGCATGTTGAATTCCTTGTATGGGGGATTAGTTTTTATTCGTATTGAAAATCCTGGTCGCTTGGGATCTTTGTTATTGTTCGCCTGCTGCGTTAGGAGCAACAGTGGCGGGAACGTGGTGTTTGTGTGTGGAAGGATGCAGAAGGCTCCACAAAGCATTCTAACGTTTTCTAACCTTTCTAACCCCAATTCTAAAATTTCTACTGCCATTCATTTTTAGGGGTTCTCTTCTGTTTTCATGGATATCTGCGATGTCCAATAATTTCAGGTTGTATATTGTATGCATTCTCTGATATTAAATTGGAACTATTGAATTATTGCACCATTGAAAACACCAGTTACTCCCATTTGGCTGAGTTTGGATCTCACCACAATAATTTTTTTCTATCCAAGTACCAATCCAAATGTACTTCACACATTGGAATCGTACCCAGTTCTATAAGTTCATGCGGTACTCTGTTCCATTTAAAAAATACCCTTTTGTTGACAAACTTTCCCTGGACTCTTTTAAATATTTGAACTCTCGGCTAGAATCGATGTATTCTCATTTTCATTTTACCGATTCTTGGTAAGACACTTATCATACCACTGCTTACGCCCTTCCTGACATTACGTATATATGGTCACCACGCAACGGCCTGTGCTCCAGGGATGGATAGCCCCAGTCTGTTCCTGCATTTAAAAGTACGCTGTCCTACTAATATACGTGTCAATCTTTTCTGCGCTGTCTCAATCTTCATCACATCTCTTCTGTTGTTGGCGATTAAAATACACAGCTTACATTTCACCAACGAATGCACAATACCATGTTTCAACAACGATTTGTACAGTAGAACATGACGTTCAAGATCCTGTACTGATTGCCACAACTTGCACTCAAAGTCAGCAAGACGGAAGAGATACTTGTGAACTTCAGGAATGGTAAGACGAAGGAATAAATACCAATCCTCATAGAGGGATCAGAAGCGGACAGAATGATTAGTTTCAAGTTCCTGGGTGTCAAGCTCTCTGAGAATCTAACCCAGACCCAATATATCAATGCAGCTATAAAGTAGGCAAGGCAGCGACCATACTTCATTCCGTGTTTGAAGATATGTGGTATGTCCACATATACACACAAAAACTTCTATAAGCGTACTGTGGAAAGCATTCTGACAAACTGCCTCACTGTCTGGTATAGGGGTGGGAGTGGTGGGATACTGCGCAGAACCGAAATTAGCTGCAGTGTGTCATAAACTTTGTCGGCTCCATCTTGGGTATAAGCCTATAAAGTACTCAGAACATCTTCAAGGAGAGGTGTCTCAGAAACGTAGCGTCCATAATTGAAGACATGCAACACCAAGGGCATTCTCCTTTCTCACTGTTAAATGTAACGCTCTCCTTCGGGTGTAACTAATAACGCCGAATTCAACGTCGAGATAAACCACAGTCAATGAAACCAGATCGCAGTAAGATTAACCATTTACTGTTCATTCTTCACATTAACATATGGTGAAAACTGTTGATAAAACAATACAAGATTGATACAGTATTTGTTCCTTTCTTAATATCACATTTCAATTGTAAATACTTGTAAAGGTGACTATAACTACATTACACTAAGGTGCAGTATACAGGGAGAGTTTACCTGCTCCATTGACTACTTTAAATACACTTCAATGCAAACTATCCGCAACTCTTTAACTAACGAAAACATAAACATTATCGACCGTCGTTACTTTTAACAGGATCGGCGTTAACATCTTAGTTCAATATATCGATTATCTATTAACTTACAGCGTTGCTCTCACTGTGATTTCTAATGCTTGCAAAACAACTTCTGCTCAGGTCTGCCTCGTGGTGAGCTCTCCCCACCCTCGCATTGATCTCAAACCGGTATTTTCCCACAAGACGCGGCGAAACCGGATGTTACGTCATCGCATGCCGATATATTTTACATGCAATGAATATACTTTAAACACTTCTAATTCTAAATAGAAAATACTAACAAATGAATTACTAAGCGAAAATATTATAAACTAAATATCTGTCGTAAAGCCAACACACTCCCCGCCTGACCTTCGTAAGGTCACAATGAGCAGAGTACAAAACTTAGTCTCTTAATCAGTCATTGGGTAGAAGTAGAATAACTTCTGTAACTGGCCTTTGGTAAATTTTCACATCGCCTTGGTCGGTGGTCTTCAGTTCGATCTTCCTGACATGTCCATCCACACTAGGGAACGTAGCAGTGATTCTGGCCATTGGCCAGCTGTTGCGGGCGATTTGCTTGTCCCTGAGCAGGACTAAGTCTCCAACTTGAAGATTCCTGCGGGGTTCTGTCCACTTTTGTCTCTGTTGCAACAAAGGTAGATATTCCTGTCTCCAGCGAGACCAGAACTGATTTGCCAGAGCCTGGACTTGTCTCCATTGCTTTGTGTACAAATCCTTGCCTGAGAAGTCTCCTGGTGGAGGGGGTGCTCCTGCCTTCTGTGTAAGGAGCATTGATGGTGAAAGTATGAAGGGGTTTTCTGGATCAGAGGACACAGGTAGGAGTGGTCGTGCGTTTATAATGGCTGTGACCTCTGCCATTAGGGTGCACAGTACCTCGTGGGTCAATCGGTTGCGTTGCTGCAGAAACATTGAATCCAGAATTCTTCTGGCGATCCCAATCATCCGCTCCCATGCGCCTCCCATGTGCGAGGCGTGTGGTGTGTTGAACTCCCAGTTGCATCCCTGTTGACTGAGGTACCTTTGCACTGCTTTGTCCATGCCCAGCTCCTTGGATGCTCCTACAAAGTGCCGCAATCAGATCTTAACTGTTTTGCAGGGCCTCTTATCGCAAAGAACCGCCTGAGAGCGTTGATGCAGCTGGATGTATCCAAAGATTCGATGACCTCAATGTGTACCGCTCTTGAACTCATGCAGCTAAACATGATGGCCCACCGCTTGCTCTCTGCTTGTCCTCCTCTGGTACGTGTCGTAGTGATAGACCAGGGGCCGAATACGTCGAGTCCCACATTTGTAAAGGGAGGGCAGGCTTCAAGGCGCTCAGGTGGGAGGTCCGCCATGCGTTGAACTTCTAATCTGCCTCGTAGTTTCCTGCAGGTTACACATTTATGAAGTACCGAATTGATCAGTGTTTTACCTCCCAAGATCCACAGTCCCGCTGCTCTTATTGCTCCTTCGGTAAGGTGACGGCCCTGGTGCTTTACCTGTTCATGATAATGGCGGGCGAGCAGTAAGGGTACATGGCTGCCTTTGGGCAGGAGTACTGGACTTTTCTGCGGCCGGAAGTTGGCAGTGTATTAACCGGCCTCCAATGCAGATGATATTGTTCTTCAGGATCGGGCTGAATTTCCTCAAAGGGCTGTCCTTCGGTATTGGTTTGTTGACTTGGAGAGCTGAAAACTCCGTTGCGAAAGCCGCTGTTAGCGTTGCTTTGAAGATGACGTCCTTTGCCTGGGCTAATTCGTCCGCGGTGCGAGGCAAAGTACATTTGTGCCATCCCCTACATTTACTATTTCGGGATGAATGTTTGTGTGATCTGGCCATATGAATGAGGAACGCAAGTCCTCTCACTAAAGAATTCAAAGTGGAGAACCGCCGAAAGCGTTCGTTGGTACGTATCGATTCCGCGAGGTTGGTGGCTCCTGTTTGTATTTGCGGCCGAATTTCCGAGTCTCTCTCGGGTTCGATCAGTTCAAATGTCTCGTTCATTTGAGTCCTTTCCGATGGTGGCTGATGCAGAAAGGGGGGTCCGGTAAACCAGGTTGTCTGAGCCAGACGGGATGCAGGTAAGGATCTTGATGCATGGTCTGCAGGGTTATCCTCGGTACGTACATAATGCCATTGTTCGGGTTTAGATAACAGGCGGATGCGTAGAACTCTATTATGAACGTACACGTAGAAGCGTTTTGATTCGTTGTAAATATAACCAAGCACGACTTTACTGTCTGTGTAGAACTTGATATCGTCGAACTCTAGGTCCAGCTCGTCCTGGATAAGGTCTGCCATTTCCACGGCCAGGACGGCTGCGCACAGTTCAAGCCTTGGAATTGTCGGCTCCGACGGAGGAGTGAGCTTCGCCTTACCCGTTACGAATCCCACTTCGACTTGGCCGTCCTTTCCGACTACTTTCAAGTAAGCCACAGCGCCGATGGCCTTGGTGGACGCATCCGAAAAAACACACAATTCTGTGTTCCTTGCCTCGGTGGGTGAGGTCACAGTGTACCTACGTTGGATATGAAGCTGTTTTAAATCCGGCAGTGAATCTCTCCAAGCCTCCCACTTGCTTAGCTTGTCTTCAGGCAGAGGAGTATCCCAGTCAGAGGACTCAGACGTAAGTTCTCTGAGAAGGGCTCTTCCTTGAATCGTAACTGGTGCCAGTAGACCCAAAGGATCGAAAATACTGTTGACAGTGGAGAGGACTCCACGGCGTGTAAATGGTTTGATCACGGTCGGCACGGAGAATGTGAATGAGTCGGTCGTTATCTCCCAGAGGAGACCCAAGCTCCTTTGTGTAGGTATGGTTTCTCCATCGAAATCTAGGTCTTTGATTGCTGGAGCACAGTCATCGTGTGGAAAGGCCTCCATTACTGCCTGACGGTTTGATGCAAACTTATGCAAGCGGAGGTTTGACTCCGCGAGTAAGGCTTGTGTACGTCGGAGCAGATCGATTGCTTCATCTTCTGTCCGTAGTGATATCAAACCATCGTCGACGTAGAAGTGCCTTTCTACAAACTTAACGGTGTCGTCACCGTGCTCCTGTGCACCCTCTCTGATGGCTCTTCGCAGCCCATAGATGGCCACGGCAGGTGACGGACTATTGCCGAAAACGTGGACTTTCATCCGGTACTCGATAACTTCCTTGTTGATATCGTTGTCCTTATACCATAAGAAACGGAGGAAATCACGATAGTCCTCCTGTACTAAGAAGCAATGGAACATCTGCTGGATGTCGGCTAAGATTGCGACCTTCTCCTTCCGGAAGCGCAGCAGGACCCCGAGTAGGGTATTGTTAAGGTCGGGGCCCGTGAGAAGCACGTCATTTAGGGAGACGCCGGAACACTGGGCACTGGAGTCGAAGACCACCCTGATCTGGTTGGGTTTTTGTGGATGGTAAACTCGAAATGTTGGGAGGTACCAGCACTCCCCGTCTTCCGGCAGTGGTGGTGTTACTTCGGCATGTCCGTTAGCGAAGATCATTCCCATAAATGCTATATATTGTTGTTGCATCTCGGGTTTCCTATTCAGGGTTTTTTGTAAGGACATGAACCGCTTGACCGCTTGCTCTTTGTTATTTGGCAAGCGCTGGCGTGGTTCTCTGAAGGGTAGTGGGGCGACCCAATTATTTGCTTCATCCCTGAAGACTTTGGTGTCCATCATTTTTAAGAAGAAGACGTCTTGAGCTGATGGAGCAAGTTTATTGTCATGATTCGTTTGAGCGAAGACTGACTGGCCCAGCGACTCGTCGTTTGCCTCGCGCTTGTTAACGCCTTGTTGTGCTTCCTTGTTACACATGGAACTTGTGCAGGGTTGAAAAATCGAATGGCGGCCACTCTCTAGCACATTGGACTTGAGTGTGTTAACCGTCGGTTTGTGTACGTCACCGAGACACACCTCTCCTATCACCACCCAGCCCAGATCCAGACGTTGCGCGAAGGGGGCGTCGAGTGGTCCATTGACCTGCTGCCTAACCTTGTGTACCTGGATAACATCTCTTCCTAATAGCAGGAGTATTTCCGCTTTTGGATCCAGTTCTGGGATGTGTTTGGCGATGTGGTGGAGATGTGGCTGGTGTAGCACCGCACTTGGTGTCGGGATCTCAGTGCGGTTATTCATGATTTCATTGCACTCTAAGAGCGGAGGGAGACAGATGACGACTTTACCATCCAGGGACTCGATCTGGATGTCTTCTGCCTTCCTTCCTTGGGTTTCCATCTTGCCTGAGCAAGCTCTGAGGTAGTGTGGGAACTGCTCACCCTCAATGTTGAACAATTTAAAGAACTCTGGACTGACTAGTGAGCGATTGCTCTGATCGTCCAGAATCACATAGGCTTTGATGGCCTTGTCTTTGGCTCCTTTAGGGTACACCTTAGTGAGGCAGATCTTGGAACAAGAACGGCTTGACCGTGCTTGACCGCAAACTTCTATACAGTTCGTGCTGACAACTGTTGACCTAGAGTGAGCCTCTCCCTCCCCGCCATCCTGTTGTGGGGAAGAAGGAGCGCCGTCGGTTTGCGGTGACAGGCCGGGTTGCATGGCCCCGACGTGATCCGTGCTATCACATTCCGGACACTTCACGGCGATCGTACATTCTCTGGCGAGGTGAGAGGTTGAGGAACAGCATCTAAAACATATTCTTTTCTCCTTGAGAAAGGCCGTCCTCTCTGCAAGGGGTTTTTCCCTAAACATTCTGCATCCTTTGAGGGGGTGAGGTTTGTTATGCAATGGACAACACTTGCCAGGGTCGTTGTTAGTTGTAAGGGCTTCAGTCTTGAGCACTGACACGGGTTTATCAATGTTGAAAACATTCGAAGAGGATCTACCTGGCTTGGTGTAAATCGAACTGCTTCCTGGACCCACGAGGTCGTTTCGCCTCTTCGCCTCCTTGCGCACAAACTCAGTGAGGTGCTTAAAGGGAGGAAATCGACCACCGTGGCCTTCCTTGTACTCTGAGGCAACAGTCAGCCACCTGTCCTGCAGCCCAAATGGAAGTTTGTCCACGATTTGTCTAATCCCGGATGGAGTATCTAGGTATACTAGACCAGCTGAGTAGCCATCTTCTTTGGCGCCTTGGATCTCCATGAGTAAATCTCCGAATTCTCTTAACTTAAAGTGATCTTTGGCTGACACCTTAGGAAAGTTTTCCAGACGTAGATATACCGCCGCTTCAATAATATCGGGGGCCCCATATCTCTCCCGAAGTCTCTCCCACGCTTCGCTTAAGGCTAGCTCGGGTTTGTTGATGTACACTGAACGTATGCGTCTCACCTGGTCGCGTGATTCTTTTCCCAGCCATTTCGCCATAAGGTCCAACTTTTGGGTTGCACTGAGCTGGACTCCGTCGATCGCGTTGGTGAATGTGGAGTACCATGCACGGTAATTTTCAGGTTTATCGTCAAACTGGTACAGTCCCGAAGTGACAAGATCCCGTCGTGCTAAATACTGCATCGTGGGATCAGCTGTAAGCGGCATGCGGGCCGGAGAAGTACGTTGGCGCCTATATGACTGAGAGCGTACGTTTCTTATGGAATTTGCCGTCCTGGATTCGACCTCTGCATCTCTTCGCACCAAATCTTGTAAGTTTGGTGTCGAGAAGTATTGGTTGTCAGCTCTTTCATTCTTGACTTCATCGCGGAGTCGCGAGGGTAAGTTGTCTTCCTTGTATCTTGGGAAGTTATCGAATACGTATGGAGAGGAAGAACGAGCCTGCCTGTCTATTTGAGATCGGACATAGTCGCTTGTGCGTTCCAATTTGGCCCATTCTGAAGTAGATCTTACTTCGGTCAGATCATGCGTCCCTTCAGCTTCTTCTATGTACCCTGCTTCCGCCTTGGCAGCTTCTTCTTCTCTTTCTAGCTGCAGCACTTGCAACCTTATCGATATCTTTGCCATTTCCAACTGGATTTCGGCTTCTCTGGCGGCCGCTTCCATTTCTCTGGCAGCCCTTTCCTTGTCTCTGGCAGCCCTTTCCTTGTGGATTTCGTCTTCTCTGGTGGCCTGTTCCACTTTCAAATCTGCTTCTTGTCTGGCGTAGCACAGTCGCACCTTGCGGCTTCTGCCTTGGCTCTTGCCTGGGTGGACTTACTTGATGTCGCTCTACTGCCCTTGTCGCTGGGCGCCATCGACTTGATGCTGGATCGAGCTGACATTGCAGCACTTGAAACACCTGATAACGCCAGGGTGGGCTTACTTGATGTCGGTCTACTGCCCTTGTCGCTGAGCGGCGTCGACTTGATGCTGGATCGAGCTGAAATTGCAGCACTTGAAATACCTGATAATGCCGCTTTTTCACTGTAACACTCTCCTTCGGGTGTAACTAATAACGCCGAATTCAACGTCGAGATAAACCACAGTCAATGAAACCAGATCGCAGTAAGATTAACCATTTACTGTTCACTCTTCACATCAACATATGGTGAAAACTGTTGATAAAACAATACAAGATTCATACAGTATTTGTTCCTTTCTTAATATCACATTTCAATTGTAAATACTTGTAAAGGTGACTATAACTACATTACACTAAGGTGCAGTATACAGGGAGAGTTTACCTGCTCCATTGACTACTTTAAATACACTTCAATGCAAACTATCCGCAACTCTTTAACTAACGAAAACATAAACATTATCGACCGTCGTTACTTTTAACAGGATCGGCGTTAACATCTTAGTTCAATATATCGATTATCTATTAACTTACAGCGTTGCTCTCACTGTGATTTCTAATGCTTGCAAAACAACTTCTGCTCAGGTCTGCCTCGTGGTGAGCTCCCCCCACCATCGCGTTGATCTCAAACCGGTATTTTCCCACAAGACGCGGCGAAACCGGATGTTACGTCATCGCATGCCGATATATTTTACATGCAATGAATATACTTTAAACACTTCTAATTCTAACTAGAAAATACTAACAAATGAATTACTAAGCGAAAATATTATAAACTAAATAACTGTCGTAAAGACAACACAGTTACCATCAAATATGAGGTACAGAATCCTGAAAGTACATGCTCAGCAATTCAGAAACAGCTTCTTCCCCTCTGAGATCGGATTCCTAAATGGACATTGAACTCGTGTATACTACCACTTTTTTAATACATGTTATTTTTGTACGATTTAATCTTTCTAATATACATACACTCTTATAGATTCATTTTGCTACTTAGTGTATTTATTTATTTCTCGTTTTCTGCTGTATTATTGCATTGAGCTGCCGCTGCTAAGTTCACAAACATTATGACACATGCCAGTGATAATAAATCTGATTCGGATTCCGAACTGTTGATTTAATTGTGACAAACAACTTCTTTACCAGCCTGTCCACCTCTGTCGACAATTTTACAGATCAACGTACCTGCATCTCTCAGTCACCGTGTTCTACTTCAACGCCCAAGACAATCTATTGCACAATTCCTGCTCCAATTTAACTAATCAAATGCAACGCTTTGTAAATGTCCCAGTTAAACTCTATCTGCAATTGTTTGGCCCACTTTCTCACTTCCTTGCTTAGTTAATTTTCACTGACCGGTATATCAATAATTCCACTGCAACCTGAAAATTGTTAACTACTTAAATATACTATCGAATAAATATTTTAGAGATTCAGATTCAGATTCAGATTCAGTTTATTTTCATTTAGAAACCACAAATGCAATGCAGTTAAAAATAAGACAATAATATCACAAAAGCATATGACAAAACAGACTACACCAGAAAATCCACATAATGTTTGGCAATCCTCAATGCAGAGTCCAGAGAGGCTGCTGCATATTAATATCGCGCTACCTTCTTAGTGCGTTCCCCAGAAAGGAGCTCGAAATCCACCAGACAAACAGTACCAAAACCTATATCTACAAGACCTGCACAGAACTAGATAATTACAATAGCAATTACAACAGTGCAAACAATAGCATAATTGATTAAAAAAAATCAGACCATGGGCACAGTAAATATAGTCCAAAGATGTTAAAGGATTTTAAGTTCAAAAGAAATCACCATAGTTTACACAAGTCCCCAGGGTCCCGACGGACTCGCCATTCTACGCCGGTGGCAGAAGGGAATATCCCGGCTACGGACTTCGACTCAGCTTCGCAGACGCAGCACACACCGAAAGAGACCTGATCGCAGCGGACTCCTGGTCCGTCGAATCACCGAGCCGATGACCATTCCCTCCGGCACAGCTTCTCCGAGCACACTCCTCTGCCGAGCGTATTAAGATGCATTAAGATGTCAACCAATTCTGGAACCAGAACGTACCTCTTCAGTACATAACCAGTTGCAAGCCGTTACTCTTGATATCAATTCTCCACCATCACCTTTTGATTCCTCTAGGAAACCAACTTTGCGTTTATGTTCTCAGTTGGCTGGATCACTCTGGCTCTCGTGTCACCCAGCATTCTATACTGTATTGTTATATGGCATCGTGCAAAATTCAATTAAGTTAGAGTTTACTGTCCTGCCTTCTGCAATTTTCTGCATAGCCTCTTCAAAACAACCGAATCAAGTTTGTGAGAAACAATTTTCCTTGAGAAATCCATGTTTACGGTCACTTTTATATTCTTCGCCTTTCCAAATTCTGATAGATTCTGTCCTTCATCCCAATATCTTTCCCAGCTCCGATATTTGGCTGGTCACCAGTACGTGCGGGCCTTTTTAAATGAAAGCCAATTAGCCACTTTTCAACGCTCGGGTAGCAAATCCCAGCTTAATGACCGTACTGATATCTCAGTTATTTAAAACGAGAGCTTTAGTCCATTGTTAGTCCATTGTGCGGGGCCTATCAGCGGCGGCAACTGAGCTCGACGAACTAAATGAAAGTACAGACTGGTTAAGCGGAGCGGTCATTGTCGGGAGGAGGAAAGAAGAGAGAGTAGAAGCGACAGGCTTTGGCTCACTGAGGCGTCAGCGAGGTCAGTGGGTAGGTGGACTTCGTTTCTGTTTTTACTTTGGAGTGGTTAAGGAATAGAGAGCATGTTGTTAGGGTTAGTATTTTGCTCTGGGTGTCAGATGTGGGAATCCCGGGAATTTTGCATTCTCCCAGAAGGCGACATCTACTCCAGGTGCATCGAGATGCAGCTCTTGACGTACCGTGTTACGGATCTAAAGCTGCGGTTCGATGATCTACAGCTTATCGGGGAGAGTGAACGGGAGCGACAGGGAGTTAGTCACCCCGAGGCTGAATGAGTTATACGTTTGTAGATAAGTGGTTGACGGTCAGGGAAGCGAGTGGGAGAACTCAATTAGTAGAGAGCACCCCTATGGAATCCCACTCAGCAATCGTTCTCTCGTTTTGGAAGCGGTTGAGGGGGATGACTTGACAGAGGACGACCAAAACGATTGTGTCTCTGGCACTGTGACTGGTTTTGTGGTACAGAAGGGAAAGAGGAAGATGAGGAATGCAATAATCAAAGGATATTCCATTGTGAGGGGAACAGACAGGAGGTTCTGTCAGCCAGATAAAGGTACATGCATGGTGCTTTGCCTCCCAGGTGCCAGGGTACGGGATGTCTCGGATCGGTGAAGAATATTCTGAAGGGAGAGGGCAAACAGCCAGAAGTCCTGGTACACGTTAGTACGAATGACAAAGGTAGAAAAAGGGAGGAGGCCCTGAAGAGGGAAATCAGGGAGTTAGGTCGGAAACTGAAAAGCAGGACCTCTAGGGTACTAATCTCAGTATTGCTGCCTGTGCCACCGTTAGCGAGTGCTGAAATAGCAAGATGAGGCGTATTAATGTATGGCTGGGGGACTGCTGTAGGGAGCAGGGCTTCAGGTTCCTAGATCATTGGGGTATCTTCATGGGGAGGTACGACCTGTACAAAAAGGGATGGGTTACACCTGAACTCAAGGGGTCCAATATCCTAGTGAGCATATTTAATAGAGTTGTTAGGGAGCGTTTAAACTAATTTGACCGGGGGTTGGGAAACGGAGTGTTCGAGGAGTCGTGGGTCGAGGAATGGGAGAACAGAAATAAATCAAAGACAGAGTGCAAAAGAGATTATAGAAAGAACAGACAAGAGATGGGGCTTAATCGCATACATAAGCACAAGTTACAGGGCAATACGGGCAATATGGTGTAGTTAAACCAGAGAACAACAAATACTGGACTGAAATTGCTATATTTGAATGCACGGAACCTAAAGAAAAAGAGGGACCACCTTGAAATTCAGCTACAGATTTGCAAATATGATGTTGTGTCCATTGCTTTAACTTGGCTGAACGATGGCTGCCATTGGGATCCTGACGTCGTAGGTTACACAGTGTATAGGAAAGATAGGTTGGTAGGCAGAGGGCTGGTGTGGCTCTGTGTATAAGAAATCATATTAAATCATGAAAAGAGATGAGAAAGTGTTTGGAGGCGTAGAGTCTCTATGGGTTAAGTTAAGGAAATGGAAAAGGTAAATGTACCGGAATGGCAGTTGTATACAGCCCTCCAACCAGCAGCCGTGATGTTGATTTGAAATTACAGCAGGAGATAGAAAAGGCTTGTCAGAAAGGCAATGCCATGATAATTGTTGGGGATTTTAACATGGAAGTGTATTGGAAAAGCCAGGTCAGTGCGGGACCTCGAGAGAGAATTTGTAGAATGTTCAAGGGAGGGCTATTTAGGACAGCTTGCTGTTGATCCCACTAGGGGATTGGCTGTGCCTGATTACGAGTTGCGCAATGATCCGGAGGTGATAAGAGAGCTTAATGTTAAGGAACCCCTAGTAAACAGCGATCACAACATCATCGAGTTCACATTAAAATTTGAGAGGAAATAAATAAAATACAATGCGTCAGTATTTCAGTCGAAGAAAGGAAATTACAATGGCACAACAAAAAAACAAACAATCAACATTACGGAATAAGTAAACCAGGAAAGATAATATAATTCATGCAGAAAAAGCCAAGAGAAGCCAGAAACAATCCAACACATTCCAGGATCTTGCGGCAGTTAAAATCAATCCGATTACGTACATAGGGGCAATCAAGCGGCAGACATTATTTACTAAAAACTTGCTTTGAGTTTCAAACTCAGAAGTGGAACCATACCTTACGATAAATGCGTGTCAGGTTCGGTTTGAGAGTCAGAGTCTCACAAGCTATATTACACCTTCTATTATTACAAATTTGTCCATTTACAATAAACGTTCTGTCCCGCGTTCCAGTTCACGGACCAGCTGTGGAGTCCGAACTCCGGGTCTTCTGGCTGTCCATTGTTTCACTTGGGCTTAATTACAGGCACCTGATTCTCATATAGAAAATGGTATGAGAGTGGCCCTGGGTTCGAGTGTGGTTGCTGGTTGGATTCTTCGGTATCCTGTCTTCGCCTCTGTGGGGTAAGTCAGGCCGTTCTTGCTGTTAACCTACGTTGAGATCTGTCCCTTCCTATCCTTGCCTCCTTTATGCCAGTCAGACCGTCTTTGCTGTTTCTCTGATGCTGGACTGTTCCCTTCCTTCCCTCTGAAGCCCTGTCGGCTACCTCTCCTGTATCTCTGTCAAGTTCAGCCACCGGAGTGAGACCAGAACCTTGCCACGCCAACAGAAGGAATTATCTATCGTTGAGCTTGGAACTGTCCCTTTGTGTCCCTGTGGTTAGTGTCCATGTATGAGTCCTGGTCCTATCTCCTGTCCCCAAGGAGGGGTCCTGTCTCTGTGTAAAGCCTCGGCCCTAGGTCCTGTTCCGAGGGAGGGGGGGGGGTTGGAATGTCCCGGCTCTGTCTTCTGTGTTCATGTGCGCAAGTCCAAGGCTCAGTGTTCCTGTGCTCCAGTCCAAGGCTCAGTGTTCCTGTGCTCCAGTCCGTATCCAAGTACAAGTCGTAGCCTATACCCTGAGTCCTGGTCTCATCCAGGGCAAGTGCACGTGTCCAGCTTCGCCTCTCCCCATTTCTGCTTTCAGCTCTCCCTCGACCTAGGCTCTGCTTTCAGCTCTCCCTCGACCTAGGCTCTGCTTTCCAGCTCTCCCTTGACCTAGGCTCTGCGTTCCTGCTGTCCCTCGATCAAGAACAAAGGCTGAGCTTCATATCCTCGTCCAGCCCTGAATTCCCGCTTCCTGCTCCCACGGCCAGTCCTGTTATCTTGCCACGTGCAGTCTTCGCCTGGATCCCGAGTCCGAGCCCGAGACAAGACCCAGGATGCGGGTCCCTGTCCAGTTTGTGGCTCAGAGTCCTTGGCCATGTTCCTAGTTCCTCGTCCAGGTCCCCCTTTCCTACTCTAGCCCGAGGCCATGCCCTGTCTCCTAGTGTTGTCCAGGGCTTGTGTTTTGACCAGCGTCGTTTCTGCCACACTTCATTTGCTTACTTGATACACCTAGTCCTCTCCCTGGTACTTCAGTGTCTCTGTCATGCACTTGGGCCCGTTCCCAACGCCTACCTTATGACACGTTCGGATACAGATACTACAGGAAAAACAAGCAAAGAACAAGTTACTTATTAGATAGCCAGTCCAAAATCACACAATATATAGTAATCAATGTGTGAAAATAACTTGATATTAAAAGAGAAAATTGAAAGACTATGGAACATGAGCGGGGTCCCAACAGTGAAATCTACAACTGATATCAACCCAAAATCATTATACAAAAGTATTCAACAATTAGGTCCATACAGTAGTACTTTTGAAAAATCTTCAGAAAGCCAAAATACGAAACACCAGTCTGAATTTTGCTAGCAGTTAGAAAATAACTTGTTTGTCTATTCCCGCACTGCAGGCTTTACCTAATCATCATCATCATCATCATCATCATCATCATCATCATCATCATCATCACCCACAGGCGCACTATGGAAAAAGTTATTGGTGATAATAGTGACGACTTGCAGCAGATTGAAAACGTTGAGCATGTAGAGACTATGAAAGAGGATGTGCTAGAGCTTCTGGGAAGCAGCAAGTTGGATAACTCGCCGAGGTCGGATGAGATATACCAAGGCTACTGTGTGAAATAAGGGGGGAGCTTGCTGAGCATCTGGTGATGATCTTTGCATCATCAATCGGCACGGAGAGTTTCCAGAGGATTGGAGGGTTACGAATGTCGATCAAGAAAGGCAGTAGAGATATACGAGGAAATTATAGACCAGTGAGTCTTAACGCAGAGGTCGGTAAGTTGATAAAGAAGATGCTGAGAGGCAGGACTTACGAACATTTTTAGAGGTATAGTATGATTATGAGCCGAGAGGTATTATTGGAGGTATATAGGACCCTGGTCAGAGTCCACTTGGAGCACTCTGCTCAGTTTTGGTTGCCTCACTACAGGAAGGATGTGGAAGCCATTGAAATGGTTCAGAGGATATTTACAAGGATGTTGCCTGGATTGGGAAGCATGCATTATGAGGATAAGTTGAGTGAACTCGGCTTTTTCTCCTTGAAGCGATGGTGGATGATAGAATTGTATAAGATGTTGTGAGGCATTGATCGTGTGGATAGTCAGAAGCTTTTTCCCAGGGCTGAAATGGTTGCTACAAGAGGACACATGTTTAAGATGGTGGGGAGTATGTACAGAGGAGATGCCAGGCATAAGTGTTTTACTCAGAGTGCGGTGAGTTCGTGGAATGGGCTGCCGGCAAAGGGGGTGGAGGTGGATACGATAGGGGCTTTTAAGAGACTTTTGGATATGTAAATGGAGCTTAGAAAAATAGAGGGCAATAGTTAAACCTAGTAATTTCTAGGACAGGGACATGTTCGGCACAACCTTGTGGGCTGAAGGGCCTGTATTGTGCTGTAGGTTTTCTATGTTTCTATGAATACAGGTAGGACCTGAGCCCTGGGCGATAGTTCACGAGGTCATGCCTCATACTACACCACCTAATTTTGTAGGAACGGAAACGAATGCAAGATGAGTGAAAAGCTTTTCAGTCAACAATGTGTGCAATAGTAGGAAGGGGGTACTGTTACAGAAAACTAGATGTGGGGTCATGCTGTTTCCTAGCGTATAAAGTATCTTTATACTTCAGAAAATTTCGGCTCACTGTCACTAGGAATGTGCGACGATTGATCGACTTTCCTGGCTATTGTGCTGGGAAAGCAATCGTATTGAACAATTTCATGGTATTGCAGTCCGAGTGGATGCAGAAGAAATGTCTGCCTTTGTACTTCTTTGTGCACTTTTGGGCGAGAGGACATTACTGGGGGACTATATATGTGTGCCAATGTGGATGTGCAAATCTAAGAACTGTTCTACGTCACTGCGTGAACGGTTATGATTTTTTATGTGACCCGTTTATATGAAATCCACGCACTCACCTACCCACGCTGCCACTTAATGAACTAAAACACTGTTTTTAAAATTGACATCTATCCTTTCAAATCTCTGCCCTTTTGTTGCTCCTGGTTCTATCCCCTTTTTCAGGCCCACGCCTAGAGCTAAAAGTATACCTCGGCTGAAGTTGCGCTTTACCCCATTCCCCAACCAGCAATGATCCCCTGTTTTCCACGGCGAAAAATGCCCAACCTTAACTCTGGAATGCAGTATTTCTCTTCTCTTTTGTGCTCCTTTTAGTAACCTAACTTCTTTGTGTGATTAACGGCTCATTCACGAGTCATATTATCTGAAATGCTCGGAATCAAAAAGTGTTATTTTTGCTGTGCATCAAGATATGGTAACGATTTTATAAGTATATCTATATAAACGCTTAAGCCGCATGTATAGGAGTGTGTGTGTGTGGTTGCAAAATTTTCAACCTTTGAAATGACTAGATGCACCCTGTACAGATCTATTTGCCAAACGAGACAGTACACACAGCAAAATAACTGCATTCATAGTTAGCTGGTGACATGATCGAAACTCCATGCGGTCAGAAGCTTCACCGCCTCAGGCGAGTAAGTGGCAGGTGACCACGTTATCGTGTTTAACGCTTAAGTAAAAAGTAAGAAATTTTATTTAAGTAAATTACGTGTAAAGCTATTTCTGAAAAGTACGTGTTTCTGTACTCACGATATGTCATTCAAAAGCAACAACCGTATATCAACCATTTTATATCAGTTAAATGCCAGTTTTAAACATTCGAATATTTTTCTAAGAATAACGAATAATTGCAATTTGTAACCGTAGGCTGGAGAGAATTTATGAATACAAGATTTTCTGTTGATGCCGGAAAATCCAGACCTAACGTACACTAAAAGCTGAAGCAACTCAGCAATTTAGGCAACATCTATGGAATTGAATAAACAGTCGACATTTTAGACCGAGACCCTTCTTCAGAAATCGAATAAACAAAATAAAGTCAATGCCAGGAGAGAAACTCTCTTTTTATCCGCCGAACAAATGTATCTTGAAAATGTCCATTTGAAAACATTGTCTATTATTTTCAGCTAAAGTGTTATCTCTCGGAATTTAGGTGATATCATTTAAGGTTAAGATAAAATTCTGAGAACAAATTGCTTTGCATGAATCGAAGCACAGTTGCTAAAAGAATGCAGCCAAGTATTGTCTATATATGCATACTATTTCCTGTCCACTTAAATTCTCAGAATGCTGAATGGCGAATGAAGTATGTTTTACCGTATTGTCATTTGTGTAGTAACAACAGCGGAGATCTGGAACGTGGATAGAAGTTTTGAAATATTTACATTTAAATACGCAAGAAATCTTCGAAATCTCAGTTAAAATAAACGCTCTATTGAAATTGTGGACACTGGCAATTTATCATGGCACATTTATTTAATACCGCATTGTCACAGCGTATTAGAAATGTTCCACAGCAGAGTCGATTTACAGAATGAGATTTGAAGATAATTTTTTGAGTTGAATGTTGAAGTGGTTCCAGTGTGAGGGCTCGAGAGTTGCGATTCAGGACAGAAGTACTCGTATTGTACTAATGGGCTAATTGGCGACCATTTGGAGTTTGTTCTAGCACCACGAAGTTTCATTATATTTATTAATGGCAAATGGAATGAAACAATGTAGTAACAGAGATGTGCGTGATTTGCGTGCGGAAGGACGCTAAAGCCATAGATTTTGCAAATTTAGAGTCCGTACGAACTCAGGAAGCAACCGTGGAAAATGCCAGATTAAGATTTTTTCGGGTTTTTTGCATAGTGAAAGCTTCCCAACAGACTATTCTCACTACCGAAGGTGCAAAACTAATCGGTTCTTTCCAAAACCTTCTACATTTACTTTTCTACTGTGTTTTTCAATTTGTTTTGATTGTGTTGAATCGTATCCCAGCAGAACTCATTAGTAACCTTGGCAAGATATCAGAACAATATTATCTGTAGAATCTCTCTGTATTCGAGATAATAGAATATTTGGAAAGTTTTATATAACGAGGCCATGAATATTATACAAGTATACCATTATAGGTGGTATCTAGGGCGTTCGGTTGTATAAATGACCAGCACATATAAAACGGAGAGGTAACTTTACAGACATTGTTTTTGTTCTTAAGTAGCTTGACAAAACATTTCTTCTTGAAGTATTTAAATCATTTATAAAGTGGCAAGTAGGCAAAAATATATTATTTAAATAATTCAAAATTAAACCTTTAAAATTATTTCAAACTTTCAACAGTTACAGAAACAGAAAAGTGAAGACCAAGGATGAAGACTGGTAGGCTTAATTTCGAAGTTCATCACTATATAATTTCCTGGCTGTACAATAAATTGCAGATGAAGAGCCTCGGCCCAAGCCGTCGACTGTCTACTCCCTGCCGGTGATGCTGCCTGGCGCGTTGTGTTGCGTCAGCGCTTATTGTGTTGCTCCATGTTCCAGCGTCGGAAGTCTCTTGTCTCCATTTTTTTGCCAAATGGATCGTTCTTAAAAAGTACTGACCTGCCATTTATTTAACGTTTTGAGTTCAGCCAACGCACATTAGTTGTATTTGTCAAATTATCTTGATGTTCGCCGGAATCCAAATGTTGTGCTTATTATTTCACAAAAACGGCAGATTTTTAAAAGACTTCTCAAAGGTCAGCAAATTCGTCAGATTTTATTGCCATATCGGCCTGTATGCAAGCATTTAAAGCAGGGATAATAATCAAAATTCTTTGCTTCACAAATCTAAACCATTACTTTTCAAATATAGAATCTCACGAGGGTTCTATCACTTATTTTCTATCTTCCTTCAAATTTAGACTGTTCCCATAGAGCTAACATTCCAAATACTTCGTCATTTAGCAAATATCAAAATAGGTAACTGAATAGTTTTCTGATGACTGCTGAACAAAAATAATTTTCAGTTCTTGATGCGGAGGCTTAAAGATAATGCCTGCTGTGTCAAATGCCCGTACTTTTTATTCAGAAGCATTCACCTTAGATACTCGCAGTATTCCCACGGTACACCAGAGTTCAGAAGTGAACAGAAGAGAAAGAAGTAGAACAACAATTATCTGGAAATATTTGAATAACAGAGAGAGAGAAAAGAGGAACAAAGTGATTAGCATAATGCAAAAATGAAGGTATAGACAAAAGAGAAAATTTAGGTCCAAAAAAACATTGCACTGCTTAGCTTGTCTTCAGATATCAAGCTGATGATCCTTTAGCGGTTAAATAATATGCGTGAGGCGTGGAACCGAATTGTATTGGGTTTACTTCAAACAATACTGCGAAGCATACGTTGAGTAATGGAATTCTGCTGAAAAGTTCACCTGTAAGTTGGTTATATTTGCAATGCATTTGTTGATTCGAAGCCGCATGTTGCTTTGTGTTGGATCTTTCAAAATAAATTATAGATTTAACTTTGATTTAAAAGATAATTATTTATATTTCAAAGCTTCTCCCTTGATCTGATTATCTGGCACCTAACACAATATTAACAACAAACACAGAAACGTGTTTGTGATCCACATCATTTTTCGGACTGTATAAATAACATTAATGGCTTTCATAATATTGTGAATCTGAATTGAAATTAAGAATATGATATTTTCAATATTCGCCTTTATGGATTCACGTCAACGAGAAGGAAATATTTTCCTCCGACTAAATGCTCGGTAGGTATTATTGCTTCATTATGACGAACAAAAGGAAAGTAAATCAATTCCGAATTGATTCTCACTGTCATCATGGTACCCGATATGGCCATCCACACAATACAAACCCATATATGAAGTAATCCCTTCAGTGATACTATGCTGGAGGTAGAACCATGGTACTGAGTCGTATGGTTATCTTCAGAATCGAGTGAAGAGCAAAGAGTAAGTAAATAGCTTGAGGTAGATTTTGTAACCAGTACTTCTGAAGCAGATAAAAGCACAATGTAACTCAACCTGGAAAAAAAGCAGTTTAGATGAGAGTGGGTAAGATTCACAAAATAATGAAGGTGAATGTAAGACAGGAAACACAATATAAGAATAACGGGTACAGACGTTCAGAAAGTATCTTCAGTCTATCTTACTTTGGGTAAAAAAATGATTTGCGTCATGATACAATGTTCATAGGAGACTCAAGGATTCCCTCCTCCTTTCCTTTAAGTGTAAGTATAATTCTTTGATAATTGTTTAATTAGGAGCAGAAGTACTGCAGTAAGCGAAGCAAATAACAGGTTAATTCCACAGAATCTTAGAAATTTGCTAAACAGAAATAAGCTATTCTGGCTGCCTTACATATAACATATAGCAATCACAGCACGGAAACAGGCCATCTCGGCCCTCCTAGTCCGTGCCGAACTCTTAATCTCACCTAGTCCCACCTACCCGCACTCAGCCCATAACCCTCCACTCCTTTCCTGTCCATATACCTATCCAATTTTGCCTTAAATGACACAACTGAACTGGCCTCTACTACTTCTACAGGAAGCTCATTCCACACAGCTATCTCTCTCTGAGTAAAGAAATACTCCCACGTGTTTCTCTTAAACTTCTGCCCCCTAACTCTCAAATCATGTCCTCTCGTTTGAATCTCCCCTACTCTCAATGGAAACAGCCTATTCACGTCAACTCTATCTATCCCTCTCAAAATTTTAAATACCTCGATCAAATCCCCCCTCAACCTTCTACGCTCCAATGAATAGAGACCTAACTTGTTCAACCTTTCTCTGTAACTTAAGTGCTGAAACCCAGGTAACATCCTAGTAAATCGTCTCTGCATTCTTTCTAATTTATTGATATCTTTCCTATAATTCGGTGACCTGAGCTGCACACAATATTCTAAATTTGGCCTTACCAATGCCTTGTACAATTTTAACATTACATCCCAACTTCTGTACTCAATGCGTTGATTTATAAAGGCCAGCGTTCCAAAAGCCTTCTTCACCACCCTATCTACATGAGACTTCACCTTCAGGGAACTATGCACTGTTATTCCTAGATTTCTCTGTTCCTCTGCATTCCTCAATGCCCTACCATTTACCCTGTATGTTCTATTTGGATTATTCCTGCCAAAATGTAGAACCTCACACTTCTCAGCATTAACCTCCATCTGCCAACGTTCAGCCCATTCTTCTAACGGGCATAAATCTCCCTGCAAGCTTTGAAAACCCACCTCATTATCCAATATTTATTAGCAAAATGTTTACAATGAACATTTCAACTTTCCTCCGGAATCTGCTTTCAACATTTGGCGGGAAGACAAATGACTCCTCAGGTTGAAGTGACTGTGCAAAAATGAAGAGTGTGGATCTCAATGTGGGAATCTTTGCAGATATTCGTATATTGCTAGGATTATGTGATTTAAAAAATAGTTTACGTTGTGAACACAAATATTATAACCTGGTACGACAAGGTAAATCCTATGATATTTTACGAAATTTCACTAATTACAAAGCTTGTGAATCTACACGTCTGGAAATGTAAACAGGTTTCACCCAATCACCCATTTTGATGTCACTATTATCTTTGCTTTACCATCAGGGACTGTGTTAGACGATTGTTGATGATTTCACTGAAACTAAGTTTTAGATTAAAAAGGGGAAAAATGAAATTCTAAATCTTTTTGACTCCATAATACCTTCACGAAAATTTTCATAGCCAGATAATGCTTCGAAAGTTTCAAGAGTACCTCGGCTTCAGGTTATTCCCATAATGACCGAAGTTACTGCAAAACAGGAAGACACTGAGACCCAGGCAAAAAGCTGCCCCTTTCAATCTTCTAGATATGAGGTGGCAGCTTTTTGCATGAACTTTATTTCCCCATTTTCTTTACAATTGCAGTATTCAAAAAGCCTGAATCTACAACCCACAGAAACAGCAGGTCAATTTGACCATCAGCAATCCTTAAAATGATTATTTGCAACGTTAGTGTCTCAAAGCGTCGGTTGCACAAAGGCTGCTTTGATCTTAGCATTCAGCTGCTCCCTTAAATAGATTGCATTAACCTTCATATGAAAGGTCAGATGTTAAAATGAGCACGAGCATTACTCTGTGCGCAAGAGATGAACCGGAGCACGAGATTTCAGCCCGATTTGAAAATCAGAAAAAGGAAGTTAATTTAAAAAGTTTACAGGGCGGTTACAGCCTGCCGCTGACAATCAATGAGATACAGATACACATTTTTTCTTTCAGACTCGGGCGCCTCTGCAGCTGCAGCATGATGAACTAATGGTCAATATGATTTACTTTCACAGGTCACAAGTTACTAGATTAACAAGTTGGCCTCGGCCGCTCTGCACCTTCTCAGTATCAAAATTGCATCTGCATTTAGTCAGAAACAGGAACTTGCAGCTTACGCAGATGTACATGGTTTAAAGAAGACGAGAAGCTGAAAATCGAAGCAACGAGAGCTATGACTAAATATAGGTCCAATATGTTGTTAGTCTGCTTTAAACGTGGCTGGGTTCAGGAGAGACAATGGTGAGTTTTGCAGTGAGATTTACACCTTCCTTGAGCCGACCGTCAGGCGGACGTGGCTCCGATCAACGAACAATCGATTGCTTTTGTGTTGCAAATGCGAACAAAAATGCCATCTTACTCATGGAGAAAAGCAAAATTTTGTTTCTCCCATTTACATTGTTTCAAATGTGAACGTTATCGTTGCTGTAATGTTGTCTAAATATCGTCACGTTCTCTTCACTTAACTTATCTCAGTATGATGACAAAAAACGGAAATTTATTCAAATTTTGAAGTAATTTCTTTTCACTTAGTTAAAGAGCTATACCTTTTTCAAATGTATATAAGCCTTCATTTTATTTCAATATGTATTCAAACGTACACTGAAGTCAGCGAAATGTATAAAATATTCATACTGATTTTTTTCTGCACAAATATCCATGAAAACAGAGGAGTGCCCCAAAAGTGAACGGCAGTTGAATGTTAGAACCCCGAAGACCCCTGGCTTATCCCTCCCACGCAAAAACAGTAGCAAAGCAAATACCCCCCCAACACCAACAAAAAAGTATCTACATTCTCCACCGACATTCAAGCGTGCAGCAAAGCATCAATAAGATACAGAATTGCAGTACCCCAAAGACTACTCTACACACGGTTTTCGACATAAGAGGGCACTCTCTCTCCTTAATAAGGGAAAAAGAGATGTCCACGTTTCACAGCGAGAATGGAGACATAAGAAAACACATCGCTGGTTCGTAGTGTTAAAAGTCTGTTGCCTCTCTTTTTCCGAGTTCTGTGCCCAAAGAAAAGGGTCCTCGGGGCACACAACCAAAAGCCCTCTCGCAGAATTCGATCTTCCATGTTCTCCCACAACACATCAGGCGGCGGCACTGTCACGGGCCTCGAATTAGCTCGTCCCAAGTGCCACGAAAATCCATTAACCCGACATCACGCTGGTCTTCCAGGCTGCGTCTTTGACATATCTAAAAACGGCCGCTCGTGAGGCCCGGAGAGCGGGTCTAATTTCTGCAGAGAACCGAAGTCCACGTGTAACTCTAAGTCAGGGTCTTCAAAATAACCCTGAAAAGGAAACACGAGATATTAAGGATGGAAACAGCGCTTTTCCGAAGATGCAAGCAAAGGACACGCCGTTAGTGCAGTTTTGCAACGAACTGCACTACGGTAGCACAAACTAAAGACCAAAATCGAGACAACCAAACTGTTGGAAACATCACTGCCCTTGAATAATCGACACATGCTGTAATGGAGCGGGAAAATTCAAGTTGCATCCCTGCTTCCATCAGTAAAATAAATTGCCCACGTGTTCTGAAAATAAAATCAAGGACCTCAATTCCTAATCTAGGAATGGAAGGTGAAGTTAAGTTGTCACATCCATCATTGATAAAAAGAATAGACCTTCAGGTACCAGCTGACCAATGAGAAAATCTGTAGTATGCGGCGGAAATGTATTCCCCCAGTCAAGTCTGCCTATCATTTAGATGAACTGCTATCAGTAGGGAAGATGAATTCGCATCCATTGACACGGTAATCACAGTGACAAATTTATTAACTACATGAAGTGAAATTATCGATATGATGTGTTCACACTGTTTCTCTCAGCAGAGGCTGTGTGGCTTGCTGATTGTTTCCTATGTCTTCCACGCAGTAGTATCAAACAGTAGCTTTAATTTTACAGTCAACTAACTTCAATGCAGCTCCCTATTATCCATTGAAGAATATTCATTTATCCAAATTTGAAAGCAGAAACATTTATTGAAAAAGAACTTTTGTTGAAATCATTTCGGAATATGCTTATATGAGGGCAGAGGCATTTAAAGGCATGATATTACAAAAGATTATCTCGTCCCGTGGACAAAATTGTCTCACAAATTAAAAAGTCTAGATTTTCAGTCAATCCTTTGGCCTAACCAGAGCTGAGCTTGATATTTAAAAACATCTTGATTTTTCTGAGATTGTCATGTATTCAAGCATTTGAAATAAAAAAAAACAATAAATAGACTACTTTAAGAAGAAATAAAATGTCTTTTACTTACCTGTGCTTTTCCGCCCGCTGAACAAATTTATGCTGGTGAAAACAAAGAGAGATATAGGGTTTATCTCTGAAGCATTTAAAAAAGAAAATGTATCTGCTGTCTTATTCAATTGGCACCTAAGAGCTTTCCACGACAATCCCAGACGTGCTCAAACGAAGCCAATTTTATCAACCAATTTGGTTTTTAAGTGTTTATTAAATGGTCCAAGTTACTGTAATATTCTTAAACATCATGAAGAATGGACTAATGGAGAACAGAGAGTGGTTCATGTGAAACTAATCGCAATACTCTCATTTTTGGTATTTATGTGTCGAGAGAGAATAGTTGATCAAGGCAGAAATCGCGATAGAAAACGTACCTACTGGAGACAGTGTATTCTTCCGCAGACACAATTTTGTACTTGGCATTTCAAATTACCTGTAACGTAAAACTAAGCTGACTTTCATTAGAGTTGTCTCTTACGATTCATCAAGATGCACTGCAGGATAATGCTCACAATGTCCATATCCTCTCCCGGCCAACCTCGCAACAAATATACCTCAACTACATCTCGTGGGATCCAATAGACAAAATGTGCGTTACCTATGACCAAGCAGCTACATAATTTCAGATCTCAGAAGACAGGAAATACAATTTAATAAAATTGCTGACAAACCTTCTATGAAAAAGGCATAACATCCCCACAGCTTCGTGGAAATTTGGAAACATAACTGCTCAAAATGGCGTGGTGCCTGAGAAGCTGATCAGAATCTTAACTTCATTCCTAGGAAGCGCATGGATGTTTGGTATTGTTTCATCGCCAATCAAGATGCTCTCGAATATTCAGTGTTGTCATTTAATAAATTGATACCAATTTATGCCCTGCCAGGTTAGACACATGGGTGCGTGTTAACCCTTTTTTTCTTTATCGGGTTAACATTTTTGCTCGATGGCCTATCCTATTGTCCCCCGTTTACCACGTGGAAATGTAGGAGATATTTGAAAGAGCAGAATTTCCTGCACCACAACACCGCGTGTTTAATGGAATTAAAATGGAGCCTCGGAACTGCAATCAAACATTTGATGCTTCCTCGATGCATCCTTTATAGATTTTATCACAGTACCTCTTGAAACTTTGTCATCATTAAACCGAAAAACTTGCCGTTTGAACTCTAAGCTCTCTATTTATGTGATCAACATCCTATACTGTACTGTACCTGTAATCTAGTTCTATCACAGACAGCATTTCCTATTGCTTTTCGCTGAGTTCTACGTGAGAGCTGGTCGCAGCAGCGACTAAGGAACCTGAGCACTATGCGGCCTGCTTTGAGCAAACGTACTGAATTCTGTCACTTGAATAAAATAGTGAAGCTTTCGCATTATATGTTCATGTTTCATGAAACTTAAGCATTTTAAATGCATGAAAATTGCTGAAGGATTAGGACAAACACTCGATCATATATCGTTTCTCTTCGTGATCAATGCTCAGAATCCAAAATCATACATTGTAATGGTGACTTGTGCATGACGACGTCGGAGGGAATGTACTTGCTGTTCAAACCAGTCTTCTTCTGCAATTCCTTTACGTTTTACAATCCGGACATTAAGCAGCAGTTCATTAGTTGAACCATTATAACCAAACCCTAAAGGAAATTATCAGGATAAAGAAAAATTTCATTTTCTTTCTACCACTACCGTCACAACCGTCGCGGCTTAAAGCCTTTTGGCCATATGAGAGCAACGGCTTTACTAGAGAAACCAGTAGGGTGCCATTTGATCGAAGGGATATGATTGAAATGGAGCAAAACTGCAAAGTGAAATTGGAATTAAGAAATTCTGTTATTATTTAGAATTGGTAGAGTTCTTAACTTCCTCCCAGCCCAGACAGACTTTAAAGCTGAACCACATTATTCTGCATTGTGGTGGCGACAACCTACGTCATTTTCACATGATTAATATATTTCCTCACGAAGTCCTTTTCGTCCAGCAAACACTTTAAGATACCGCTTGCATTGCAGGAATTGGTCGATTCGGTTTCTGTAAGATGTCAGAAAAATTTACGTTTTCGTACACGGCAATTCTGGCTATTACTTGGCTAAGTATGCTGATTTATACGTGCCGTTTCGGAACTGAATATTCTATTCTAGAATATTTAATACTGGATGCCCGCTTATTATTTGGTTGCAATGTTTCAGCTAATCGTTCGTCTTGCGGTCTTAGAAGTCCAGTAACTTACGTCTTTAGTTTTGTTAATTCATTGTGTTTAACTGTTGCTAACTCTCTTGCTTATTTTTCCGGCAGCCGTCAAAGTAGTTGCGATCGAAGTATTTCAATTCCCGAGGGACCTGGACGTCCCGGTTGGTGCGAATGTTACCATGTTCTGCAAATTTCCACTATCACAAGATACTGTTGACGTTCGTTGGCGGAGGCAAGGCGGGAAGGCATTTTTAGAAAGCGACAGCAGAAGACAATTTCCTGTAGAAAGGGGAAGGGGAGCACTTGTACTCTGGAATGTCACAGTCGCCGAGTCCGGACTGTATTACTGTGAAGTACAGTTTCAGGAACAATTTGTCGGGAGTAGATGTGGCTCCAAGCTCACAGTGTTCGGTGAGTGCGGATGTTTGGATATTTTCGGCTCTGTGCAGTTTACATCAAACAAGGTTAGGATTGTTTTGCAAGAAGCTGGAATAATGTACATTTTAATATCAATAACTGGAGTGGGATAGCTCGATTCGTCATCACAGAGGACGCCAAATTTTTATACTTAAATAGAATAATGCATGCAGCAGCAAAATGCTCCATTTCCGCATCAATGAGTAGAGAGGAATAATACCCAGCTCCCAACGAGTTAATTCAAACATCAAGTAACAATTTGTCGCATGCACTGCAAATTGTCATTTTAATTTTTGTCATGCAGGATTAGCAAAACCTATACTTCTTTCACCATACCAAATTGGGAGAAATATAGCCCTTTCAAGATCGAGGTGAATTTTGATAGGGTTAGATAGCAAAGGATAGAGAGTCGAGCGCAAACCCACATTCAACACCTCCGCTGGCAGTTCATTCCACAATTGCATCAGCGTCTGAGAGAAGACGTTTCCCCTCAGGTTCGCCTTTAATAATTCTAATTTCACTCTTAAGCTATGACTTCTAATTACATACTTACCCAACCTGTGTGAATGAAGTAGGCTGACATGCTCCATATCTACATTCCTCATAATTTTGTATACCTCTATCAAATGTTCGCTCGTTCTCTTACGAATCATGGAAAAATAACCTAACATGTAAAACCTTCCCTCATAATTCATGTCCTCAAATTCATGCAACATCTTTGTAAGTATTATTTGTATTAATTCAATCATATTGACAACTTTCCTTCAGACAGGTCACAAGAATTGCGAACAATACTCCAAGTTTGTTCTCTCTAACGTCTAATACAACTTCAGCATAGCATCCGAGCTTGTACACTCAATGCTCTGATATACGAAGGTCAATATGATAAAGGTTATCTTAACGATACCATCCGCCTTTGACTCCACTTTCAATGAATTATCGATCTATATTCCAAGATCATTTCTTTTTTTTACCGCACTACTCTATGCCAGTCTCGTCCATTATGTATATCCAAGACTGGTTTGTATTCTCAAAGTGCAACATCTTACAATTAATTTCATTAAATGCTATCTGCCATTTTCAGCCCACGTGCTCCATAACCCGCTTGGAGCTTTGATAACCATGTGACACAGCACTGGTCAAAGACCTTCATTCAAAGAACAGCCATTTACTACCATACTCTGGCTTCTCCGGAGAATTCGACGTTAGATACAATTTACTCCTTCAGTTTGAATGCCAAAAGAATGTGCTTGATCAACTCACCACTCTCATGCAGAACCTTTCCAAAGACCTTGCTAAAATCCTTGTTAACCATATCCATTGTTACCCTTCATCAAGATCAATGGTAACCCACCCGAAAAGCTCATTAAGACTGGTTAGACACAGCCTACCTTGCACAAAACACTGTTGTCTATTCCCAATAAAGCCCAGTTTATCTACATAATTATATATCCCATTCTTTAGAATATATTCTAATAAATTATCCACTTTTCTGTAATACCAACTAGTCTATAATATCGCGGCTTATTCAGAGATTCTATCTTGAACAATGGCAAAGCTAGAGACATAGTTGGAGAACAAGTTCCTGAGAAGCTTTCAGGTCTGAAATTAGGTAACTCACATGGACCAGATGACATACATCCCAGGATTCTGAAATAAGTTGCTGATGAGATTGTGGAGGCATTAGTGAAGGTCTTTCAAGAATTACTAGATTTTTCAATGGTTCTAATAGACTGGAAGATAGCAAATATCATTCCACTCTGCAAGAAGGCAGAGAGGTAGAAAAAAGAAACTGTAGGCGAGTTAGTGTACCTCACTGGTTGACTAGCTGTTGCAGTCCGTTACTAAGGATCAGGTTTTAGGTTACTTGGAGGCACATAATAAAACACGCCATATTCAGCATGATTTCCTGAAGGGATACTCTCGCCAGACAAATCAGATTGAATTATTTGAACGAGTGAAAAGCAGGATAGATAAAGATAGGTAGAATTGGTTGTTATGTACATGAATTTTCAGAAGGCGTTAGACAAGATACCATGGGAACCAGTTTAACCATCTACGAGTCCAAAGTATTGCACAAAGATTCTCGGCTGGATAAAACTGTAGCTGGTTGGTAACAGACAAAGAATGGGAATAAAGGGAGCATTTTCTGGTTGGCTGCCCGTGACTAATTGTGTTCCACAGGGGTCTGTGCTGTGACCATTTCTTTTAAGGTTATATGTCAATGATAAGGATAATGGAATTGATGACTTTATTGCAAATTGTGGAAATCCATATGAAGACCATTGGTCAGGCAGGTAGTTTTTAGGAAATAGGGAGGCTACCGAAGAACTTTGACAGATTAGGAGAATAGGCAAAAAAGTGACAGATGGAATATAGTGTCGAGAAGTGTGTGGTTATGCACTTTGGTAGAGGGTAAGAACGTTTTGAGTATTTTCTAACTGGAGAGAAAATACTAAAACATGGAGGTGCAAAGGGACTTGGGATTAATTTGCAGATTCAGTCTGTGGTCACGAAGGCGAATTCAGTAAGAGCATTCATTTCAAGGGGACTAGAATATAATAGCAAGGATGTAATGTTGAGTCTTTATAAAACACTGGTGAGGCGTCACGACACATTGTGAACAGTTTTAGACCTCTTATCTTGGAACGAATGTGCGGAAACTGGAGAGGGTTCAAAAGAGTTTCAGAACAATGATTCCAGAATTAAATATCTGGTCATATGAGAGCGTTTTATGCCTCTGGGCCTATTTTCACTAGAGTTCAGAAAAATAAATTAGGGATGATCGCATTTAAACCTATTGAAAAGTGAAAGTAATTGATTGTATGGATGTGGACAGGATGTATCCTACTGTGGGAGAATATAAGACCAGGGGACGCAGCCTCAGAATAGAGGGGCATCATTTTAAAAAGGAGATGAAGGGGATATTTTTGGCCACAGGCAGCTGTGGAGACAAAGTCTTTATGGATGTTTAAAGCAGAGGTGATAGATTCTTGATTAGTTAGGGCATAAACAGCTATGGGGAGAAGGCAGGAGATTTAGGCTGAGAGGAAAATATTAGCTTTGATGAAATGGCAGGGCAAACTTGGTGGGCCAAATGGCCTAATTCGGCTCTTATATCCAGCAGTCATAGGTCTTAAAACATTAGTTATACACTAGTCCACCGGCACCTCACCCACGAGTAAGAACATTCTAAATAACTCTATCTGGCCCCTTTCACTTTCAGCATCAGCTTCTAACGAAGTCCGATGGGACAGCTTGCCATGTTCTGGGGACTTCTGCACCCTAATTTGCCACAAGGCTGTAATCCGTATATGGGCCATGACATTGCTTCTGCTTTGTCTTAGTTGTATTTTCTCTGTGTACGTCTGCCGAGTAAGTACAAATGGAAATATATCAGATCTCCCCCCATTTCTTTCTGCTCCATGCATTGTTTAACCAGCTGATCTTCAAATAGGTCAATCTTTTCTGTCGATGTCCCAGTATGCTGAGTGTATCTGCAGATCCCTTCGATTACCCCCCTCCCTTAGATTGTCTTTCACCTAGAATTTGAGCCGTCCGAGAATGTTGACGTCGGCAGAGGTGTAGGAAGTAGAGTTGGGTAACCGTGAGCTCCGGATGGCAGAGTGAAATCCTAACTGATGTAATAAACAGATAAAGCAATCTAGCTATTGAAACTCCCCTGATAGACACTGACCATAGCTGTGTTGGAAGCAGTCAACGTTTACAAAAACTTAAAATTGGGCTCGCAATTTCTACAAACGATCCTGTAGCAGTGCAAGTCACTATCGACAGTTTTGCTGCAGGAATTCAGGATTTAGAACGAATGGAACTCTAGAATCAGTGTGTATTTGTTTATCAATTTGCATTTGCGTTCCTGGTTGTTTAATGGAGGAGATGATTTGTCATATTCAGTACGGTGGAACCGTTGCAGTTTATGCTTCACGTTCCGGGGAAAGCTCCGTTACTGAATGCTTATGACTGGGAAGCTCGACCCCAATACATGGAACACTCCCCTAACAGTTGAAAAACAAGAATATTAAACTCAATGTGCATTTGTACTATAGAAATCTGTGATATTTTGGGTTTTGTAGCACAGTCTTGATACGAAATGCAAAATCCAAAAGTTGCCAGATTTCCAAAGCTAACCGCCGCCGCAAGCCCAACTCTGCAATAAAGCTCAAATACTATTCAAAAGAGAACGTTTTCATCACTTCGGACCTTCGAGCTTCACCGTCGAAGTATATTCCCTCAACTCTTCCTTTCATCTGTTTCCCAACGTGACTGTATTTAATCTGCTTATGTGGTGACTGCATGTGCTGTGTGTGGCTATATATACTGTACTGTATTCTGTTACTTGGTCCCAGAAGAACAATCTTTCGATTAGTTATGTGTGCGTATGGTTGAGCAACAATGAACAGAGAGTGACATTGAAATAATTTATTAAATACTGGTTAATACTCGCGGGTAACACATTTGATAGTTAGAGTGTCATGCTAGTTAGTGGGGAGAAGAAGGAATCACCCTATATTGAAACGGATCGAAAATACTCAATATAACTTTGGTTTTACTCAAGCTCCTCCAGCTCCATTGGAAATTGTTCCAGTTGGAGGGTTTTCATCTCCTCGAAAGCTTCTTTGTAAAACGGCTGCCTTCTACCCGGAGGAATTAGAAATTGTTTGGCAAAGAAATAACAAGCAAATTCACACTGGAATACAGAGTGTGACAAATCGGAGCGTGGATGGTTTGTACGAAGCTTTTAGTTTATTGGAAATCACGCAGTCTACATGGGGAAAAGATGTTTACACCTGCCTGGTATCGCATGTATCCCTCACGGTGACTGCCAGTTTCAGCTACATCCTGGAGCAAGGTAAGATGGCGTCTTGATGAGGTCATGATGTTGGATCTAGGTCTTAAACGTCGACACTTTAGATCAGCCTGATCGGTTGAGTTCTTCCTGGTTTTTGTATGTTACTCTGGATTTCATCATGTTCAGAATCTTTTGCGCTCAATGTAAGATGGAAACACTTACAAGTTATAGTGGTGGGGTCAATGTGACCTTGTAAGTGCAGCAACTGAACAGCTAACCAAACTCGGAAGAATGACTACTTTTGAAAATTAGTGTTTGACAGGGAATATTAAACGCGAAAGTTGTTCAAAAGTTAATGTGTTACTCCCGACGGTATAAATCGTGTAGGACGAATTAAGAAATTGAATTCGTGCAGTACTTGTAAGGTAGCAAACGTCTGCACATTGGGTAAAAATATGACAAAGCAAAACGTAAACTCTAAAACACATAGTGATATAACAAAGTTGGGAATATACATTTTGTATCTTACGATATATTTTCCGATCATCTGCAGTGAGATTGGAAACGGGCCTATAAAATATCTTGCATTGTTGAATCTCATGTGTGCATTTGTTTTTAAATAAATAAATATTTCACAGTTTCTTGTTTCCCCCCAGTTCATCCACAAGGCGCTGATACTAAATTGATTCTCGCTTATACAGTGGATGGATTGGCAATTTTAGCACTCATAATAGTTTTGGTGAAAGTCAACTTAAAGAGATCGCGTGGTAAGTACACGGATGGCTGAGAAACATTACCTCTATTCGTTCAAATAGACGCGTGAATGACATTTAACTTCAAAACAGTAACTGTCCCTTACAAAATGATAGGACCTGGATCGCAATTTTCGAAGTCAGATTTCAGTGATAACATTCGGTTACAATACAAGCTGGATCTTAAAATTCAACTGTTTCATCAGTCCACTAGAATTATTACACATCTCATTCACAAACGTTTTTGTATGAGGTTGGAGTTCTTCAGCTGTTTTAAACACAACGGCAGATCCATATTTTGAAGCGTAAAGAAAATTGACAAACTCAGCATCTCTTATTGATTTTAATTTCCATTTCAGCGACAGTATTTATATTTAGCACGGCCACTAATATGCTATTATCAAGTTATGGCTTCGTTAAAAGTCAAAGTTTATTGAGCATAGTGCTACGAGGTTGTCGCGGAACACACTGTATTAGGACAACTGATAACACCAAATGCTTTCATAATATCCGTACCTTGAGTAGTTTCTTTTACACAATGAATTCGATTGGTATAAAACGAATAATGCCCAAACTTACAATACAAATAATTCTTTTTTACATCTTTCTTAAGGTATTAACTCAAGTTCTTTCACCGTATGTCAGAATGAAGAGCCGGTAGGTGAACTGCCTCGTCCTCCTTCAGAGCCACGTATGCGCATAGCAGATATATTATAAATTTGTTTTGTTCCATAACATTTTGGAATGCAGTAGAGAAGAATGAAAACATTCTGTCTAAAGACTCTTTATTTTTAAGAATATATCCAAGATGTATTTGAATATTTCTGTTGAATATGCTTCCTTTCGTCTTTGATGTTTCCACACCAGTTCATAACCGGTTGTATTTAGGTGGACGGTAATATTAAGTAATGAAAGTTAAGATGTTAATCATACTTTGTGTGGCGAATAATTAAATATAATTCTAAGTCTAGGATGTTTTAGATGTCAAATGTCGGTTTACGAAAATCGCAGTGTAGTGCTAATCAGAAATTACAGTACACGCACGAATCATTTCGCAATACATGTTACATTTCATTTGAAATGGAACTGTGCGTAAGCGAGAGTAAAAATTCAATGCAATCTTGTTTTGGAAAGTCAAATGCAGTTTTTAACCCCGATTCCCAGCAAAGTCTAAAGTCAGCCGTGCATAACCTGCAATGTAATCGAATATAGAAGAAGACCTTGTAGTAGCTGGTGCAGAATAATACCCAGAATGAAACTTCACAAGACACCAAGACTACGAGGCTACGCTGAATGATGGTCACCCTCAATTTCGTTCTTACTTTTTTAAGCTTTTTATTAATTTTCAAATTCAAAAACGTAACAACCATAATAGTACAAATAGATTGGGATTACATTATTGGTAAATAGCATATACAAATAAAAGCTACAGGTAACACAAGTGTATTAAGCCTCCCAAACTCTTAATGTAATTAAACATGATTAAAAAAAAGAAAAACATGTCAAAAAGACCCAAATTAATGAAAAATCAAAAAATAAGCTAAACTAACCTAAACAGAACTACTCTAAACAAAGCTGGGCGATTATATTACATCGGATACACTCATTAATGTCATTAACTCAGCTCCTCTATCCATATATTTAAGGTTAATAAAAAAGGGTTCGGAAAAGGTCACGTTACATCATATGAAAATGTTGAATAAACGTTCTCCAAGTTTCTTCAAAAGTAATCGAAGGGTCAAAAGTGATATTTCTAATTTTTTTCTAAATTTAAACAAGAAATTTGGAAAGAAATGCCTGAAACATATCAACGCATTGCCATCTCCCATTGTGGATTCAAACCAGATATTAAAAACCTCTAACGACATTTTTGGAAGGAGAAACAGTTGTCCCTTCAGAAAGAACACCCCTCCCCAGAAAGAAACGAAAACGTTAACTGTTTCTCTTTGCTCTCGAGTTTCCTGATATAGCGTGTAATTTATTTGTCTATTTTACTTCAGATCTCCAGCAGTTTAATGTTATTAAATTCGTCACACCTGGATTCTCCTGTTCGCATATATTAAATCGTTATTGGTTGTACATCCATCTGTCTACAACTGGAGACGTCTTCCTGTGTTCCATTAATCGCCTTTCTAATTTTAGAACATATTTTTATTTCGACGTAACGATAGCTGCTGCAGCAACTTTTCACATCACCAAAGCAAGGTTGCCATTTATAATCCTGGCTTTGTTATAGTAGAACTCCGTAAATACTTTCATCAGCGTTCGTAGCACTTCCCAAAATGAAGTCTGTTCATGCGAGCAATATCTAAGTTGAAGCTGGAACGTTCAAGATAATTTTTTTTTTACTGTTTCTTTATTACTCTGGAATGCTATGTCATTGTTTCACCCAAAACAAATATTGTTTTGACGATTTACTGTAGCGGGCATGTACAACTGCTCTACTTATTTCGATCGTAATTTAATTGGTTCACCAGCAAAACCGATCAGCTCAACAGCGGGCAAGTTGCCTCTCCCATATTTGCTGCTTTCGTTACGTAAGCACTTCAGGTCTGACCACTTGTTCCAAGCTTCTTAAGTTAAATAATGCGAGTTTTAAGGGTCACAGTTTCTAATTGCACCGTGGAGACAAAAAGCTGGTCATTAAAATTATTTGACGGGGTGCATAAGGGAAACGGATCGGCTAAAGCCCATGCACAAACCTGGAGGAACGTAAGGGATATGAGAAAATAACTGAAACAAAACAGATGGCCAGAACTGAGAAACAAGTCGATTGATAGGAAGGTTTTAACTGGTCGCTTGGTAATCTAAAGTAAACTTAGCGATTTCCAGCCTAAAATGGATTTGGTATCCCAGTCCTGCATGATGTACGGACAATATTTTTGTTCACAGACAAAATGTTATTCCAACCATTTTAAATCCTTTTTCGTGTTTACATATTCCGAAACAAACTTAGTTCATGGTCACTGAAGTATGTATCAGCTCGCAGTATTAAATGTGTTCTTCCAGCAGGCTGAGCAAGCACCGGTTGAGCACCGCACTGCCTATGATTCACTAAATCTTAGGGAGAACACAGGATTTCGCAAAGATCGACAACAAAAAGAGCGCATTATCTAATCTCAGGTAAAGCAGGCAGATTAGCGTGAATAGCATATTAATTTGCTTTTGAGATATAGCACTGTAACAGAGCCGTCCGGCACAACTAGAACGTACCGCCCAATTACACCCGTATTGTCAATTAGCAGATGCACCCGTTGTCTTTAGAATGCGGGAGGAAGTCAAAACGCCTGAACAAAATCATACCGTTATGAGGAGAAATACAAACACCGTGTAGTCGTGGACGGGAAATATATATATATATATATATATATATATATATATATATTTATATATATATACACACACATACACACAGTATATAAGACCAACATTATCATAAAGGAAGCTCATTTTACAAACAGGAGCTGACCTTTGACACTGTATCAAAATGTAGACTGCGCCAGAGCTCACGCCCTTTCACCGAAAATGAACCTGCTACCATTCACAACTGAACACCCTCGAAATATCATCACTATTTTCTTCAGTCCATGTGGACTCCAACCTGAAGGCGTGAACTTTGATCTCTCTAACTTTTGAACTATTTCATCATCCACCTTCTCTTTTTTCCCTCTATTCCCAATTCTACCGCCCTTTCACCTCTTCTCTTCTCCCTATCTGCCCATCAACTCCACTAGTGCCTCTCCTCTTCCATTTCTTCCAGTGTCTACTGTCTCCACCTATCAGATTCCTTCTTGCACTCTTTTCCTTTACCACCCATTACCTCCCAGCTTCTACGCCATTCCATCCCTCATCATCCACACAGCTTCTTACTCAGCTGCTTTCTACTATCACTTGACATCTTGGGCTCTTATCCCATCTTCTTATTCTGCCTTCTGACCCCTTCCTTTGCTGTCACGATAAAGCACTTCGGACAGAAACGTCGGCAGTTTATTTGCCTTCATACGTGGTACCTTACCTAAATGAATTACATCAAAATTTGTTTGCATTCTCAAGATTTCTAGCAGCTACAGAATCTATCTAGATTATCATTTTCCCCTTGTTTTTACGAATTTAATTTCATATGTAATCTGCAAACAAAGGAACACTAAAGAGCATGAAAATGGGAATTAGCCATCCTTTCTAACATCCATTATCAGCTATATAATGAAAGCGACAATCTGATAATAACTGAGGAAAAATGAACCAACTGAACATTGGGGTTATACATAGAAATACCGAACTGTGACAAAACAGTAACCATAAGGCACGAATGAACAAAGTGAAAACATTCATTCTGTCAATTGTGCGGCATCCACTGATGACAGTGATTGTGTGCATTTGGAGTTCTGCTGGCAGGTGCGACTAAGGAAACACCCGTAAGATCTATAGTCTAAACAGTTTGCGGCGATCAGACACATATAGCACAAAAACACGCTTGAATTTTGAGTTAATGAAATATTTTGTACTATTCCTGCTGCTTCAGGGAATTACCTTCTCTTCCAACTCGATTTTGTTTAAAGAAACGATTATTAGTCTGTGGGACAACACAGGTTCTTAGATATGAAATACCTTATGAATCAAACGGAAATTTTGAAAAGGTATTGACATTAACTTTGTGCAAAACAGCAGAAGTCTAAAATTGATAGCATATGATTGCATCACTAATTTATTTAAACATTTTGATTTAATTTATTTAATTCAATGGATTCTCGACTAACCACAAATTTTGGAATATTTTCACAGACTAAAAGAAATGGAGCTGACAAACTGACTTACGCTGCGCTTTTCCTTCCCGTTTCCAAGAACACCAAGAGTCCAAAATTCCAAGATTCCAACCATCCAAACATCAAAAGCAACATATATCAAAGAAACTGTGAAGCTGAGAATCCAACTGCAGATTAGAGTTATAGGCTGTCAATGAGTGCAGGCCCGAGGCATTGCTTCGTTTCATTTATTGCTTCCAGACAAAGTTTAGTAATCGATATAACATGTATATGTTGACAAGATAAGAGATCATTTAGCCTTTGACGTTCTTGGGATTTATTTGAGGAGATTGTCACTGGAAAAAAGTAAAAGTAAGAAATTTAAGAATAGGATTGTTAATAAGCCATTCCATCCCTCTCTCCTGCCCAGTCATTCAAGAAGATATGTTCGACTATATTCTCCTCTCCTCTGTTCAACCATATCACCAGGATACTCCCTCCACAATCTTCGGAGGATGAAGACAAATGAGATATTCGTCATCACCAACGAAAGAAACTTTATTTTCAGGGTGAAAACGCCAACGGAACAATTATTCCTTTTCACCTATGTCAACGTTCAACCGAGGGAAATATAGATTTGAAGCTGTGAAAAAAATTGTAACATATTCTTGCGATATTACTTTGTGCCTCAAAATTGATCAGTAAATGTCGTATGATTAAAAAAAAACGCAGTACTTTTCTGTTTCATATACACGCACGGCTTGCTGCTCAATATTAGGCGTAAAATACAACTGCGCTATCATATGGTAGTAACAGAAATCCCAGGGCACCCAAAAGGCAAGAGAAATGCTTTGTAACCTGTGTAACTGTCCCAGACCACATTGAAGTAGAGGAGATCGCACGTGGTCACATTAAAGGATGTCAGGTTTAGACTAATCATAACATTTGACTGCAAAACGTGGACGCTGGAAAGTAGATTTATATTGGAATCACGTATCTAGATGTGTACTTTCGAAGAATATGGTGCTTTGCACAGAGCACCTCAGCGATTAATAATTGCCCGATTGCCAATAGAGCAAAATAAATCTGAAATATGCCCAGCATTTATTTGGCCAAAAGTCAGTAAGTTGACGTATTAATTTCGGTTCAGGTAGATACATGTGTGACACAACAGGGTGAGCATCCTGTTATAATAATACATTATTGTTGCTCATCAGGTCAGCGTGGTTGGTGGTTAAGGTGTGGGACTAAGGAAGGTGCGGTGTAGGTACAGAGATCACCGGCAGAGTAATAAATCTTCTGTCTGATAATGCAAAACAGGAATATATTCCTGAAAGGGTTTTGGTAATCCAGGGAAATTCGCAGAAATAATAGAAGCGTACACGCTTGGAAACGAGAGTGGGCCGCTCAGACCTGTTCTGTTGGATATGTTGACTGGGATAGAATTCCCTATGAGAATCATTCATTCACTTCCTTCTCCTTAGTAACTTCACATGTCAAATCTCGTCGATTTCTCCACTTTTAAATATTGTTTTGATATTTAATTTAAATTAAAATGCACAGTTATATCTTGTTCGTAGTTGACATATATATTATTATATTACATTAATTTTTTATGTACTCATTAAAGGCACAAATTGCCGTTTGTCATTTCTCTGAAGGGAAAAGTCACAAGAGAAGACCAATTTCTCAAGCGTGGGAAGTGCTGGTGATAAGTTCTAAAGCGCTTTACCGGACATATTTAGTTTCAGCTTAGCTCAAAATCGTTTCAAACCTGTATCATTATTTGCTCGCACTGGAGAATGCCCTGTGCAAAAAAATAGTGCTCGCTAATAAAATCAGTACAGTGTACCGCAAAAACTAAATAAATACAATAATATAAACGATCAATATTTGCAAATTTGGAAATTATCGGAATCATCCCGATCGAGTGCATTCAGTTACGGCAACGGCCTGAGAGAGCGCGGCATCTCTGGTTGCTACGCTGTTGTGACGATACCTCCACACAACGTCCCACCCCCAATTCTATCGTTTTGCGCTGTTGCAATCTATTTCAAAACACTCCTCTGTGAGCAGAAAATACTGTCATGGTCCGTTCCGAAGATCACATTCTGGTTCACGGTCCCGTCTGCGGACTCCGACCTCCGGGTCCTCCGGTTATCCCTTGTTTCAATTGGACTTAATCATAAGCACCGGATGCACGTCTTGGGGCTTTTAATATAAGTGTCCCTGGGATTGAGTTCGGTTGGGGGATCGTCTTGTCAGGATTCCCTGGGCGGACACTGCCGGTGGAAGACTACAACGGCCAATTGCCATCTTTAGGCCACGTTGGAAAACCATTGCTTCTTTGAGCCTTGTTGTCAGTACTCGGAGCTGTCATTGCAGTATGGATCCGGCCGTTTCCTGGGCCAACTGGATGGCCGGCAGCCACTCCGTCTAGGTAGGGATCCGGTTGTTTCTGTAGCCAGCCAAAGTTGTTGGCCGTAACTGCGAATCGCAGCAACCCCGATGCAGAGATGGAACTGTCTGCCGTTCTTCGGTGTTTGTCTCATCCTGTCCTCGCCACGTGGGGTAAATCAGGCCATTCTACCGTTGCATTGCTAGATGATCTGCCTTGTCTTGTCCTGTCCTCTGTAGGGTAGGTCAGGCTGTTCTGCCGTTGCCCTGTGGGGGGAATTTTTCTTATCTTGTCTTTGCCTCCGTTGGGTAAGTCAGGCAGTTCTGCCGTTACCCGACGGATGGACCGGACTTACTTTGGTGTGGAGTGGAATTTGAGTCCCGGCTTGTAAAAAAGGATAAGTCCGTGCTCTATGTCTATGTACTATCCAGTTTCGTGTTAGTGTCTTGTTAATGATGAGCTCCGGCTTGTCGAAGGAGAATTCCCTGCTCTATGTTGATGTATAGTTCCTAGTCTGACACCAAGCTCCAGCCTCCGAGTTATGCAAGCCTCAAGTCCCCAGCCTCAAGCCTCAAGACCCCAGCCTGAAGCATCGAGCCTCAAGCCTCAGGACCGCAGCCTCAAGACTCGAGCCTGAAGTCCACAGTCTCAAGCCTCGAGCCTCAGTGCACGAGCCTCAATCTTCAAGCCTCAAGCCTCAAGACCCCAGCCTCAAGCTCCAAGCACCAAGGCCTCGTCACGTCTTCGCCTCGTTTGGGGTCCGATCCCGAGTTAAGAGGCAGGTTCTTGGTCTTTGTCCAGTCTCGGGCTCGGTGTCCACGCCCAGGCTCTTTGTCCCCAGTCCCTCGTCCTGGTTCTGCTTTCCTAGCCTATTCTGCCACCAGTTCCGTCCTTTATTTTTGACCCGTCCTGTTTCTAGTGTCTGTGTCCTGATTTTGGGTCCATTACCAACGTCCCCCTTATGTCACAATACAATAAATGTTGAACTCTGTCTTATTCGCTAAACCTGGATTTGAACCTTGGCTTCTCACTTTGGTTCAGAGTATTAGAGGACGAAATCTCCGTTAAAAAATGCTTCAGAGAATCACTGAGGATGCATTTGATGCAAAATGCTTTTCATTAAACTTCTTAAATAAAGGTCGCGTTGCACTGCCGACTGAGCAGCTTTAATCCCATGGTTTCGTTTTCTTGGATGATGGCGATTTCTCACATTAACTGTCCAATATATATCCTTTAATCTATCTTGATAAGACATGTCTGACTCGACCGTTATTATATGTCTTTGCAGGAATCTGCAATGAGCCATTTGGATCAAACGTTTATCACTACGCGTCCAAACACACCACCACTCCATCCCACCGTCACCAGGTTCGGATATGGCGCAAGTGTGGACTGAGAGACATGGAAGTGGGTCGATAGTTCACTACATTTTAATGCGAACCGTGTTAAAGGGAAAATAAAACAACAAATGCTAGGCCAAACAGGGCCGATAACTAAAGCTCTCAAACGGGAAACGAAGCCGACACTGCGGCTGCAAAGAACATCTAAATGTGAAACAAAGACAGGTAGTTTTAAGAATCAGCTGGCTTGAAAGTCCAATTTCTCAAGGAAGACCGAATGCAAACTGGCAGCGAAGTATTACTGCGCTCTGTCGAATTCTCGACAAGCACTACGACCACAAGTATGGAGTTAAACACTATCACGATTAAATAATAATTTCCTGAAACGTGCATATTCACAAGCGCAATTGCCGTATCTACTGTGCTGCCGAAACCGTGGTTGTGACACCCCCCGAGCTTGGTTCCATCTATCACTGGTCGCACACCTCCTTTTCACATTTATATATTGCGTTTCTTCCCTCTACAAACTGTAATCCGACTCTCTAGCTCAAAACATTAAATACCCGCATGCCTTCACCGGCATTGCTTGGCCCACCGAATTCGTCGAGTAAGTTCTTTTTATTTCAATTATTATTTGACATTTTCAAAGATGCTTGTAAATATTCCAAGGAACAATGTAGCTGATTACTAATTCTATGCAAACACGGTATATTTTACTTTAGTGCTTTATCTTTATATATTTAAATACCACGTTTAGATTGCGTTATTTTAAAATAATAATCTTCATTGCTGAATAAAAGCGAGAATTTATGTTAATTACACAAAAATTGTCATTAATGTATAATACCCACATTTAGATCGTTAAGCTATGTCTCTTGTTTCCTTCTATTTTTCAGTTGTCTATTCTCACCAGGATATCAATCGAGTTTTCATTTCAGGCTTTCTTGAACATGGTGAATGAACTTCCAATTCATGTCTTATGCACTGCGAGGGACTTGTTACTGGGCAAGTCAAGTATATTTGTATAGTGATGAAGGTGCGTCTGCTATTGCGTTGTTCTCATTGAAAACACGAATATGCAAGAGGATATTTAAGAAAGAAATTACAAGGATTAAAAGACTATAAGAAGGCACAAGTTTGTCATAGCAGACAAGGCAATGGAGAATACTAAATGAGTCTACAGATAGGTTAGGAAAATAATGATTGCAAGGGACAACATGGATCCTCTGGAAAATTAGCATGGTCATCCACGTATATAGCCAAAAGAGACAGAGGACGTCTTACCTGTATTTTCTCAGAAGGTGGACACACAGTCAGTAGAAGAGAGGTGGAGCTGCTTGTTGTAGTGTTCAAAATGAAACTGACGACTTCAGGAAAACCAACGTACCAGAAAAGTGTGATGTTGATAGCATCCCTCAAGAATATGCCGTGGAAGTGAAGAATTTGTTCAATGGATTATACCTGTCAGAGAGAAAGCCAGAAGAACTATGGATAGAAGTAATGAGCGTTATACAACAGGTGGCAACAAAGATATTGCAAATAAAAAGAAGACCAGGAAAGCAAAACGGCTTTCTTTGACAGCTCTACAAGTAGCTGAGCAGCAAAGAGATGTGAAGCTCAATGGAGATTGGAACAAATTCCTCCAATTGAACATAAGGTTCAAGAAGATACCAATGAAATATAAGCAAACTTACTTAAAAGGAGCAATGCAAGGAAGCTGAACAAGCGAAAATAATTGCAAAAACAAATGGTCCATTCAAGAATATTAGAGAAATCAAAGGAACATTTCATTCAAAAATTAGTATAGTAAAAGACAAATAAGGGAGGTCCTTAGCACAGCAGAAAACATCAAAAAGAGACCATAAGACCAAGAAATATAGGAGCAGAACAGGGCCATTCGGCTCATCGAATCTGCTCCGCCATTCAATCATAAAGAGATGACGAGAAGAATTGAATAGGAAAGATCCCACAGCGAAGACGCCTGTAATGAATCTCTCATCGATCTACAGCTGGACATTTGTAAAGTGAAATTGAATGGGCGATAGAAAATAATGCCAATAAGAAGACTGCAGGATGTGACAGGATTCCAGTTGAATTGTTTAAGTCTTTAAAGATGATGCTGTGTAAAATTGTTGCATGCAATTTTCCAGCCGATCTGGATAATCCAATAATGGTCTGAAGACAGGAAAAGATCAGTTCATATCCCAATTCCCAAGAACGGAAATGCAGAGTAATGTTTAAATTACTGGACAGTTTCACGAAATTTCACATGCAAGCAAGGTTATTCTAAGGTCATGGAAGCAAAACTTCACTATTATATGGAATGAGAGCTGCCAGATGTACAAGCTGGATTTAGAAGCGGCAGGGGCACCAGACTCCTAATTACTAACCTTCGTTGGAAAATGGAGATATCGTGGAAAATCCAAAAATGTGCTTATCTATGTTTTATTGACTACTCTAAAGCCTTCGAGAATGTGTACCATAATAAACTAAGGCATATCTTTAAAGAAATGAGATACCTGGACATATAATCTGTCTTATGAGAAACTTGTACGAAGATCAACAAGCAATAGTTAGGAATGAACATGGAACAAATAAATTTAAAAAATGGTTCAAGTTTGGGAAGAGTACGACAAGACTGCATACAGTCACGGTAATTATTTAATCTACAGTATATGCTGAACACGTCATGAGGAATGCTGACCGAGAGGGCTGAAATGTTGGAATCAAAATTACCGGACTAAATATTAACAACCTCAGACATGCAGATGATACTCCTCCAATGGCTGTAAGTTAGTAGGATCTGAGACAGCTTCTCATCAAAGTGAAAGAATAAAGTGCAAGGGTTGGATTTCGCTCAATATGAAGAAAGTCAAGATTATGTCAACCAGCCTTATTAATCCCCTGGTAATAAACGGAAAGCACCTGGAAGCAGTGACGGATTTTGTCTTCCGCCTTTCAAAGATTTCTATAGGTGATAACTGCCGCCGTTAAATTAAACACCGCTTACTTATCAGAGAGCATCAATTGCACTACTACTACGTCGACTCAGTATTGGCAAATTTGAAAATAAAATGCTGAGGAGCAGAGATATAACATTGTCTACGAGATTAGGCCAATGGTATTTCCAGTTGTAACGAGTTGCTGTTAGAGTTGTACTATTAGTAAGGCTGAATACAAAAGTATCGACGACTTTGACTTGGCTGCTGCAGGAAAGTGTCAGGACTTCTTCGGACAGCAAGAAGATCGAACAAGATAATACTTGAAGAAATACAGCTAGACTGATCATTAGGAGACTTGATTATGAGATAAACGTTCAAATAGTTTGGCCGCATCAAGAGAAAGCAGAATTCCTTGGAGAAGACTGTCATGTTAGGTAAAACAGAAGGTAAGAGAAGGAGAGAGCGACAGAGACTACAGTAGAGAGATAATACTACTCAGCCAATGCGTGTGACGTTGGGGGATCTCAGAGAGACAATTTCCAACAAGAAGACTTGCTGTACAGGAGTCCAAGAGATCACCGAGAGTCTGTCACGAATGAACGACTGAACAACAATGAGCTTGACAGCAGTAGTGGTAAAGTTATTGGAAGCTATTCTAAGGTACTGGATATAGAAGTATCCAGATAGACATGGACTGACTAAAGAGAGTCATCATGGCTTCTTGCATGATAGAACATATCTAACCAATCTTATAAAGTTTTCCGAGCCAGGAAACTAGTTGAAAAGAAGACAGTGTATGTTGCCAACATCGACTTCAGAAAGACATTTGACAAGGACCACATGGGAGGCTGCTCAAGAAGGTTCAGTCGCTTAGTATTCACTGCGAGCTAGAAAATTGGATTAGCCATAGATTTGTGGGAGAAGAAAAGAAATAGCATTGTATAGTTGCCTATTTGATCGGAGGACTGTGGCACGCCGCATGGATATGTGCAGGGTCTATTTCTGTCTGTCATCTATATTGCCGATCTGGATGATAATGTGGATAACTACGTTTGTAGATCAGGAAATTTGCGGATTAAACAACATTATGGGTATAATGGACAACGAGGAAGGCTTTCCTGCCCGCAAAGGGATCTGGATCAGCAGGAAAATTAGATTGAAAATGGCAGTAGGAATTTAATGTAAACAAGCACGAGGTGTTGCATTTCGGTGGAACCAACCAGGGTAGGTCTTACACGGTGAATGACAGGGCATGGAGTAGTGTGATAGAACAAAAGAATCTGGGAATATAGCTGCATAACTTGCTGAAAGTGGTGTCACAGGTAGATAGGGCAGTAAGGAAAACTTCTAGCACAAACTGTTCTGGCTGCTACCATCCGGGAAACGGTACCGCAGCATAAAAGCCAGGACCAAGAGGCTGCAGTTCAGCTTCTTCCAGGTTATCAAAGTGCTAACGCATCCTGACACAACTGTATTTCTATGTCATATTGACTATCCTATTGTACATACTATTTATTATAAATTACTACAGTTTGCATATAGCACCATTAGACTGAGATGAGCATGTATTTAAATATTCAATGCATTTCAATTCTACCTTCATCAATGATACATCGTCAAAGAAGTTAATCAGGTTCGTAGGCATGACCTACCCTTGACAAAGCAATGCTGACCGTCCCAAATCAGATAATGTCTCTCAAAATGCTCACAAATTCTGCCTCTCAATACCTTCTCCATCAATTGGCCCACCCTGGAAACCGGATTCACTGTATAATTTCCTCTGTTATCTCTGCTGCCTTTCTCGTAGAAGTGAACATCATTGACAACTTTCCAATCCTCCAGTATTTCTACGGTCCCTATGATAATACCTTTGAAAAGCCCTAGCAGATCTTCTTTCTTAATGATATACATTGAAGTGTTTCAGTGCACTGTAAGTAATCCCCACAATTGTCAATGGTAAATTTTGAAGGAAACTACTCATTATGTACCTCAGCTATGTCCTCCGGTTCCATGTACATGCTTCCATTCATGTGTCATTCGTGATTGGACACATTCTCTCACGGCTAAACCTTCTGCTCTTCACATGCTTGGAGAACACCTTGGGATTTTCATTAAATGCTGGTCTGCAAGGCCTTCTCATGGCACCTTCTAGCTCTCCTAACTTCAACCTTGAGCTCTTTCCTGGCAACCGTGTAATTTTCTAAATGGAGCAAGTCATATAAAAATTCATACATTACAGGAAATAATATACGCTCCGGTTCACTGAGAACCAAATTGTCACCTGATGACCTTAACGTGTTCCAGACTAAAACGAGTTAGAATATACATTTTAAAATTATTTGAAAGTTCTGTGTTTTCATTTAAACGGTATAATTTTCTTTTCCTACGGCCTCGCAGAAACACGTTACAAAATAGTTGAAAAAAATCAATTCGCAGAAAATGCAGGAGTGTCGGGAACTGCACGAGCCTCACTGGCTGGAAATGAGCAAAAATCCTTATGCATTAAAGAAGGTGTAATCAGAAGTGGATACTTTTGAATGGGCACACGGATATGCATTATATTATGGGATATAGGACATTCTCAGCTCGCTAAGATCTAGTTTAGTTTGACATCGTGTTCACGAGAGGCAGCTTTTCCGGAGGTGCTATAACTCTGCTGTACTCATCCATCTTATATTAACAGCAGTGTTAATGGGTAAGGAGCAGGTCGAAAACTGCATGATGAGACAAAATTGAGAGGTGTCTTTTAAACAAAATATTCTCACGATGCATTGAAAGACAAACAAAAGGAGAAACAGGCTCATGCATCCATGTGTTTATCGCATTTCGAGTTAGGTCATCAATGGAAAGCTGTGTAATTAATGGAGAAGAGCATTGCGGAAGTTTGTGAGCCGAAATTAAGCAGAAAACATGTGGAAGTCTTGGCCGGTCAGGATCTTTCCCAGAAGAAGGGGAAATACGAAACATTGCTGTTCATGTCGGAGTGAAAAATTATCAACTTGAAGTGCTAACACGATTTCTCTCCGCCGATGGAGCCGAACGTCCTGAGAGATTCCTGGCACTTTTACCAACGATACCAAACGTCGCATTAATTTTGCAATCCGGCTAGTCCAACAGAGCTCCCTATTGTCTCACCAAAAGAATAACAAAAATACAGTTGAAACGTTTATATTATCACGAGAGGCTGGATAAACTTGGGTAATTTCCTTTGGGGCATCGGAGACTGAGGGGACATCTGAGAGAGGTTTACAAGAATATCAGAGGATTAGACAGTGTACAGAGAGTATCGGGTGCCCAAGTTTGAAACGTGAAAATAAATTAATGGTGGGAGGAAATAGGTTTAAAGGGGTATGAGAGGTAAGCAATTCTACTCAGAGAGTCGTGGATGCCTGGAATGCCCTGCCTGGTATGTTGGTAGCGGCAAGTACAATAGAGGCTTTTAATAAACGTTTGGATAGTCATCTGGATATGAAGACGATGGGGGAATATGGAAATGACTGTTGTGGGTGTGCCACCTAATGACAGCTAGCTAACAGTACTGATAGTACTGACAGTATCTTTCTTGGGTTACCCGGTAGCTATCCGCCTATTCAGCATTGCGACACGAGGGGCTCGTTTACTGACATGCCCTGCCGATCGGCAGTCATGGGCCGTATTAAACTGTTCCGCAGACATCCTTCCATTTCGAAAGTGAAAGGGCTGAGCTTTTTTTAAACCACTAGCCAGATTTTAGTTTCAGCCGCACCTAGATAGAGAACAGAACCTGACCAGATTTTGGATTTTTTTTCAGTTCCTGGAGTGGTGGTGGTGGGGGGGGGGGGGGGGGGGGTTGGGTGGGGGGAGCGCGTCTATTGTTGCACCGGTTGATGTCTTTTCCCTGAAACTAAGGCCCATCTCCTCACCTGTTCTACAAATCTATGCGGCTGACCAACTCACCGTCCAGGGGCTTTACAAACTCCACCTCCTGCTGACGGAGCAGGCGTTTGACAAATATTATTATTATTATTATTATTATTATTATTATTATTATTATTATTATTATTATTGTTAGAAAGAGATAGATTCTTTCTGGCAATGAAGTAGGTGTTTAACACAAAACATGTACAAAAGTACCAACACATTGATGATGAAAAAAGTAGAAAATGCCACGAGAAAATAGAAATATCCAACACATTACGTAATCTTGCAGGAGCTTAAATCAACCTGATTACTTTCACAAGCACAATTAAGTTGCAATCATGATTCCACAAAATTTTGATTTAAAATACAAACTCATAAAAAGCATCATACCTTACTATAAATACAAGCCTAATTTTAGAGACAAAATTAGAGTCCAATTCCACCCCCACAACATCAGTGGCCTGACGAATGAGTTTGTTGATTCTGTTGGTGTCTGCTGCCCTCAGCCTGCTACCCCAGCACAGAAAAGAAAACATGATAGCGTTGGCCACCACCGCCTCATACAACATCCTCAACATCGTCCGGCAGATGTTAGAGGACCTCAGTCTCCTCAGGAAATAGATACGGCTCTGACCCTTCTTGTAGGCAGCCTCGGTGTTCTTTGACCAGTCCAGTTTATTGTCCATTCGTATCCTCAGGTATTTGTAATCCTCCACTATGTCCACACTGACCCCTTGGATGGACACAGGGGTCACCGGTACCTTTGCCCTCTTCAGGTCCACCACCAGCTCCTTAGTCTTTTTCACCTTAAGCTGCAGGTGTTTCTGCTCACACCACGTGACAAAGTTTCCCACCGTAGCCCTGTACTCAGCCTCATCTCCCTTGCTGATACATCCAACTATGGCAGAGTCATCAGAAAACTTCTGAAGATGGCAAGACTCTGTGTTATAGTTGAAGTCCGAGGTGTAGATGGTAAAGAGAAAAGGAGACAGGACAGTCCCCTGTGGAGCCCCAGTGCTGCTGACCACTCTGTCTGACACACAGTTGCAAACGCACGTATTGTGGTCTGCCAGTCAGATAATCAATAATCCATGACACCAGGGAAGCATCCACCAGCATCACTGTCAGTTTCTCACCCAGCAGAGCAAGGCGATGAACGCACTGGAGAAGTCAAAAAACATGACCCTGACAGTGCTCGCCGGTTTGTCCAGGTGTGCGCAGACACGGTTCAGCTGGTAGACCATGGCATCCTCAACTCCTAGTCGGGGATGATAGGCAAACTGGTTGGGGTTTAAGTGTGGCCTAACCATAGGCCGGAGCAGCTCTAGAACAAGTCTCTCCAGTGTCCTCATGATGTGGGAGGTCAATTCCTCCGGTCTGTAGTCATTGGAGCCACTGGGGCGCAGTGTCTTCGGTACAGGGACGAGGCAGGACGGCTTCCACAGCACAGGCATCCTCTGGAGACTCAGTCTCAGGTTGAAGACATGGTGAAGTATCCCACATAGCTTGGGGCACAGGCTTCGGGCACCCTGGGGCTGACACCATCCGGGCCTTCAGCCTTTTTTGGATGGAGACGCTTCAACTGTCTTCTCACCTGTTCAGCTGTGATGCCCACCGTTGTGGTTTCAGGTGATGGAGGGGTGGGGGGCTGTGAGCAGGGGTAGGAGGGGAGAGTTGAGTATGTTTTGTTTGGGGGCCGAGAACAGATGTAACATGTGGGGGATGGGCAGGGGCCACAGTGTCAAATCTAGTGAAGAACAGGTTACGTTCGTTGGCCCTGTCCACACTGCCTTCAGTTTCTCTGATGCTGGTCTGCCGGCACACAGTTATGGTCCTCATCCAACTCCGGAACTCTCTCGTGTTGTTCTATTGGAGTATCCACTCAAGCCTCCTCCTATACCTGTCTTTAGTCTCCCTGATCTTAGCTTTCAGGTCCCTCTATGTTGTCCTCAGCTCCTCCCTATTTCCATCTCTAAACGAACTTTTTTTTTGCGTTCAGGATGTCCTTAATGTCCTTTATTACCCATGGCTTGTTATTTGAATAACAAAGTACAGTTCTTGCTGGAACATTGCAGTCCACACAGAAGTTGACGTAACCAGTGAGGCACTCTGTGAGCCTATCCATGTCCTCTCCATGTGGCTCACAGAGCGCCTGCCGGTCTGTCGCCTCAGAACAATCCTGGAGTGCCTCATAAGCCTCCCCCGACCATTTCCTCACTGACCTTGGGGTTGCAGGTTTGCACTTCCCCAGAGGCACGCAGCAGGTTTTGAGATGCACCTTCCCAGTTGAGAGAGGGAAGAGGAGCTGTAAGCATCCTTAACGTTAGCATACATCAAGTCCAGGGTCCTCTCTCCTCTGGCTGTACAGCTCACATACTTCATGAACTTGGGCAGTTTTCTAGCCATGGTAACATGGTTGAAATTACCCGAGATGGTAATGAGGGCACTCGTGTACTGGGATTGTTGTCCGGCTATGACGGTGTGAATGATGTTACACGCCGACGTCGGGTTGGCAGAGGGAGGGATGTACACAACAACCACAATTGCATTTGAGAATTACCTTGTCAAATAATATGGCCGGAGTCCAACAGCAGAAACTTCAATATCCGAACTAAAAACACTTTCCTTGATCGTAACATGACAAGGGTCGCACCACCTACTGTTAACCAGAACAGCAAACTCCACTCCTTTATGCTAACCGCTCTCCGTGCAATTCTGATCGGCCCGAATGGTCTGGAAGTCCTCTATGGAAACGTTTTGGTCGGGTATGTCGGGTATGACAGCCGCGTTTCAGTAAAACACATAACACTGCTCTCCTGAAAAGTCCTCTGACTCCTGACTACCGCTGTCAACTGGTCCATTCTATTATCCACTGATCTCACATTGCCCATAATGAGAGAGGGGAGACCCGGCTTATAAATCCTCTTCTCCATTAGTCTCTGTTGTCTCGACCCTGTCCTCCTCCCTCTGCATCCTCTGTGTGTTATCCTCCAGATTTCAGCAGGGGTATCCGCCACTCTCTTCGCTAAACCGGCCGGTTTAAGCGTGATCAGCTGGTCCCTGGAATATACTATGCAACCATGCTGCTGCTCCGCAAATGAGAAATGTCCGAATATAAATATTTGCAGTGCTAAAAACCAGAAGAAAACATTCTCCACCAGCATGTTAGAGAGGGTGCAGCTAAGCCGTGTTACCGTGAAAGAAAAAAATATATAACAAATAACGTAAGTTAGAAAAGTAAGTGAACTAGTCGGACTGGTTGTGGCAGGCTGCATGCACGGCCAGCGTATGCACGCAATAATATGTCGACTGTTCAAGGGGAGGCTTTTTAGAAAAGCTTTCTGTTGAGCCCACTAGGAGATCGGCAGTGCCCGATTGGGAGTTTTGCCATCATCCGGAGCTGGTAAGAGAGCTTAATGTTAAGAAACCCTTAGGGAATAGAGATCACAACACGATCGAGTTCACTTTGAAATTTGAGAGGGGAAAAAGTAAAATCCAATGTGTCAGTATTTCAGTGGAAGAAAGGAAAATACAATGGCTTGAGAGATGAATTGGTCGAAGTTGACTGAAGTTGACCTTGTAGGAAGGAGAGCAGAGCAACAATGGCTTGAGTTTCTGCAAAAATATGCGGGAACTGCAAGACAGATATATTCCTAGTAAAAAGAAATTTTCAAAGGGACGTAGGACACTACAGTGTCTGTGAAGTGAAGCCAGAGCCAAAGTAAAAGCGAAAGAGTGGGCATACAAGGTCACCACAGCTATCGGTATCTTTTGAAAACTTGCAGAAGGAAACCAAGAAGGTCATTAGGAAGGAAGAGATGGATTATTAACGGGAACCAGATCAGTGAATAATATCAAAGAAGATACTAAAAGCTTTTTTTAAGCATATAAAGTGTAAACGAGAGTTGAGGTTTGAACCAATACAAAATAACGCTGGTGATATTGTAATGAGCTTTTTTTAAAGTATATAAAGTGTAAACGAGAGTTGAGATTAGAACCAATACAAAATAACGCTGGTGATATTGTAATGAGAGAGGCAGAGATGGCAGTGAAATCGCATGCGTATTTTTCATCAATATTCACAGTGGAAGACGACTGCAGAACACTGGACTTTCAACAGTGTCATGGAAGTGAAATCTTTGCAGTGCAAATTACCACTGAGAAGGTGCTCGGGAAGTTTAAAGGTCTGAGCATGGATAAATCTCCTGAACCTGATAGAATGCACCCTAAAGTTCTGAAGGAAGTTGCTGGAGAGATTGTGGAGGCATTAACAATGATCTTTCAAGAATCGATAGATTTTGGCATTGTACAGGATGACTGGAAAATTGTAAATGCTACTCCGCTATTTAGAAATTGCGGGAGACAGTGGAAACGAAACTATAGACATGTTAGCCTGACGTCAATGGATAGGAAGTTGTAGGAATCGATTGTTAGGAACGAGATTACGGAGTACCTGGAGGCACATGACAAGATAGGCTAAAGACCATGGTTTCCTGAAAGGAAAATCCTGCCAGACAATCCTGCTGCAATTCTTTGAAGAAATTACAAGTAGCGTAGATGCAATAGACGTGGTGTATTTTGATTTCCAAGAGGCCTTTGACAAGGTGCCGCACATGAGGCTGCTTAGCAAGATAAGAGCACATTGAATTACAGGTAGGTTATCAGCATGGATGGATTAACTGGTCGGCATAAAACAGAGAATGAGAATTAAGGGATCCTACTCTGGCTGGCTGCCAGTTACCAGTGGAGCTCCCCAGGGGTTCACTTTGGGGCAGCTGATTTTTATGACGCATGTCAATGATTTGGACTACGGCATCAATAGATTTGTGGTTAAATTTACCGATGACACAAAGACAGGTGGTTCAGTGGGGAGTGCTGAGGAAACAGAGAGCCTGAAGAGAGACTTAGATAGATTAAGGGACTGGGCAAATAAATTGCAAATGAAATACTATGTTGTAACGTGCATAGTCATGCACTTTGGGGGAAGAATTCAACAGAAATACCAGTATTTCGGTGGTGAGATAATTCAAAATGCAGACATGCAAAGGGACTTGGGAGTCCTTGCACAAGATACCTTAAATGTTAACCTCCAGGTTGAGTCGGTTTTGAAGAAGGCGCAGCCAATGTTGGCATTCATTTCTGGAGGTATAGAATATAAGAGCAGGGGTGTGAGGTTAAGGGTCTATAGGGCAGTCGTGACACCAGACGGAGTATTGTCTGCAGTTTTGGGCTCTTTATTTTGGAAATGATATACTGACATCGGAGATAATGCAGAGAAGATTCACAAGAATGATTCCAGGAATTAAACGTTTACCGCATGAGGAACGTCTGATAGGTCTTGGGCTGTATTCCCTGGAGTTCAGGAGAATGAAGGGGGATCTCATGGAAACGTTCCGAATGTTAAAAGGCTTGAACAGATTAGATATGGCAATGTTATTTCTCATGCTAGGGGAATCTGTTACAAGAGGGCCCGACTTTAAGATAAGGACGTCTATTTAAAACTGAGATGATGGAAAATATATTCAGTCAGAGGTTAGTGTATCTGTGTAATTTGATGGCACAAGCGGATTTGGAGTCTTACCAATCGGGTGTACTTAAGGCAGAGATACAGAGGTTCTTGATTAGCCAGGGCATAAAAGGGTATGGGGAGAAGGCAGCGGAATGGGGGTGCCTGGAAGAATTGCATCAGGTCACGATAGTAAGGCGGAAGAGACTCGATGAGCTGAGTAGTCTATTTCTGCTCCTGTATCTTATGGTCTTACGGTCTCAGCAATAGATGGTGGAGCGGACCCCATCGTCAAAATGCCCAGAATATGCTCCTATATTTTATGCTGTTATAGTTTTATGGCTGATTGGCTTGATCTGCATCCTCGTTTTCTCGCCTTCCAGTGATCCCGTCTGCTCACTTGCTGCTTGACAATTTGCCTGAATGATGGGCGGCTGGGGTAGATTTCCCATCGCCAATCATTTATTGGGTTTGTTCACCGAGGTCGCTTTGTATCTTAAATCCCTTCGAACTTTCCACTGACAAATACTGTTTGTACTTCTACATTTCAAGTAAAAGTGCCGAATGTCATATCTTATTATTAATACCCAACATGTTGACTGTGGGACGTTGCCTAACTCAGCAAAAATGCTGAAGGTTATGGACACAGCTCAGTTCATCAGGAAACCAACCTACCATCTATGTATTCGATATACATTTGGCTTCACTGTCCCCTCTAATCTTCGCGGGTGCGCCGCCGCGTGGTAGCTGAAGCGCTCCCGCACACCTTGCTAATATAATTTGAAATCTATGTAAATATAATTAAGAAATACCATATAAGTTATTGTGTTGGTGTATGTAATCCATATGTTTTCCAAATAATAAACGTACCAAATCCATTACCGTGTAACGTTTTAGAACGTCAACGTATTACATTGTCAGTGTTTCAAATTGGAACGGTGCTTGAAATTGTAACAGTCAGCTCAGAGTGGAAATTGGTAGATCATTGTTAATAAACTGCCAGTCCGTACATAATCCTTTTATAAACCATGGCAAATTTTTTTGCTTGGAGCAATTGTTGGTACGTACTGCCGTTAAAAGATAAGTAGAGGGAAAGTTGCCTCCCTCCCCCGCCCATGAAAATAAACCAGGCTAATCAAGGGCAAATCCTCTTCGAAGACTGATGAGGGGTTTCGAACCGAAGCGCTGATGGTTTATACCTCTCCATATATTAGGGGTTTTCAACCTTTTTATGCCACGGACCACCACGATTAACGGAAGTTGGGAGGCCCTATCAGAGATGGCGCATGACCTGGTGAGTTCCTCCAGCATTTTGTATTTGCTGCTCTGGATTTCAGAAATTCTTGTGACTTGCTCTGTCATGAGTACTAACAGGCTATAGTGGAGCGATATTAGAATTGTTGATGCAGAAAGGGATTTTACGGCGCACGTAACAACGGCACATCAGGATACAGATAAGAAGGCGTTTAGGCTCCTTGCCCTCTTGGCAATATATTGACAAGGTCCGGGGCATCATGTGTACCTGTAGACAATGGCTAGGCCGGTCATGGAGTGTCGTGTGCGCTTCTGGTCACCCAAGAGAAAACGTCGTACAGCTAGAACGATTGCAAAAGAGATTCTCTGGGATATTGCTTGGAATGGAATTTTTTTTTGTGGCACGGAGAGATTGGATAGACGTGGACTGTTTACTCTGGAATACAGGTGACTGAGAGATAACCTTATGAATTAGAAAAAAAAATCAATTGTTACGGACATTAATATACAAGATGTTCACAGTCGTTCTCTCAATACAGGGGATACAAATATGAAAGCCATAGTTGTGAACTGAGAGAGAAATAAATTAAAGCGGAACTGGACACGGCATGCTTTTCTAATGGACAGAGGACTGCAGGTATATCGAAAAAGCTGTTAGAGGAAGTGCTACAGTGCTGGAGGTAGGTAAGAACGGCTACATAAATATTTTCGTTCTGAATAGATGAAACATGTGGAGCAGCCCTCTGCTCTGATGCACTACAGGTTTTAATGTTTTCTACCAGCTGAAGATCTACAGCAAACTCCTCGTGCAGGTTAACAGGAAATTACAAATAGCAGGGAATCGAAAAACAATAACGGGTTTGCTGATGATTTCATGGAAAGCCTTTGTGGTTAAAATGTACATGAGTCTCCGAAATCAATTTGTGGAATGTTGAATTTTTTCAACGTTCGTCGTTTAGTTTACCGACAATGGATTTTTTTTAAAAGTGACTTCAAAACCTCTTCCTCTCACCTGAATAGTTACTATGCTTTTTTTGCGATATCCATGTTTCGATCCTACGGCGTGTGCATTCTGCAAAGAGAATAACGAGATGCTTCATCACAATGTTTTAAGTTTTAATCTTTAAGCGTATCGATTGCTGACAGCATTCCAAGCGTGAACGGTTAAACCATGAGCGACTATCTGGAGAATAATTGCGGTTTATTTTCATTTAAATTTGAAAATAATAAAATGTGTTCGGATACAGACCTCAGATCACACAGCGAAACAAAGAAGTGGCCATTTTATGAATAAAAGGATATTATTTCAGGAATTGATTTCACAACCAAGCTAGGTTCTAGACTGACATAGCTATATAAATTACTTTGAAGTGTTGTTAAGCTTGTACTAAGATGGGTGAAGACATCAGTTTGTTTCGAATCAATAAATGTAATTGGAAATAAAATGAAGACAACTTAAAAATTATAGTTTCATTACCTCAGTTCATTACGCACTGTGAGGCAACACTTCACCAGCGAATCAGCTAGGGCAGTCTACTGTAGCCAGAACTACCAATGTGGACTCCTCTACATTGTTGAGACTCGACGTAATCTGGGGACCACTTTTTCAAGTGGTGCCTGACGGAGAATTGTTCCAGTTCATTCCAAAATGCGAATTTGCTCGTGGCCAATTATTATTTTTTCTGCCCCTTCACTTTCCGACATGTCGATTCATGTCCCATCTTACGACTTCACGAGGCTACTCTCAGGATGGGCAAGCAACACCTCGGATTCAGTCCAGGTAGCCTCCAACTTGACGACATGAACATCGACTTTTCATTCAAGTATTTTTACCTCCTACGTCTCTCTTCTGATCCCCCCTCTGCCCTCTTATTTCCTCTGCTCTACTGCCTATAACTTCCACTTCCGCCCCACTTTCTTCCCTTTCTCGCGTAGTCTACTCTCCTTTCCTATCAGATTCCTTATTCTCCAGCTCTTTTCATTTTGAAACTCTTACTTCCCAGCTACTTACTTCATCCCACCGCCCAACCGCACACGCTCCTCTCCACCCCGCCTCCCCAAAGACCACTCAACGTGGCTTCAGCTATCGCCTTGTAATTCGTCCTCTATACCACAGCCTTTTTTTGCTGGAATTTTCCCTCCTCCATTCCAGTGCTAATGAAGGGACTCGGTCCGAAACGTTGACCGTTCATTCACTTCCATAGATACGGCCTGATCAGCTAAGTTCACCTTGTGTGTGTTGCTCTAGATTTCCAGTATTTGCAGAATCTTTTGCGTTCCTGAAATTAATGCTCTTTTATCAGTTCATTAGGAAAATATTTGTCATTAGGGGAAAATGGGAAAAATGGGAGCTAAAGGTCACATGCTGTGCCTGACGTAGAATTGCTTCGATAGCTGCCGCTGAGAGAAGGGTAGCAGGAGCCTACAAGTATGTCACTTTGGTCTTGGACTTGAACTTCTCGCTATCTTTTAAAAGATATGAATGAAGTGACTCAAAACCTTGGGGTTGAATATCAGGTTGGATAGCACAGTAAGTTCTGGACAACAGCAGCAATATTTTTACAAATAAAGCCGATGACCGCAAAAAAGAGAGGAACATTGGAGATTAACAGTTGATCAGAGAGCGTCAGGGAGAGTGAAGCAGATCTAAGATTTCTGATCGATTGTCCGATGAATGGTTGCAAATTAAGGGAGTGATTTTGTTTCCTACTCTTGGATTCTCCGTACTTTACGGAGCACCTTTCACGTTATTCTCCAAGTACAGTGGAATCTGCAATCCTTGCAATAAGGCTGTAAGTTCTTTTTAACTATGACAAGATTACTGCTGGCTGGGGAAAGATTTTATGCGATAACGACATACATATGGTAAAAGTCAGATATTGCACAATTCGTGGGGTTTCCTGAAGTGTCCGAAACGCCTCTTGAGAAAATTCATCGAATAACCTTTAGAATTAAGTGGAACTGTCAAAACGAAACGTTTTAAACATAGGATTTTTTTGGTAAAATTCAAAACCTCCCAAATCTTCCAAATCGAAAACAAAAACTAAAGATTAAAAACTTTTTAAACTCCAAAGAAATATTTTTCTTACTTATCAATACTTTCAGACGGATCAAACGCTGTGCTTAACAGTGAATAAATTTCAGTAATGAATAAACTGCAGTTAGTGCAAGTTTTTGAGTCCTCGTGTGTGCATGTGTGTGCTCACAGTTTCAGTTATTGTTTGGTGGTAGTGGTGTGATGGAGGCCACAGCTCTGGGGTAGAAGCTGTTCCTCTGTCTATCTGTTCTGGCTTTTAGTGTCCTGAACGTTTTGCCGGACGGCAGTGGATCAGGCAGGGAGTGGCAGGGGTGTGTGTTATCTCTGTTAATGCTGAATGCTTTCCTCCTGAGTCTGCTGGAATAGATGGTGTCCAGTCCGGGGAGCTCCATCCTGACAATTTGCTGGGCCGCATTCACTACGCGGTGCAGAGCTTGTGGCTCAGAGACTGTGCAGCTGGCATACCACAATGTGGCGCTGTTGATCAGGATGGTTTCAATTGTGCTTCTGTAAAAGTTAAGCAACAGCTTTTTTGGGAGTAGGGCCTGTTTAAGCTTTCTGAGCAAAAAGAGTCTTGTTTTGCCTTTTTTTAATAAGCAACGAGGTGTCGGTGGTCAATGACAGCTGTTTTGACAACATAACTCCAGGGAACTTTAGGTTTTCCACACTTTCCGTTACCTCTCCATATATATGAAGGGATGTGTGTATTCTGTCCTTTGATCTTCCGAAGTCAATGATCATCTCTTTTGTTTTAGAAGTGTTAAGGACCAGGTCGTTCTCCTTGCATCACTCCGTCAGATGATCCACCTCGAGCCTATAGGCTGTTCCATCCTCGTTCGAAATCAGGCAAACTACTGTGGTACCGTCAGCAAATTTATTTATGGAGTTGGAGGTGTAGATGAGGTTGCAACATTCTTCTGTGCTGGGAGTGTTTGTGCATGAATCGCAAAAGGTTGGTGCACAGTTGCAGCAGGCTATCAAGAAGGCAAATGGAACTCTCGCCTTCAGTGCTAGAGGGACAGAATTTGAGAGCAAGGAGGTTACGGGGTACCGATGAGGCCGCATCCAGAGAACTGCGTGCAGGTCTTGCCTTCTAACTTGAGGATCGATATACGGGTGGCAGTGCTGAGGACGTTAACCAGGTTGATTCGAGAGATGACAGGGTTAAACTATGAAAAGTGATTCAGTCGCCTGGGACTGTACTCGCTGGAATTCAGAAGGATGAGAGGACATCTTATAAAAAACATAAAACTATAAAAAACTATATAGGATAGAGCCAGGAAAGTTATAAACGACTAGGGGCTACTTGAGAATACAACTAGGGATATCGCCTCAAGATTCGGGGGAACAACATTAAGATAAAGATTCGGAGGAACTGCTTTTCACAAAGAACGGTGAATCTGTGGAAATCTCTGCCCGCTGAATCAGTGGAGTCCACCTCAGTAAATATACTTAATCAAGGTTGGATATATTTTTGCATAACAGGTGAATTCAGCATTATGGGGAAAGGCAATTAGATGGAGATGTGTCCCTCATCAGATCAGCCATGATCTTATACGCTCGATGGGCCAGGTGGCCTAATGTTGTTCCTATTTCTTATATTCTTACGAAATTCTTGAATTTATGCATAGACTATTACATAGCAAAAAATACGTTATATTAAAAAAAACATTAAATACTAAAAACTAAGATTCCAAAAGAGGTACTTCGACAGAAGTCGAGGTACATGGTCGATGAAATAGGATATATCATTAATTTTGTCCGGGAGGAAATATGAGGAAAGGTCAGGCCTTGCGTGGAGTTGTACATATATAACCGGGATTATGGTTTTCTAGTTTTATATTGGTATTCCACAACGTCTGGTATTGGAACTATTTATTTTCCCACTATACATCTATGATTTGGATGACAGAATTGATCGCTTTGTAGCAATGGTTTCAAAAGAAGGTGGGGTAATATAATAGAACGACTGAAATAACGACCTGTGGTAATGGCATAGATATGTATCATGGAGTACAATGCAATTCCATTTCTTTCCCTATTAGTCCAACCCAGATCAATTTTCCTGCAGATTGACATTCTTTTTGAGAAACCCGGCAATTTTCACCAATGAATTTTGTGACCGGAAGATTTCTTTATAATGAGATTGTAACGTTCTCCTTCGCGTGTAACGATAACGTCGAATTTAACGTCGAGATAAACCACAGTCAATGAAACCAGATCGCAGTAAGATTAACCATTTACTGTTCACTCTTCACATTAACATATGGTGAAAACTGTTGATAAAACAATACAAGATTGATACAGTATTTGTTCCTTCCTTAATATCACATTTCAAGTGTAAATACTTGCAAAGGTGACTATAACTACATTACACTAAGGTGCAGTATACAGGGAGAGTATACCTGCTCCATTGACTACTTTAAATACACTTCCATGCAAACTATCCGCGGCTCTTTAACTAACGAAAGCATAAACATTATCTACCGTCGTTACTTCTAACAGGATCGGCATTAACATCTTAGTTCAATATATCGATTATCTATTAACTTACAGCGTTGCTCTCACTGTGATTTCTCATGCCTGCAAAACTACTTGTGCTCAGGTGAGCCTCGTGGAAAGCCCCCACCCTCGCGCTAATTTCAAACCGGTATTTTCCCACAAGACGCGGCGAAACCGGATGTGACGTCATCACATGCCGATATATTTTACATGCAATGAATATACTTTAAACACTCCTAATTCTAACTAGAAAATACTATTGAATGAATTACTAAGCGAAAATATTATAAACTAAATAACTGTCGTAAAGACAGCACAGAGATTATAAAACCACTTATAAAATCACTTATAAAATGTACGTTCTATTAGTGCAACAGATAGCATATGACGTGGATGTAATATTATATATTATGCATTTTAGTTCTATTACTCACTATATCCAATCGACTGTTGCATGCGTTTGCGGAAAGTCAATCATTTTCCTTCTTTCACTTTGCCGTAAATTTTTCGCCATTTGTTAGATAAAAAAATTACAAACGCAAGATCGTGAGGAAATGCGTATTTAATAAGGCTGGATAGAATCATTTGAAAAATATGTTTTACTTTGGTAAATTGTGTGTAAAATTCAATTTTATCTAAGGATGTTTAAATAGCTCTGTGAGTTGAGAGTACGATCTAACAATCCGGCTGAGAATATCAAGTGGCAGTTTCCTTCGGACAGAGATAGATTCCTTGTCTTGACAAAACTCGGTACTGAGAGGTTTCTTTACTGAGAGGCTGGTACATCTTTGTAATTTCTACCTCCTAATATTGGGCATGTGTATTCATTGGAAATATCTGAGACTGATGTCATTATATTTCATACCAGTTGAGAATCGAAGCATCTAAATTGTATAGGAATGTGAGAGAAGCTGTTCACTTTTATAAACAGTGAAATCATATTTATGTTTAAAATATTCACAAATGATATTTAAGTACATTCATTGTTCTATACTCTGCTCTTTTGTTTAACTATTTGCACATATCTATGCCTTTGGCTACCTCTGCACTGAAAACTGGAATTCTCTCTGAAATAGTCTTTCTTTCATTACGTAATCCGAACCTTCTCGTTTGTCTCCCCTATTTTCACGAAGTATCTAGTCGCTTCTCACACATGATTCGGATTGTGCTTTTTAATATTCTATTAATGCATCTTGTGATGACTTGTGAAAGTAAAAAGTCATTTTCTCTTGTTTGCTAATGGGATCTGCTGAGAGAGTTTTCGAGTGACAGGTCGGAAACAAACGACGTAATTTCGAATCTTCTATCCAACTATCTGCTAAGGCATCGGTAAAAGATTTTTTTTTCTTAATCCAAATTAAAAATACTCATTGTAAAGAACCAAAACGCAAACCCAAGATTACCTGTAGATGCTGCAGCTCCAAGCAACACACAGAAAATGCTGGAGTCTCGCCCGAAACGTCAACAGCTTTTCTCCACAGAGGCTGCCTGGCCTGCTGACTTCCTCTGTAATTTCGTGTATGTTACACTGTAAAGAACCACTATGTAAGATGATCTGTTCTCTCCAAGAGTCCCATCATCACATAAAAACTCGTGTCATATTGCATCTCTAGAAATATTTTCAAACCTGAGTTACCCCATAAAATGCTCTACATTCTTGCCTCACGGTCTCTATATATTTATATATGTTTCACAGTTTCTTCGTTTTTTTTACATAATCTGGAAGACAGGAATAAACCCCTGATTCTTAGATGTGCATTGGGTGGTCTGACTATTGTAGTTCTGATTATAATTTTGATAAGAAGCGGAGTTAACACTAAACGTGTTAAAGACATGAATGATTTGACAAGCATTTCCATGTATTACCTCTACATATTGAAAATAGAAATGATAATGAGAGAATCAATATTTCCATGGCATTATCGGATTTACATTCGACAATAATCATTATAAATAACAGGATAATTTTACATTCCCATTCAAGCTATCCAATCATCCCTTTTACCTACTTTTCTGAGTCACCAGGGGTTTTCCAGCTGTGACTTCCTGCGGCGATTTTACACTAGTAATAGTGCTCTTACTGTATTAGTTTCGTTCTTTTGAGATATAACATGACTGATGTTCTGCTGCCGCCACTCTGTCTTTCAGTCAAAACCTAGATCCACCACAATCATGAAGGGTCATGCACAACACATTTCATGGCCACAATGTGCGCTGATAAGATTTTGAATAGCTGTCAAGGGTTTCAACATTCGGGAAGAAGTATGATTGTAATCCAATGCGCGACTTCAAATTTTCCAGCAGTACCGCTATTATTTAAGGTGTTGTATATTTTTAAACCAATTACCTATTAAAACGACCTCTGAAGAAGCAAGTCAAGGCGGAGAACCGGTAGGTGAAACAGCTATATTTTTTGCTTCTGAGAGGGGTATATTAGAAGAACAGAAACACAGAAAACCTACATCATAATTCAGTCCCTTCGGCCCAAAAAGCTGAGCCGCAGATATCTGCGCAGAAAGTGCCTAGGAAGTACCCCTAACCCTCTACTTTTCTGAGCTCAATTTATCTGTCTCAGAATCTCTTAAAATGCCCTATCGTTTAAGCCTCCATTGCCGCTGCCAGCAGCCCATTCCATGCGGTCATCATGCATAAAAAGCTACCCTTGACATCTCCTCAGTACCTACTTCAAGCACTTCAATACGGTGCCCTCTCGGGCAAGCCATTTCAGCTCTGGAATCCACAGGATCAATGCCTCACATCATCTTATACATCTCTATCATGTCTCCTCTCATCCACCGTTGCTCCAAAGAAAAATGGCCGAGCTCACTCAACCTATTCTCATAAGGCATGCTCCCAATCTGGGCAACATCCTTGCAAATCTCCTCTGCACCTTTTCTATGGTTGCCACATCATTCCTACAATTAGCTGAACAGAACTGAGCACTGTACTCCAGGTGGGGTCTGAGGGTCCTATATAGCTGCAACACTACCTCTCGGCTGTTAAACTTAATCCCAGGATTGATGAAGGCCACTGCACCGCATACTTTCTTAACCACAAATTCAATCTGCGTAACAGTCTTGAGTGTCCTATAGATTCGGACCACATGAACCCTCTGATCCCTCACACTGCGAAGAGTCTTATCATTAATACTCTATTCTGTCATGACATTTGACCTACCAAAATGAACTAACTCACACTTTCCTGGGTTGACCTAAATCTTCCACTTCTCAGGGCAGTTTTTCATCTATTAATGTCCCGGTGTAATCTCTGACAGTCCTTCACAATATCCACAATACCTCCAACTTCTGTGTCATCAGAAACTTTACAAATCCATCTCTCTACTTCTTCATCTAAGTCATTTATAAAAATCAGGAAGAGTAGGGGATCCCAGAACAGATCCCCGGGGCAGAGCGTTGGTCACGGATCTCTATGCAGAATATGAGCCGTCCTTAACCACTCTTTGCCTTCTGTGGGAAAGCCAGTTTTGGATCCACAATTCAATGTTCCATTAGATCCCATGGATCCTTACTTTCCAATAAGCCTTGCATAGAATACCTTGTCAAAAGCCTTGCTAAAATCCATATAAATTACATCCACTGCTCTACCTTCATCAATGTGTTTAGACGCATCCTGAAAAAAATCAATCAAGCTCGTAAGGCACGACCTGCCTTTGAGAAAGCAATGCTGACTACTCCTAATCATACGATGACTCTCCAAAGGTTAATAAACCCTGCCCCTCAGGATCTTGTCCATCAACTTACCAACCACTGTAGCAAGTCTCACTGACCTATAATTTCCTGGGTTATCCCTGCTCCCTTTCTCGAATAAAGGAACGACATCAGCAACCCTCCAATATTCCGGAAACTCACCATTGATGATGCAAAAATCGTCTCCAGAGGCTCAGCAATCTCCTCCCTTGTCTTCTGCATTACCCTGGGGTACATCTTGTCCGGTCCTGGTGCCTTATCCAACTTGACGTTTTCCTAAAGCTCCAGCACATCCTCTCTCTTAATACCTACATGCTCAAGCTTTTCTGTCCGCTCTAAATTATTCTTACAATCGCCAAGATCCTTTTCCGTAGTGATTACTGAAGCAAACTACGCATTAAGTACCTCTGCTATCTTCTCTGTTTCCATATATATTTTAGCACAGGGTTAACCAGCCGACTGAATACGAGAGTACCGAATTGGTTTAGTATAACATCAGACGGTGATAGTGGAGTTTCCTAATCAAGGATGAAGACCTGCAATTGCTGATGTACTGAAGAAGGCAGTTCAGGTTTCAGTACTGTTTGTCAGCTAGTTCAAAATATTTAAGTAGATAATATTGTTGACATAATTAATGACATCGGGGAGGCCAGGAAATTGCTCATACAACAGAAGTCAAAAGCTCACCAAGACAATGAACTGGGAAAGTGGTCTTTCCAGTTCAGATAGGATTTAATTTGGACAATGGCGAAATGTTGCATTTTGGTTGGTTAAAATAAAGCTGAAAATAAACACTAAATTGCCTTGGAGTTTGAAGTAGAACTCAGTAACTGAGGGCAAATGGCGATGGAGGTTGTCAGAAATGTAAAGAAGGTGTTTGTCACAAAATAGAATGTGGAGATCGTAAATGGATTCTCGGCATCTGAATTTACTCGGGAGACGGACACAGGGTCTACAGAAGTGACACAAAGATGCAATAAGGTTATGGTCTTGTATTTCTTCATTCAAAACTTTTAAAATTGAGTCTAAGACTAAAGGTAACCCAGCATGGCTTATTACTGTATGGCCCTTCTTCCCTTGTCTTCCCTCCAGCTGTTCCCTTCCGATCCAACACACTTACTTTAGTTCCCAATATTTTCATTTTCGACATATCTCATAAAAGAGTATTCACATGCCTAACGGAAGAGATTTTTGCAGAGTTGCAGGCAATCCAGAACAACACGCAGAAAACTGTAGAGGAACATACCCGGGAAAGAAGCATATATGGAAGAGAATAAACAGCCGATGTTTCGGGCCAAGACACTTCATCAGCATTGGAAAGGAAGAGGGAAGATACCAGATATAAACTTGGGAGTGTGGAAGAAGGTCTAACTAGAAGGTCATGGGTAAAGCCAGTTGAGTGGGGGAGAGGCGATGAAGTAAGAATCTGGTAGGTGATGGACAGAAAAGGAAAAAAAAATACTGTAGATGAAGGAAAGTAGACCATAGGAGAAAGGGAAGGAGGAAAGGCACCAAGGAAAGGATATAGTCAGTTGTGGAGTAGAGGTAGGAGGCCAGACTGTGTAAGAGAAGAATACGGAAGGGAGAGAGAAAAAATAATGAAGGCAGAAATCGTTCTTCATGCCATTAGGTTGGCGGCTACCTAGACTGAACCTGAGGCGTTAATCCTCCACCCTAAGAGTAGCTTCATGGTGGCAGAAGAAGAAACCGAGAAACAAAATGTCGTGACGAGAATAGGGATAGGAAGGGTAAAGACTGGCCACCGGATTTTCCACTTTCAGTGGATGCAGTGGAGATGTTTGAAAAAACTGTCCGCTAATTTATATTGGGTCGCAACAACGTAGAGGAGGCCGCGTCGGAAGTTCTGGACAGAGTAGAGAAGCATAAAAGATTCGGAAATGAAAGTGTTGCCTCACTAGGACGGACTGTTTGGGGCTTAGAATGCCGGCGATAAATATTATCTCTCAGGTATAATTTTCATGTTGTCTTGGCCTGAAAGGATAATTTTCCTTCCTTTTAGATTTACATTTTGATTGGAAATCAAATGCTGTCTTCACACAGGGATCTGCTCATGTCACTACAAGTTTGACAACACTTCATAGTCATTTACAGAGGGAAGTCAGTCTAGAATCTACCTTGGTGTTGTGTTGTGTCAAATTAATATAAAACGTTTCTTCATAGGAAGGCCACTTCTGTTTTTAGGGTATCTTCAGACATCAATCGCAGAATTGAATTGGGGCCAAGAAGTAATATTACAGCTATATAGGACCCTGGTCAGACCCCATTTGGAGTACTGGGCTCAGTTCTGGTTGCCACACTGCAAGACGAATGTGTTAGCCCTACAAAGTGTACAAAGTAGATTTACAAAAATGTTGCCTGGATTGGGCAGCATGACTTATGAGAATAGGTTGAGTAAACTCGGCCTTTTCGCCTTGGAGCGAAGAAGGATGAGAGGTGACCTGAAAGAGGTGTGCAAGATGATGAGAATCATTGATCATGTGGATAGTCAGAGGCTTTTTCCCAGGGTTGATATGGTTTCCACAAAAGGACACAGGTTTAAGGTGCTGGGGAGCAGGTGCAGAGGAGATGGCACGGTAAGTTTTTTACTCAGAGAGTGGTGAGTGCGTGGAATGGGCTGGAGGGTGATACGATAGGTTCTGTTAAGAGGTTTTTAGATAGATACATCGAGCTCAGTAAAATAGAGGGCTATAGATAAGCCTAGTAATTTCTGAGGTAGGGACATGTTCGATACAACTTTGTGGGCCGAAGTGCCTGTATTATGCTGTAAATTTTCTTTGTTTTTCAGTGTCTCTATGGAAACAATTGACAAAATTCCGACTAGATTCCATTATTTTCTGATTCAGATGATAGTAATTCTCAACCCTTCTCCACGTATTCGCTCATGATAGCTAATCAAGGTTCTCGGCCCGAATAGTCAGTTGTTCCTTCCTCTCCATTGATGCCACCTCACGCTTTGACCGCTGTATAAACAAAATGTTTCTCTTGGCATTGATATATATTGTTATGCGTTTTCTGCACTACTGTGAGGTACAACTAGTTCCGCAATCGATATGGTCAAAGTTTCAAACTTTAGAATTGTATTTTATTTGATGTTATGTTGACGCTTCACATTTTTCTCTTTGCAGAATGTTTTGCCCTAGAATGGAAACACGGACGTTGCAGAACTATTTTCTGCTATTTGTAGCTTCCTTTTGAACTGCCTGAAAACGTCCTTGCAGATCTTTAGCGAAAAGAAGAATTACAATCATCGTGTACAGCACAGAAGAGGCCCGTCTCGACTATTCGCAACGAAATATGTATACAACTGTTATTTTTCCTTCCCTTATCACGGTACCACTTCCTCTGGAAACATGTTGTATAAATCTAACCTCTGCTGTGTGAAATCCCTGACATGCAGATTTCTCCTTTAAATATTTCTTCTCTTAATTCAGAACGATGTCTTCTAGCTTTAGCACCCCAGTCTTGCGAAATTGACTGTGAGAATCCACTATATTAATGTCTGTAGCAATGTTTATCCGAATCTCACGTTATCCTCCAGTCCACTGTATTCCAGAGTGAACAACCCATTTCTATACAATCCCTCCATGCCACTACAGTCTCCCCTTCAAAACAATGTCCTGGTGTATTTCTACTGCAATCTTTCTAACTATACCACGTGCATTCCATCTTGTCATGACCAGAAGAGCACGCAATGCACCAAGTGGGGCCCAGCCAATAGCTACAGCTGCAACATGACGTCCCAACACTCGTCAATACCCATTCAAGAGGGCAAGTAGGCTGAAGCCCCTCCTATCTAATATCCTGATGTTTCGTCTTTTCAGGAGACTATCAATGTACACATTAACGTCACTCTGTAAAGTAACGCATAAATAATAATTTTGTGTTTAAATCATAAACTCAAAATATTCTGGAGATACTGAAATCCAGAATAATAGACACAAAATCTTGCAGGAACTTAGCAGGTCTGACAGTATTAATGGAGAGGAATTAAGTGCTGCATTTTTGGGCTGAGAACTTTGTTCAGCCTGGTTGCTTTTCCTCGGGGGTAGGAAGCAAAGCCCCTCTAATTTTGCAGCAATGTGCTGCAGCCATCACTCTGAGCAGGAAATTTTTACACTGGCTGTAAGAGGATTATGCACGGGCCGAGAGTTTACTAACAATGAGCTACCGATTTCCATTCTGAGTTTGTTGTGACAATTTGTACCAGTGTTGTAACTTGCAATACTGACAATGTTAGAACTTTGAAGCTCTAAAGTGTTTTACATTAACGTTGTCGTAAGTTTATTATGCAGAAAAATTATGGTTTATATTCACTAGCAAACAATCATTTGATATTTCACAATTGCATTAACAAATATTTCATAATCATGTTAGCATAATTTCAAAATTAGATTAACATTGTCTAAAAAAAATTCCGCTGCGTGACAGCAATGACTATGTGCGCAGGAGCACTTCAGTTACTGCGCGGCTGCATACCCGCACAGTTTAATGGGAACAGTGGGGCAGGTGTTTACAGGCCACGTAGAGAGGAGGCTGGTTTCCTAATCAACTGAACTGCGTCCACAAACTTCTGTAATTTTGTTTTTGCTGTCTTGGGCATTATGCTGTTGACAAACCTTTGAGTAGTACCATTGACTTGAAACCTATAAAGAGCTTTGAATCATGTCAAGGTTGAATACTGATGTACAAAACTTTACATTGTGATCATTATAGACGCGAATTTCCCCCTCCGAAAAAAATACCATTTCCATATCGACATGTGGATAAAGTACTCGCCCAGAGACGGATGTAACATTGTCAGCCCCATTGTTTAGATTGTGAAAGCAATATCAAAATCGAGCACCAGTGACCAATTCAGTGAAACGATTGTAAAATAAACTACTGATGTATTCATCAGTGTCAAGTTTAGATTGCCACCGCTTTACACAAAGTTTATGTCGGCGTTCCCTTTTCCCTTTTTGCTTCATATAGAATTTGAACGGCAAGAGCCTGTCTTGTCCCACAAATGAAGGGACGTTTCATTCCTTACTTAAAATGAATTTTCAGAAAATTTAATTATGAGTGTAGAGATTCCAGTGAAGTAGCAGCCATGTTACTAAATCTTTGGCTAACTCAAAATACAAGCGCATTTTTCTGTTATTTCTGTCGGATTTCCGCAACCTGAGTTATCTACTAAGGGCTCAGATGGCTGTTTCATTACAATTATAGTTTAACATGAACTTCTCGCGAGAGGACATTACGAAATTGTGATTATATTTCCGCAAGCTGACGTATATGAATTAAAGCAGGTTTGTGATTCTCGCTGACGTTCTTTTGAAAGTGAACAATACGCGTATTGCTAGGGTGAGAAAGAAATTCCCCCGTCTGTCACAATGTCCACTGTCCTTATTCTTATCTTTCACTATTATTTCAGCCAGCGCTCTTAAAACTTCCTGCAGTAGATAAGGGAAACAACGTGGTGAGCATGCATTCGTTTTTCACCTTCTCGCTTCTTAATGAAAGCTTCACATCTGCGTTACTGAATCCTTGTTGCCGTGCTTAAATGCCGATAATTTGTTGTTCGGAAGCTACAGAGCGGCATATGTCAACTTTTCACCTCTGTCACGTCATGTCTGTGGAAATAATTCAATATCGACTCTTTGTCAATTGTCCAGCAAAAAGGCGAAGCGATGCATTTTAGGATACAATTGTAATGTATTTAATATTTTCATTTTCAGATAACAGCCATTTAAAACACTTTGTACTAAAAGAGACAAAAGAGCAATCACTATTTCTTTGTTCTTCACTGAAGTTTCGTTGCCATGTTTTACATTATTTTATAAGGTATTATTTTACACGGAAACTAAGGTGCTTTCGGGCTGCTTACGGAGGACGAGGAGGAGGTTTGATCCCTGCACATGTAGAACCCAGGCCCGCCGCTGTGTGTACACGCCCTGGTACTCATGAACCAGATTCCTACCTATGGATAAATACCTCCATTGCCTTGCGGGCAACCTCGAAGAGACGAAAGCCACGGGAGTAAACCCAGACAGCAAATCCGGAGTGGAGGCTGAATGCGGCTGGAAGTTACTGGACATCCTTCCGATACCTCTTGCAGCCAAGCTGTTGCCAAATGTATTACTTCATTAGATCTCCTTCGGAGTACACTTGTGAGGCCCACCGGGGCATTGTGACGAATGGAAATCTTAGGATCTCCATAATTTCCGTCTGGCTTGTGATGATGATGATCATCAGCCATTGTCCTTCGAGACAAACAGATGACCACCACCAACCCCATAAGGTCAAAGTTAGACACATGCGTTTGTATAGTTTAAGACAATATTTCTTAATTATTAAAAAAAACACGCTGATTTTGAATCTTCCCCGTCCCCAATCAGTTGGGTTTACTTTTGCATAGACTAAATGTCCGTCCTGGTGTCTGATCTGGTGAATTCCTTTGTTTTCTCTCACGTTGAGTGTAGGCTATGTTAAAATGGCGCTGGTCCAGCTTGTTACGCAAAGGGTAGTTAACACTGTTAGTGGCGAGTCTAATGCAATTCCAATTCCATAGAGAGAAAATGAGTGTGAAACCGTAAACATGAATGAGTAAAAATGCGGCATAATAACATTATAACACCAGTAAGTGATATTGCGATATATGTTATTTTAGAAAAGGGGCCGAGTGTGTTTTCCGTAGTGCTGAAAGTTCCTACGATCTTTTAAGATTGAGATTGATTTTCAAGCACCATTTAAAAGCTATTCTACGAGTAGGATGAGTTCCTCATCTCTCGTCATCTTTTTCCTTCCGCAGAATTGATCATAATAATCCTCTACCAATGAGTTTGTGAAGAGCAAGAGGATAAGACGTAAGGAATAGGACCAATCAAATGTGACGGTGCTAAAGTATGTATGAAACCAGAGGGGAAAGCAGAGTTATTAAATGAGTACTTTGCTTTTGTATTCACTACAGGGAAGTATCCTGGCAATAGAGCAGAATGAAAAGGTTGAACATGTAGATATTAAGAAAGAAGATGTACAGGAGCTTTTGTAAACATCAACTTGGTTTAGTCACCCGGACTGGACCAGCTGTAATCCAGGATACTGTGGGAGGCGAGAGAGGCATAATGTGATTAGAAATAGTCAGCATGGCTTTGTCAAAGGATGGTTGTGCCTTACGAGCCTGATTGATTTTTTTTGAGGATGTGGCTAAACACATTGATGAAGGTGGAGTAGTAGATGTATTTTTTATGGATTTCAGCAAGGAATTTGACAAGGTAACCCATGCAAGACTTATTGAGAAAGTGAGGAGGCATGGGACCCAAGTGGATCTATGTGGATCCAGAACTGGCTTTTCCAGAGAAGGCAAAGAGTGGTTGAGGACGGATCATATTCTGCAAAGAGATCGTGACCAGTGGTGTGCCTTAGGGAACTGCTTTGGGACACCTACTCTTCCTGATTGTTTATAAATGACATAAATGAGGAATGGAAGGCATAGATTAGTAAATTTGTTGATGATACAAATGTCGGAGGTGTTTTGGATAGTGTGGAGGGATGTTAGAGTTCAGAGTATTGACAGGATGCGAAACTGGGCTGAGGAGTTGCAGATGGAATTCAACCCTGGTAAGTGTGAGTTGGTTCATTTTGGTAGGTCAAATATGATGACAAAATAGAGTATTAATTGTAAGACTCTCGGCGGTGTGGAGGATCAGAGGGATTTTTGTGTACGAGTCCATAGGACAATCAACGCTGCTGCTCAGGTTGACTCTGTGCTTAAGAAAGCATACTGTGCATTGGCCTTAATTAACCATGGAGATTTTGAGGCTATAGAGGACCCTTTTCAGACCGCACTTGGAATACTATGCTCACTTAAGGTCACCTCACTGTGGGAAGCATGTGGAAACCACAGAAAGGGTGCAGAGGAGATTTACAAGGATGTTGCCTGGATTCGGGAGCATTCCTTATTAGAATAGATTGAGTGAAATCGGCATTTTTTCTTTAGGGCGACGGAGGATGAGAGTTAACCTGATGTATAAGATGCTGAGAGGTATGGATTGAGTGGACAGTTAGCGGCTTTTTTCCACAGGCCGAAATGGCTTGCACGAGAGGGCGCAGCTTTAAGGTGGTTGGAAATAGATACAGAGTAGATGTCAGAGGTTTAACTTTTATGCAGAGTGTGGTGAGTGCGTGGAATGGCTATCAGCGACGGCGGTGGAGGCACATACCATAGGGTTTTTAAGATACTCCTGGACAGATACATGGACCTCAGAGAAATAGAGAGCTATGGGTAATCCTGTGTAATTTATTAGATAACGATATGTTCAGCACAGCTTTCTGAGCCGAATGGCTTGTAGTGTGCGTTTAGTTTTCAGTGTTTCTATGTTCTGGATATATCCCTCTCAGAAACAAAAATAAATCTTGTTTCACCTCTGGCTCTCCGCTCTGATTTGCTTCCTCAGAGGTTGTTTTTATACCGGATGGATTTGTAAAAATAGAACAGCTTTGAGGCAAGGACAAGGCTGAGGACGAACCCACGTGCAGATCACAAGCGCGGAGGGGGACTCGTGAGGCGTTAGCACCGTCGCGAACGAGTAACCGGTATCCAGGAGAGTCTCTGCACGGAGTCAAGATTTACGTAGAGTATCCAGCAAATGATAAGGAACTTTAACTGAGAGTCCTATGAAATCAGGGAACAAGGTTTACTCACTCTTCGAGTCGACCAACGAACTGCCAAAGATGGCTTTAACGCCTGAGATTTATCCAATGTTCGCTAATGATAACCAGGTTGCTTGTAATTAGTTTAACTGGGAATGATTAGAAATCAGAGGAAGGCATTAAGACCCAAGTAAGTCGGGGGGCGGGGAGCACGGCCGTCGTGAGAGGTCACGCAGGGCTTCTGCTGGCTGGAGGGAAGCCAAGGCTCGCTGGAACGCAGTGGTGCATGTGTGAATGTGGTTTGGAACTTGTTGTGGGAAAGAGAGTGGGGAAGGAGAGGGAATTGATGGGAGGGGGTTGCTTGGGTCTGGTAATGGCAGACAAGGCGAGAGGAGGGGCTGAGGGTAAGAGAGTGGAGAAGGAGCAGGATAGGGATTTTGGATCAGATGTAGGCAGCTGGGGAAAAATCGTTTATTGTGAAGGGAGAAATAAAGGGAATAAGGAGATCGTGAGGGCATGGATGAATGGAAAGCGAGACAAAGAGAATAAAAGAATAAGAAATGACAGTGCAGAGAGTTCTGAAAGTGAGGAAGATGAACAATTTCAGAGAGGAGATGTTGTCATAATTAGGTTTAATGAGAAGGCGCAAGGACCCATGAAGAAATTTACCCCGTTTGTGCTAACAACAACTCTGGCAAATAAGATAGAGGAAATCGTATTTGCAAAAGTCCTTAATGACGGCAATCTATTGGTAAGATGTGCGAATGAGGAACAACTTGAGAAAGGACTCAAGCTAAAAGAGATAGAAAAATGCAAGGTGGAATATACAGGGAGCACGAAATGGTGGTTGTAAAGGAGTGGTCACGGGTGTACCAGTGAGTATAAACATGGAGGAGTTGAAGTGGAATATAAAAGGGGCGAAAGTAATTAATGTTCTAAGACTGAAAACAACAAAGGAGGGAATGAAAAAGGAAAGTGAAACAGTATTGATTGAATTTGAAGAAGAAAGAGTGCCAAGGAAAGTGTTCCTGGGTTTCATGAGTTACCCATTAAGGGTATATGTGCCAAAGCCATTGAGGTGCTATAATTGTCAAAGTTTTGGACACATATCTAAAAACTGTAAAAGGCAGAGGAGATGTGCCAGATGTGGGGATGATCATGAATATGGAAAGTGCGGAACGTGAGTGCAACCAAAATGCTGTAATTGTGGAGGAGCTCAAAATTTGGTGTATAGTGGTTGTGAGGTTATGAGACTGGAGAATAAAATTCAAGAAATAAGAGTGAAAAGAAAGATCACTTATGCAGAAGCTGTAAGAATGTCAAGAGAACAGAATAATGCTCCTATTGACCAGAGAGCAATAGAGATGCAAGAGATGCAGCGAAGAGTAAATTACAGGATTTATGAGGAAAAACAGGTCTAGTAACATTCATTGCAGGAGTCTTTAATAGTACTGCCGAGGTAAAGTCAAAAAGTGACAAAATTCAGCTGGTTGTCAGAGCAGCAGTAAACCATTTAGGGTTAGTAGGACTGACATGGGAAGAAGTGAGGGAGAACCACACTAATCAGTCAAGCCAGGAAGTGTCATAGGTCGGTTAGTACTCATTATGATGATTCTTTTGCAATGGAATGTAAGACATTTACTGGCGAATGGCCAGGATTTTATGGACTTTATTAAGGAAATGATTGTAAAATCGGATGTAGTGTGTATTCAGGTAACTTGGTTGAAACCAGCTTTAGACTTTGTGGTACATGGGTACACAATGAGAAGGAAAGATAGAAATCTAGGGGGTGGAGGAGGTTGTGCTATGTTAATCAAGCAAGGTATACCGTATAGAGTACTGGAAAAAGGAGACGATCAGGAATACATAGTGGTGGAAATATGGGAGAGAGGGGAGGGAGTGGTTATAATTAACTACTACAATCCATGTAAAAGGTTTGATTTGGACAGCCTACTAAGGATACAAGGACAAAATAGACATAAAGTAGTGTGGTGTGCAGATTTCAATGCTCACAGCTCAATATGGGGGGATCCGATTACAGATTCAAATGGTTCGGTAATTGAAGATTTGATGGAAGAAAGGTATTTGGTATGTATGAATGATGGTAGAGGAACAAGGATAAACATAACAACAGGAACTGAGTCGGTATTAGATAATACGTTCGTGTCTAATGTCTTGACTGGCATCAGTAACTGTGGAGTTTGGACTGCTTCAACAGTAGGCAGTGATCACTACCCAGTTTTACGTTCAGTGGGTGAAAGAGTTGAAGTAAGACCAGGTGGGGGAGTCCCAAAGTGGGTGTTTGGAAAAGCAGATTGGGGTAAGTTCCAGAAGTTAACTGAAGAAGCATTGACAAAGATGGACATTTCTGGAGATATAGATGAATTAAACAGTCAGGTGACTTCAGCAATTATTATAGCAGCAGAAGGATCTATACCCAGGAGTAAAAATAGGATGATTAGAAAAATAGTGCAATGGTGGACAGAGGAATGTTGTCAGGATGTGAAAAACAGAAATAGAGTATTCAGGCTAGTTAAAAGAACCCATAATATGCAGTATTTGATTCAATATAAGAAGGCACAGGCAGTGGTGAGAAGAACTCTACGTCAAGCTAAAAGGGCAAGTTGGAGGAGTTTTTGCAACAAAATAGAGCATTGCCTGTAGGAGTGGTATGGAAATGATTCAGAGGATGGGGGGAGATAGAAGGGATTGGGTTATCCAGTAATGATAACTGAGGAGGAAACAGCAGTCTCCAGCAGGGATAAGGCTGAGATCATGGCCAAGTCATTTGTATAGATACATAGTTCAGAAAATTTGTCTGAAAAAGGGAGAAGGAGAAGGGAAAGAACAATGAGTCAATACTCAGGTGTGTTAAACAGGAGGAAAGAAACAGATGATATAATTGATGATCCATTTGCTTTGCCAGATACGGTGAGAGCAATAAAGAGATCGAGGCCAACCTCCCCAGGGAAAGATCTAATATGCTATGTTATGCTAAAAAATCTAGGAGAAGGACCTCTCTTGAAGTTACTACATTTTTATAACAGAGTGTGGGAGGAGGGAAGATTACCAAGTGCAGGAAATAAGCAATAGTGATTCCAATAAGGAAACCTGGCAAGGTTCCGTCAAAACCCACTAGCTCCAGGCCAATAGCACTAACATCAAATATATGTAAGGTAATGGAAATTATGATAACTTCAATGTTATCATATGATCTTGAGAAGAGAGAAATGCTGGCAAGTTATCAGAGTGGTTTTAGCAAGGGAAGAAATTCCATGGACAGTGATAAGGTTAGAGACTGAAATAAGAAAGGCCCAGGAAAATAAAGAATCAGTAGTTGCAGTGTTTTTTGACATTGAAAAAGCCTATGATATGATGTGGAAGGAAGGATTATTAATTATACTGCGCACGATTGGGGATGAGGGGAGAGTTTTTAATTGGATTAAAGATTTTTTGTTTGGTAGAAAAAAATCAAGTTCGGATTGCATCAGAATTATCAAAATAGTACATAGTGGGAAATGGCATACCTCAAGGTAATGTGATTAGCCCGTTACTTTTCATGATTATGATCAATGATGTTTTCAGAAAGTTACCAGTGTATATCGGTAGGTCACTGTTTGCGGATGATGGGGCCTTGGGGAAAAGAGGCAGGAACATGGAAAATATAATCAGGAAACTACAAGGAGCAATTGATGAAGTGGTAGAGTGGGGTTATGATTGGGGATGTAGATTTTCAGTGGTAAAAGCTCAAACTGTATTTTTCACTAGTAAAAGAATTGAAGTAGGGAAGAAGTTAAGGATGTATGGGATTGAATTAGAAATGGTTGGATTATTTAAATTTCTGGGAGTTATACTTGATTCAGGATAAACCATATCAGGAAAGTTGGGGAGAAATGTAACAAAGTAATAAACGTGATGAGATGTTTGATTGGTAGGAAATGGGGATTAGGTTCATCAGCATTAAAGAGAATGTGTGCGGCTTTAGTAAGATCTGTGTTGGATTATGGAAGTGTAGCATATGGAACAGCAGGTAGGTCTCTTATATGGAAACTGGATGTGATTCAGGCTCAGGTTTTGTGATTGTGCAGTGGGGCTTTTAAAACATCACCATTATCAGCCGTGCAGGTAGAAATGGGAGTAATGCCTTTGGAATTATGAAGGATGCAATTGATGGCAAACTACTGGGTTAATTTGCAGGGACATAATGATTCTCACCCTGCTAAGGGAGTGTTGCAGGAGTCCTGGGAAAATGGGAGGGTACAGAGTGAAAGCTTTAGTCGGGTAGGGAATGATATTGCTAGATCATGTGGAATGTTTGATCTAAGGATAAGTCCTTCAGTAGTTTATCCGGTTGTAGCTCCATGGAAGTTGGTATGGCCTGACGTAGACTGGCATTTGGTAGAAGTATAAAGGAAAGGGAAGTATAAAACTGATTTGGTAAGTGCATTTAACTGTCATGTGATGGAAAAGTATAGTGATTATACTCAGGTCTATACAGATGGTGCTAAGGACCCTGAGACAGGAGAGACAGGGTTTGGGGTGGCTATACCAGCAAAATCAATTGCAATCAGCAGCAGAACATCTAATAAGTTAGCGGTGTATACAGTGGAGATGATGGCAGTGTTGGTTGCGTTGCGTTGGGTGGAGAAAACTAAACTAGTCAAAGCGTTGATATGCTCAGAATCATCTTCAGTACTAGCAAGTTTAAGGTCTTCTTACTCTAACAGCCGGCAAGATGTACTTCATGAAGTCCTTCAGTCAGTCACAAGAGCTGAAAATCAGGGAGGTCAGGTTAATTGTCTACGGGATCCAGCTCATGTAGGTGTGAAGGGCAATGAAAGAGTGGATGAGTTGGCAAAGAGGGCACTAAAGAAAGAAAATATAGAAATGCACATTAGTAAAAGTAAAGAAGAGGTTAAGTGTGTAATCTGGGGGAAAAAAAGTAACCAAATGTGGCAAGAAAGATTGGACAGGGAGGGGAAATTGAGGCATTTATAGCAAATACAAAGAAGTGTTGCAGGTACTAGGGTAGGAAGTACATACAGAAGAGAGGAAATTGTGTGGACTAGGTTAAGGCTGGGGCACGGTGCACTAAACCAAACACTGAAATTGATAGGGAAACACCAGACAGGACAGTGTGAGGAATATCCGGAAGAGGAGGCAGTAGAGCATGTAGTTCTGAGTTGCAGGAAGTATGGGAAACATAGAGAGATGATGAGAATTAATCTAAGGGAATTGGGGGTGCAGTAATTCACATTAAAATGGTTGCTGGGCATGGGTGAGAGAACACAGGTCAGGGTAGTTTTAGCTTTCTTAAGGGGTATAGGGGTCTTTTATATGATATGATGGATAAACAGAAATAGGGTACGAGTATAGGGAGGATAAAGGAGGTACGAGGTTAGGGTATGTGTATGTGTGCGATTGGGAGAAGGGATTTAGTATGTGAGTCCATCGCATACTCCGGAGCAGAAGGTGGCGGTAATGCGCCATTAAGCTGGGTGCCAACCGCCGTAAAACAAGACGGAGAGAGACAGAGAGATGCCCAAGTAAGGATGGGGAATTGCCAGACGGGACGATGACAACCTTAAATAATAGCGTAATGTAAGAAAAATTGAAGTTCTGCATTGGATTGTAATCATGTTTCTTGCCGAAAATTGAAGTTCCTGACAGCTATTCAAAATAGTGGGGCGCATATTATGGTCATGTAATATGTTGAGTATGACCTTTCATGAATGTGGTGGATCTAGATTTTCATTGAAAGATTAGAGCGCGGAGGCACATAAACAGTCATGTTTTATCTCAACGGAACGAAGATATAACAGTGAGAGCATCATTATTTGTTGTCATGGTCCCTTCTGGCACCTAGCTATCTTCCTCAGGGATTGGGCCTTAATTACCTTGTTTAGTTCCCACTCATTCCCAGGTTCCAATAACCACAAACAACTGCTTTCCATCAGCCAATGCCGTATAAGAATCATGTGACCACAACTAGAAGGTGCCAGTTCGTTGGTCGACTCGTGTACGAGTAACCCTGTTCCATGGTTCCTAGTACTATCAGTTCGAAGTCCAGCATCGTTCCTGAATTCTCTACTAAAACCATGATTCCGGGTAAAGACTCCCTTGTCACCAACTCCGCGCCCGTGTTCAGTACTTGGGTTCGTTCCATCGCCACGTCCTTGCAACACTTGTGCAAAATCGCCGCAGGAAATCACAGCCTTAAAACCCCAGGTAACTGAAAATTATAGGTACAAGGGAGGATTGGTTAACTTGAATGGGAACGTAAAATTATCCTATTATTTATAATCAGTATTGCCGAATGTGAATCCGATAATACCTTGGAAATCTTGATTCTGTCATTATCATTCGTCGTTTCAATCTGTAGAGGTAATAAGTTGAAATGCCTGTCAAACCATTCATGTTGTTACCACGTTTTGCCTTAACACCGATCATTATCAAAATTATAATCAGAATTACAATTGCCAGTCCGCCCAATGCACATCCATGAATCAGATGTTCATTGCTGTTTTGTAGATCTGGTTTAAAAAAAAAAGACGAAACTGTGAAGCATATAAATATATAGAGACCGTGAGACAAGTAGTAGAGCATCTTAAAGAGTATTTCAGTCCTGAACTTGTAAACATTGCAAGAGACGCAGTATAACACGGGCTTTAAGGAGATGATCGGACGTATGGAGCAACAGATTATCAAACATAATGGTTCTTTACAGTGAAACACACACAAAATGCAGGAGCAAGTCAGCCGGCCAGGCAGCATCTGTGGAGAAAAGTACAGTCGACGTTTAAGGCCAGACCCTTCGGCAGGATGGTGCTTCTGGCCTTCAGCGATTTGTGTTTGTGTTGCTTGGAGCTCTAGCGGATACAGATATTCTCTTGTTTGTGATTTGGTACTTTACGGTGAGTATTTTTTATTTGGAAAAAGAGAGAATTTATTTTTACGACGTCTTTGCAAATAGTTTCATAGCAGCTTCGAAATAACCTGCTTTCTGTTTCTGAACTGTCGCTGAACTGTCTCAACAGATTCCATTAGCAAACAAGATAAAATTACTTTTTGCTTTCATAAAAATCACAAGACGCATTAATAGAACATTACAAAGCGCAATCCGAAACACATATGAGGAGAAGTGATTAGGTACCGTGAAAACCGGAGAGATCAACCAGCAAACTAGATTAAGTAATGAAATAAAGACACTTGCAGGGAAAATTCCAGCTTTAAGTGCAGAACTGCGCAGTTTAAAAAGAACAGAATACCGAACAATGGATGTACTTAAAAATCCTTTATGAATATTTAAAACAATAGTATGATTTGACTATATATAAGTGACCAAATTCAAAATTATGCTAGATCCTCTCTTACTTTCCTATACAGTTCAGATGCTTCGATTCTCAACTGGTATGAAATATAATGACATCGGTCTCGGATGTTTCCAATGAATACACATGCCCAATATCAGGATGTTAAAATTAGAAAGATGTACCAACCTCTCAGTGAAGAAACCGCTGAGTACTAACTCTTATCACGACAAGGAATCTACTTCTGGCCGAAAGAAAGTGCCACTTAATATTCTCAGCCGGACTCAGATAGATTGTACTCTCAACTCACAGAGCCTTTTGAACAACCTTACTAGATTTGTCCTTTTATCACTCTGATATAAGCGTGCAAAAGGTAATATTCACATCAATCCTGATCTAATTTGTATAGCTAGATGATGCCTCGAAAGTTGCAAGAGCATCTCGCCTTCAGGTTATTCCCATAATGACCGAAGTTACTGCAAAGCAGGAAGACACTGAGACCCTGGTAAAAAGGTCCCCCTTTCAATCTTCTAGATATGAGGTAGCAACTTGCTGATTGATCTTTACTTCCCCATTCTTTTTTACTATTGCAGTTTTCAAAAAGCCTGAATCTACAACCCACAGAAACAACAGATCAATTTGACCATCACAAATCTTTAAAATGATTATTTGCAACATTAGAATCGCTATGCGTCGGTTGCACAAAGGCTGCTTTGATCTTAGAATTCAGCTGCTCCCTTAAATAGATTGCATTAACCTTCATATGAAAGGTCGGAAGTTAAAATGAGAACGAGCATTACTCTGTGTGCAAGAGATGGACATTAGCACGAGATTTCAGTCCGAATGGAAAATCAGAAAAAGTAAGTTTATTTAAAAAGGGAAACATTGCGATTACAGCCTGCTGCTGATAATCAATGAGATACAGATACACATGTGACCAACTTCTTTCAGACTCGGGCGCCTCTGCAGCTGCAGCATGATGAACTAACGGTCAATATGATTTACTTCCACAGGTCACAAGTTACGAGATTAACAAGTTGGCCTCTGCCGCTCTGCACCTTCTCAGTATCAAAATTGCATCTGCATTAAGTCAGAAACAGGAACTTGCAACATACGCTGGTGTACATGTTTTAAGACGTGAAGCTGAAAATCGAAGCAAATTTCTGCAACGAGAGCTTTGAGTAAATATAGGTTCAATATGCTGTTAGTCTGATTTAAACGTAGTTGGGTTTAGGAGAGACAATGGTGAGTTTTGCAGTGCCATTTACACTTTCCTTGAGCCGACCGTTTGGCGGAAATGGCTCAGACCAACGAATAATAGACTGCTTTTAGTGTTGCAAATGCGAACAAAAATGCCAGCTTATTCATGGAGAAAAGCAAAATTTTGTTTCTCCCATTTACATTGTTTCAAATGTGAACGTTATCGCTGCTCTAATGTTGTCTAAACATCGCCACGTTCTCTTCGCTTAACATCTCATAATGATGACAACAAAACGACAATTAATTCAAATTTTGAAGTAATTTCATCTCACTTAATTAAAGAGATACATTTTCAAATGTATCTAAACCTTCGTTTTATTTCAATATGTTTTAAAACGTACAGTGAAGTCAGCGAAATGTATAAAATATTCATCCTGATTTTTTTCTGCACAAAAATCCATGAAAACAGAGGAGTGCCCCAAAGACGAATGGCAGTTGAAGGGTAGAACCCCGAAGAGCCCCAGCTTATCTCTCCCACGCAAAAGCAGTATCAAAGCAACGAGCCCACCACACCAACAAAAAAGTATCTGCATCCTCCACCGACGCTCAAGCGTGCAGCAAATCATCAATGAGATACAGACTTGCAGTACCTCAAAGTCTACTCCACACACGGTTTTCGACATAACACGGCACTCACTCTCCTTAATAAGGGAAAAATGATTGTCCACGTTTCAAAGTGAGAGGGGCGACATAACAAAACTCCTCGCTGATTCTTGGTGTTAAAAGTCTGATGCCTGGCTTATTCCGAGTTTTGTGCCCAAAGAACCGGGTTCTCTGGGCACAAAACGAGAAGCGCGCTCGCTGCCTTCGATCTTCCGTGTTCTCCCACAACACATCAGGCGGCGGCACCGGCACAGGCCTCGAATTAGCTCGTCCCAAGAGCCACGGAAATCCATTTATCCGACAGCACTCTGTTCTTCCAGGCCGCGACCTCGACATATCTAAAAATGGCCGCTCGTGAGGCTCGGAGAGCGGGTCCCATTTCTGCAGAGAACCGAAGTCTTCAAAGGAACCCTGAAATTGAAAAACGAGATATTAAAGATGGAAATAGCGCTTTTCCGAAGATGCAAGGAAAGGAGTCGCTGTTAGTGCAGTTTTGTTACGTACTGTACGACAGTAGCACAAACTAAATAACAAAATCGAGACAACCAAACAGTTGGAAACATCACTGTCCGTGAATTATCGACACATGCTGTAATGGTGCGGGAAAATTCAAGTTGCATCCCTGGTTCCATCAGTAAAATAAATTGCCCACGTGTTCTGAAAATAAAATCCAGGACCATAATTCCTAATCTAGGAACGGAAAGTAAAGGTAAGTTGTCACATCCATCATTGTTAAAAAGAAATGACCTTCAGGTACCAGCTGACCAATGAGTAAATCAGTTGCATGCATAGGAAATGTATTCCCCCAGTGAAGTCTGCCTAACATTTAGATGAACTGCATTCAGTACGGAAAATAAATTCGCATCCATAGACACGATAATCACAGTGACAAATTTATTAACGACATGAAGTATCCGATAAAGTGAAATTATCAACTTGAAGTGTTCACACTATTTCTCTCAGCAGAAGCTTTGTGGCCTGCTGATTGTTTCCTATGTCTTCCACACAGTAGTATCAAACAGTAGCTTTAATTTTCAGACAACTAACTTCAATTCAGCTCCCTATTATCCATTGAAGAATATTCATTTATCCAAAGTTGAAAGCTGAAACGTATATCTGAAAACCACCTTGTTGAAAACATTTCGGAATATGTTTGTTTGATGGCAGAGGCATTTAAAGGCGTGATGCTACAAAGGATTATCTTGTCCGGTGGACCAAAGTTACTCACAAATTATAAAACTAGATTTACATTCAATCCTTTGGCCTAACCAGAGCTGAGATTGACACTTAAAAGCATTTGATTTTTCTGAGATTTTCATGTATTCAAGCATTTGAAATCGAAAGAAAGAACAATAAATAGAATACTTCAAAAATAAACAGAATGTCTTCTAGTTTCCTGTGTTTTTCCGCCCGCTGAGCAAATTTATGCTGGTGAAAACATGGAGCTGTAGGGTTTATCTCCAAAGCATTTAAAAAAGAAAATGTATCGGCAGTCTTGTTCAATTTATACCTAAGAGCTACCACGACAATCGCAAACGTGCTCAAACGAAGCCAATTTTTATCAGCCAATTTGTTTTTAAGTGGTTAGTAAATGCTCCAATTTACTGTCTATTCTTATACACCATGAAGAATGGAATAATTGAGAACAGAGAGTGGTTCTTGGGGAACGAATCGCATTAGTCTCATCTTTGGTATTTATGTGTTGAGAAAGAATATTTGAAGATCAAGGCAGAAATCGTGACAGGAAAGTACCTTCTGGAGATAGTGTATTCTGCCACAGACGCATTTTTGTACTCAGCATCTCAAATTACCTGTAACATAAAACAAAGCTGACTTTCATTAGAATTGTCTCTTACGATTCATCCAGATGCACTGCAGGATAATCATCACAATATCCATATCCTCTCCCGGCCAAACTCGCAACAAATAGACCTCATTTACATCTCGTGGGATCCAATAGAAAAGATGTGTGTTACCTATGACCAAACAGCTACATAATTTCAGATCTAAGAGGACAGCAGACACAATTTAACAACTACTATTAAAAAAGCTACTATTAAAAAGGCATAATATCTCCACAGCTTCGTGGAAATTCGGAAACATAACTGCTCAAAATGGCGTGGTGCCTGAGAAGGTAATCAGAAAATTAGTTCCATTCCTAGGCAGCGCATGGAATTTCAGTATTGCTTCATCGCCAAACAAAATGCTCTTGAATATTCAGTGTTGTCATTTAATAAATGGAATAATAATTTATGCCCTGCCAGGTTGGACACATGCGTGCGTGTTAATCCTTTTTTTCTGAATCAGGATAAAATTTTTGCTCGATGTCCTATTCTATTGTCTCCCGTTTACTTCGTGGAAAGGGAGGATATATTTGAAAGTGCAGCATTTCCTGCAACGCAACTCCTCTTGCTTATTGGATTTAAAATGGTGCCTCGGAACTGCAATCAAATATTTGAGGCTTTCTCGATGCTCCTTTTATAGATTTTATCGCAGTACATCTTGAAACTCTGTCATCATTAAACTGAATAACTTGCTGTTTGAACTCTAAGCTCTCTATTTATGTGATTAACATCCTATACTGTACTGTACCTGTAATCTGGTTCTATCACAGACAGCACTTCTTACTTCTTTTCGCTTAATTCTAATTGTGAACTGGTCACAGCAGCGAGTAAGGAACCTGCGGCCTACCTTGAGGCCTACTTTGAGTTAACATACTGAAATCTGCCACTGGAATAAATTTGAGAAGGTTTCACATTATATGCATTTGCTTCATGCAACTTAAGCATTTTAAATGCATGAAAATTGCTGAAGGATTAGGCCAAATGCTCGATAATATACCTTTTCTCTTCGTCATCAGTGGTCAGAATCCAAAATCATACATTGTATGGAGACGAATGAATGTCGACGTCGGAGGGAATGTACTTGCTGTTCAAACCAGTCTCCTTCACCGATTCCATTATCTTTTGCAATCCAGACATTAAGCTGTAGTTCATTAGTCGAACCTTTATAACAAAACCCTAAAAGAAATTATCAAGAGAAACAAAATTTTCATTTTTGTAACATCGTCACTACCATCGCGGCTTAAAGCCTTTTGGCCATATGAGCGCTGCGGCTTTCCTAGAGAAACCAATAGGGTGCCATTTGACCGAAGGGAAATTATTGTAATGCACTAAAACTGCAAAAAGAAATTGGAATGAAGAAAATCTGTTATTATTTTTGTCTGCCTATCATATTAGACATTTTTCGACTCCTGAGCGATTTTCCATCTTTACCATCAAAATGTGCAGAGTACAATAACGATCAGGATAATTTCTAAATTCAGTAGGAGGGCAGAATTGCCAGCATAGTCACGAAAGGATTAGGAATGCCATGTAAAAATTAGAATTGTAAGGGCTCTTATCTCCCTCCCACTTCAGACAGACTTTAAATTTGAACCACATTATTCTGCCTTGTGTGACGACATCCTACGTCATTTTTACATGATTGATATAGTTCCTCACGAAGACTTTTTCGTCCAGCAAATTCTTTAAGATACCACTTGCATTGTCGGTATTGGTCGATTCGGTTTCTGTACGATGTCGGAGAATTTTACGGTTTCAAACATGGCAATTCTGGTTATTACTTGGCTAAGTATGCTGATTTATACATGCCGCTTCCGAACTGAATATGCTATTTTAGAATATTTAATCCTGGGTGCCCGCAGCATATCAGTTTCTTTCGCTCTTCGATGTCCAGTGACTTACGTCTTTAGTTTTTGTTAATTCATTGTGTTTAACTGTTACTAACGCTCTTCCTTATTTTTCCGGCAGCCGTCACAGTAACTGCGGGCGAAGTATCGCAATTCCCTAGGGACCTGGACGTCTCGGCTGGTGCGAATGTTGCCATGTTCTGGAAATTTCCACTATCACAAGAAACTGTTGACATTCGTTGGCGGAGACAAGGCGAGAAGGCATTTTTAGAAAGGAACGGCAGAAGACAATTTCCTGTAGAAAGGGGAAGGGGAGCACTTATACTCTGGAATGTCACAGCCGCCAACTCCGGACTGTATTACTGTGAAGTAAAGTTTCAGGAACAATTTTTCAGGAGTAGATGTGGCACCAAGCTCACTGTGTTCGGTGAGTGCAGATGTTTGGAGATTTTCAGCTCTGTACGTTTTGCATCAAACAAGGTTAGAATTGTTTTGCAAGCAAGAGGCTGACATAATGCTCATATTAATATGAATAGTTGAAGTGGGATAACTCGATTCGTCATCATAGAGGACGCAAAATATTAATACTTATATAGAATAATCTATGTGGCAGCAAAATGCTTCATTTCCGCATCAACGAGTAGAGAGGAATAATCCCCAGCTCCAAACGAGTTAATTCAAACATCAAGTTAGAATTTGTCGCATGCACTGCAAATTGTCATTCCAACTTTTGTCATGCAGGATTAGCGAACCTCTACTTCTTTCACGATACAAAATGGAGAGAAATATAGCCCTCTCAAGTTCGAGGTGAATTTTGATAGGGTTAGATGGAAAAGGGCAGAGAGTCTTGCGCAAACCCACATTTAACACCTCCGCTGGCAGCTCATTCCACAATAGCATCACCGTTTGAGTGAAGGCGTTTCCCTTCAGTTTCTCCTTTAATACTTCTCATTTCACTCTTAAGCTATGACTTCTAAATATATACTCACTCAACCTCAATGGATGAAGTAGGCTTACATGCTCCATATCTACATTCCTCATAATTTTCTATACTTCTATCAAATGTTCGCTCGTTCTCTTACGAATCATGGAAAAACATTCTAACCTGTTAAACCTTCCCTCATAATTCATGTCCTCACATTCATGTCACATCTTTGTAAGTATTATTTGTCTAATTCAATCCTATTGATAACTTTCCTGCAGATAGTAACGAAAATTGCGAACAATACTCCAAATTTGTTCTCACTGACGTCGAATACAACTTCAGCATAGCATCCTAACTTCTACACTCAATGCTCTGACATATGAAGGCCAATATGATAAAGACCTTTGACTTTATCAAAGACATCCGCCTTTGACTTCACTTTCAACGAATTATCGATCTATATTCCGAGATTATTTTCTTTACCGCACTAATCATTGCCAGTCTCGTCCATTATGTAAATCCGAGACTGCTTGTATAGTCAAAGTGCAACATCTTACAATTGCTTTCATTAAATTCTATCTGCCATTTCTGCTCACGTGGTCCATAACCCACTTGGAGTTTATAGCCATGCGACACAGCACCGGTCAAAGGCCTTCGTTCAAAGTACAACCATCTACTACCATACGCTGGCTTCTCCCGCGAAGCCAACGTTAGATACAACTTACTTCTTCATCCTGAATGCCAAGCGAATGTACTTGATCAGGCCACCACCCCCACGCAGAACTTTCCTAAAGACCTTGTTAAAATCCATGATGACCATATCCATTGTTACCCGTCATCAAAATCAATGGTAACCCACTCGAAATGCTCATTAAGTTTGGTTAGACACAGACCAACTTGCACGAAACAGTGGTGTCTATCCCCAATAAAGACCAGTCTATCTATATATTTATATATCCCATTCTTTAGAATATCTTCTAATAAATTATCCACTTCTCTGTAATACCAACTAGTCTATAATATCCCGGCTTTTTCCGAGAGTCTGTCTCGAACAATAGCAAAACTAGAGACATAATTGGAGACCAAGTTATTGGGAAACTGAAAGGTCTGAAAGTAGGTAATTAACCTGGACCAGATGATGTACATCCCAGGATTCTGATAGAAGTTGCTGATGAGTTTGTGGAGGCATTAATGAAGGTCTTTCAAGAATTACTAGATTCTTGAATGGTTCTGATAAACTGGAAAATTGCACATGTCACTCCATTCTGCAAGAAGGCAGAGAAGCATGAAAAGGGAAACTGTAGGCCAGTCACTCTACTTCACTGGTTGACAAGATGTTGGAGTCTGCTATTAAGGATCCGGTCTTATGTTACTTGGAGAGACATAATTAAACACGCCATGTTCAGCATTATTTCCTTAAGGATAACTCTCGCCAGTCAAATCTGATTGAAATATTTGAAGGAATGAAAAGCAGGATAGATAAAGATACGTAGAATCGATTGTTGTGTACTTGGAGTTTCAGAAGGCCTTTCACAAAGCACCATGCCCAAGCAGTATAACCATCTACGAGTCCAAAGTATTGCTGGGAAGATGGGATTAAACTGCAAAGGGTTCAATGGAGGTTCAGAACAATGATTCCAGCATTAAATAGCTAGTCATATGAGAGCATTTTATGGCTCTGTGCCTATTATCACTAGAATTCCGAAAAAAATAGGGCCGATCGCATTGAAACCTATTGAAAAGTAAAAGTAATTGATAGTATGGATGTGGACAGGATGTCTCCTACGGTGGGAAGATATAGGACCAGAGGACGCAGCCTCAGAATAGAGCGGCATCATTTTTAAAAAGATGTGAAGAGGAATGCCTATCGCTAGAGAGTGTTGAACCTATGGATTTTTTCTTTTGCCACAGGCGGTTATGGAGACCAACCCTTTTTGGATATTTAACGCAGAGGTGATAGATTCTTGATTGGTTCGGGCATGAACAGCTATGAGGGGAAGGTAGGAAATTTGGGCTGAGAGCAATATTATAGCTATGGTGAAGTGGCAGAGAAAACTTGGTGGGTCAAATGGAATAATTCAGCTCCTATATCCAGTAGTCATATGATGTTAAAACATTAGTTATTCCCTAGTCCTCCAGCACCTCAACCACGAGTAAGGACATTCTAAATACATCTATCTGGGCCGTTTCACTTTCAGCATTAGCTTCCAACAAGGTCCGATGGGACATCTTGCCATGTTATGGGTCTTCTGCACCCTTATTTGCCACAAAGCTGTAATCCGTATATAGGCATGACATTGCTTCTGCTTTGCTTTAGTTGTGTAGTCTCTGTGTAGGTCTGCCTAGTAAATACAAATGGAAATAGATCTCCCCCCTTCTCTTTCTGCTCCATGCATTGTTCAACCAGCTGAACTTCATATTGATTAATATTTTCTGTCGGTAGCCCTTTATGCTGAGTGTATCAGCAGAAGCACTTCGATTTCCCCCCCTTAGGAATGTCTTTCACCTCGAATTTGGTAAGTCCGAGAATGTTGACGTTGGTTTCGGTGTGGGAAGTAGAGTCGGGCACGATGGGCTCCGGATGGCTACTGTAGGCAGAGTAAAATTCTAACTGATGTAATAAACAGATAAAGCAATCTAACTATGGAAACTCCCCTGTTAGACACCGACAATAAGGAGTACAAGTTTACGAAACCTTAAAATTGGTTTCATCATTTCTAAAAATGATCCTATAGCAGTACCAATATCGACAGTTTTTCTGCAGGACTCCAGGATTTAGAAAAAAATGGAACTGTAGTATCTGTGCGCTTAATATCTCTTTTCATTTGTGTTCCTGGTTGTTTCATGGAGGAGATGATAACTGAATGCTTATGACTGGAAAGTTTAACCCCAAGACCTGGAATACTTCCTAAGCAGTTGTGCGACCAGAATATTAAACTCCAGGTGCATTTGTACTATAGAGATCTGTGATATTTTGGGTTTTGTAGCTCAGTCTTTATACGAAATGCAAAATTCAAATGTAGCCAGCTTTCCAAAGCTAACGAACGCCGCAAGCCCAAATGTGCAAAAAAGCTCAAATACCATTCAAAAGAGAATGTCTTCCTCATTTCAGACTTCCTGGCTTCACTGTCGAAGTGTATTCTCTGAACTCTTCCTTTCATCCGTCTCCCAAAGTGACTGTATTTTACTTTGCTTATTTTGTGACTGTCTGTTTTGAATGGTGGCTATATGTGCTGTTTGTGACTATATATATTGTACTGTGTTTTACAACTTGACCCCAGAAGAACAATGCGGTGTGTGTGTATGGTTGAACAACAATAAACAGAATATCAAATTAAAAGAATTTATTAAATACTGGTTAATACTGGCAGATAACTAATTTGATAGTTAGAAAGTCAATCAGTTGGTGGGGAGATGAAGGCATCTACCTGCATTGAAATGGATCAAAATTACACAATATAACTTTGTTTTTATTCAAGCTCCTCCAACTCCATTGGAAATTGTTCCTGTTGGAGGGCTTTCGTCTCCTCGAAAACTCCTTTGCAAAACGGCTGCTTTTTACCCGGAGGAAATAGAACTCGTTTGGCAAAGAAATAACAAACAAATTCACATTGGAATAGAGAGTGTGACAAACCGGAGCATGGATGGCTTGTACAAGGCTTTTAGTTTATTGGAAATCACGCAGTTTACTTGGGGAAAAGATACCTACACCTGTCTGGTCTCGCATGTCTCCCTCACGGTGACTGCCAGTTTCAGCTACATCCTGGAGCAAGGTAAGATTGTGTCTTGTTGAGGGCATGATGTTGTGTCTCGGCCTTTAAAGTTGACACTTTAGATTTGCTTGATTGGCTGAGTTCTTCCAGGATTTTGTGTTACTCTGGATTTCAGCATGTTCAGAAACTTTTACTCACAATGTAAGATGGAAGTGCTTATAAGTCATAGTGGTGGGGTCAAGGTGACGTTGTAAGAACAGCAACTGAACAGCTACCTAAACACGAAAGAACGACTAATTTTGAAGCTTAGTAAATGACAGGGAATAATAAACTCGAAAAGTGTTCAAAAGTTAATGTGTTATTCCCGTCGGTGTAAATCGCGTAGGACGAATTAAGAAATTGAATACGTGCAGTATTTGTAAGATAGTAAACATTGGACATTGGCTAAAAATATGACAAGGCAAAACGCAAACTCTTAAACACATAGTAATATAGCAAAAGTGGGAATGCACTTTTTGTTTCTTACGATATATTTTCCGATTGTCTGTAGTGAGATTTGAAACGAGCCTATAAGATATTTTGCATTGTTGAATCCCATGTCTGCATTAGTTTTCAGATAAATAAATGCTTCACAGTTTCTTGTATTTCCCCAGTTCATCCACCAGGCGCTGATACTAAATTGATTCTCGCATATACAGTGGACGGATTGGCAGTTTTAGCTCTGATAATAGTTTTGGTACAAGTCAACTTAAAGAGATCTCACGGTAAGAACACTGATCGCTGAGAAACATTACCTTTATTTGTCCAAACATAGACATGAATGACATTTAACGTCAAAACAGTAAATGTCCTTTACAAACTGTATGGAACTAGATCGCAATTTTCGAAGTCAGATTTCAGTGATAATGTTCGATTACAATAGAAGCTAGATCTTAAAATTCAACTATTTCATCAGTCCGCTTGAAGCATTACGCATCTCATTCATAAATTTTGTTCTATGTGATTGGAGTTCTTCAGCTGTTTTAAACACAACGGCAGATCCATATTATGAAGCGTAAAGAACATTGACAAACTCGTGCATGTCTCATTGATTTTAATTTCCATTTTAGTGACGGTATTTAAATGTAGCACGACCACTGATATGCTATTAACACGTTACGGCTTCGTTAAAAGTCAACTTTTATTGAACATTGCGCTGCAAGTTTGTCGCGGAACACACTGTATTAAGATAACTGGTAACACCAACTGCCTTCACAATATCCTTGTTCTCTTATACAATGAATTCGATTGGTATCAAAAGAATAATGTCCAAGATTGTATAATAATACAATTTTTTCAAATCTTTCTTAAGGAATTAACTCAAGCTCTTTCACCGTATGTCAGAACGAAGAGCCGGTAGGTGAAATGGCTCGTCTTCTTTCAGAGCCACGAATACGAATAGTAGAGATGTTATAAATTTATTTTGATCCGTAACATTTTGGAATGCAGTTGGGAAGAATGAAACCATTCCTTCTGACAATACTTTATTTTGAAGTATATGTCCAAGATGTATTCGAATATTTCTGTTGAATATGCTTCCTTTCGTCTCTGAGGTTTCCACACCAGTTTATTTCCGGTTGTATTTATGTGCCAGTAATATTAACTAATGGAAGTTAAGATATTAATCATACATCGTGTGACGAATAATTAAATACAAATCTAAGACAGGGATGTTTTACATGTCAAATGTCGGTTTACGAAAATCGCAGTGCAGTGCCAATCAGAAGATATAGTACACGCACAAATCATTTCTCAATATATGTTACATTTCAAATGAACGCACAGTAAGCAAGATTAAAAATTCAATTGAATCATGTTTTGAAAATTCAAATGCAGATTTTAACCCCGATTCCCAGCGAAGTCCCACACAGCCGTGCATAACCTGCAATGTAATCGAATATGGAAGAAGACCTTGTAGTAGCTGGTGCAAAATGATACCCAAACGAAACCTCACAAGACACCTACTCCATGAGGCTACGCTGAATGATGGTCATCCTCAATTTCATTCTTTCTTTTTTAAACTTTTTATTAATTTTCAAAATCATAAACGTAACAACAATAATAGTGCAAATAAATTGGGATTACAATATTGGTAATTAGCATATGGAGACAAAAGCTACACATAACACAAGTGTACTAAGCCTCCTAAGCTATTAATGTAGTTAAACATGATTTAAAAAAAGAAAGAATGTCAGAAAAAGCCAAATTAATGAAAATTCAAAAAGTAAAACTAAACTAAGCTGAACAGAACTAAACTAAACAATGCTAGGCTATTATGTTACATTAAAAACAATCATTAATGTCATTAACTTTGCTGCTCTATCCATATATTTAAGGTTAATAAAAACGATTCGGAAAAGGTCAAGTTAGATCATTTGAAAATGTTGAATAAATGGTCTCCAAGTTTCTTAAATATTAATAGAAGCTTCAAAAGTGACGCTTCTGACTTTTTTCTAAATCTAAACAAGAAATATCGAAAGAAATGCCTGAAACATATCAATGTATTGTCATCTCCCATTTTGTATTCAAATTAAATATTAAAAAACTTCTAACGACATCTTTGGTAGGAGAAACAGTTGTCCCTTCAGATTGAACACCCCTCCCCAGAAAGCAACGAAAACGTTAACTGTTTCTCTTTGCTCTCGTGCTTCCAGATCTACCGTGTGATTTATTTGTCTGTTCTACTTCAGATTTCTAGCAGTTCAATGTTATTAAATACGTCACACCTGGATTCTTCTGTTAGCATATATTAAATCTTTATTGGTTGTATATCCATCTATCTACAACTGGAGACGTCTTCCTGTGTCCCATTAATCGGCTTTCTAATTTTAGAGCATATTTTTATTTTGACGTAACGATAGCTGCTGCAGCAACTTTTCACATCAGGAAAGCAAGGTTGTCATATCTAATACTGGCTTCGTTATAGTAGAACTCCTTAAATACTTTCATCAGCGTTCGTAGCACTTCCAGAAATGAAGGACTGTCCATGCCAGCAATATCTAAGTTGAAGCTGGAACATTCAAGATAAAATTTTTCCTGTTTCTTTATTACTCTGGAATGCTATGTCATTGTTTCACCCAAAGCAAATGTTGTTTTAACGATTTAACGTAGCGGGCATGTCCAACTGCTCTACTTATTTCGATCGTAATTTAATGGATACACCAACAAAACCAATCAGCTCAGCAGCGGGTAAGATACCGCTCCCATATTTACTGCGTTAGTACGTAAGCAGATCAGGTCTTACCATTTGTTCCAAGCTTCTTAACCTAAATAATGCGAGTTTTAATGGTCACACGTTCTAAGTACACCATGTGGACGAAACCTGGTCATTAGAATTACTTGACGGGGTGCATAAAGGAAACGAATCGGATAAAGCCCATGCACAAAACTTGGAGGAGTGTAAGGGATATGACAAAAGAAATGAAACAAAACAGAAGGACAGAACTGAGAAACACGTCGATTGATAAGAAGGTTTTAACTGGTCGTTTGGTAATCTAAATAAACGTAGCGATTCCCAGCCTAAAATGGATTTGGTATTCCTGTCCTGCATGATGTACGGACAATATTTTTATGCACAGACAAAATGTTATTCCAAACATTTTAAATCCTTTTCTATGCTTAGATATACCGAATCAAACTTAGTTCATACTCACTGACGTATGTATAAGCTAGCAGTATTAAATGTGTTCTTCCAGCAGGCTGAACAAGCAGCGGTTGATCACGCCACTGCCTGTGATTCACTAAATCTGAAGGAGAGCACAGGATTACGCAAAGATCGACAAAAAAAAAGAGCGCATTATCTAATCTCAGGTAAAGCTCTCCGGCACAACTAGTTCAGACCACCCAATTAACCCATATGAACAATTAGCAGGCACACCCGTTGTCTTTGGAATTCAGGTGGAAGTCAGAGCGCCCGAAGAGAATCATACGGTTATTGGGAGACGTAAAAGCACACCTTTGACACTGTACTAAAATTTAGACTGCGCCAGAGCTCACGCCTTTTCAGCGAATGTTAACCTGTTACCAGTCACAACTGACCGCCCTCGAAATATCATCACCTTTTTCTTCTGTCCAGATGGACTCCAACCTGCAGGCATGATCTTTGATCTCTCTAACTCTTGAACTATTTCATCCTCCCCCTTCTCTTTTTTCTCTATTCCCAATTTTGGCTCCCTTGCACCTCTTCTCTTCTCTCCATCTGCCCATCACCTCCACTGGTGTCCCTCCTCCTTCCACTTATTCCACGGTCCACTGTCTCCTCCTATCAGATATCTTCTTGTACCCTTTTCCTTTTCCAGCCATTATCTCCCAGCTTCTAGGCCATTCCATCCCTCATCATCCACAGACCTTCTTACTCACCTGCTTTCTACTATCAATTGCCATGTTGTACTCTATTCCATCTTGTTATTCTGGATTTGACCCTTTCTTTTGCTGTCATGATAAAGCGCTTCGGACAGAAACGTTGACAGTTTATTTGTATTCATACATTCCTCCTTACCTAAATGAATCAAATCAGCATTTTTTTGCATTCTCAAGATTTCCAAGATCTGCAGAATCTATCGAGGTTATCTTTTTTTTTTCCTTTGCTTTTACGAATCTTATTTCATATGTAATCTGCAAACAAGGAAACAATAAAAAGCGTGAAACTAGGAATAACCATCCCTTCCATTATCAGTTCTATAATAAAAACGGCTATCTGATAATAACGGAGGTAAAATGAATCAACTGAACATTGGGATCATACATGGAAATACCGAACTGCGACAAAACAGTAACCATAAGGCACGAATGGACAACTTGGCAACATTCATTCTGTCAATTGTGCGGTATCGACTGATGACAGTGTCTGTGTGCTTTGGAGTTCTGTTTGCAGGTTTGACTGAGGAAACACCCGGAAAATCGATAGACTAAACAGTTTGCGGCGATCAGACACATATTACAAAAAATGCGCTTGGTCTTTGAGTTAGTGAAATATGTTGTACTGTACCTGCTGCTTTAGGGAATTACCCTCTCTCCCAAATGGATTTTGTTAAAAAGAAACGTTTGTTAATCTATGGGACAACACAGGTCCTTAGAGCTCAAATACCGTATGAATCAAAAACGGAAATTTTGAAAAGGAATTGACATAAACTTTGTGTAAAATAGCAGAAATCTAAAATTGATAACTTATGAGTGCATCACTAATGTATTTTACAATTGTTGATTTAACTTGTTCATCTCAATAGATTCTCGATTAACCGCTAATTTTGGAATATTTTCACAGACCAAAAGAAATGGAGCTGGCAAACTGACTTACGTTGCTCTTTTCCTTTCCGATTCCAAGAACACCAAGATTCCAAGATTCCAAGATTCCAACCAGACAAACATCAAAACCAGCATACTTTGCACGCAGATGTAAATACTTCAGAGAAACTGTGAAGCTGAGAAACCAACTGCAGATTAGAGATATAGATTGTCAATGAGTGCAGCCCCGAGGCATTGCTTCGTTTCATTTCTTGCATCCAGACAAAGTTTGTTAATCGATATAACATGTATCTGTTGAGAAGATGAGAGATCTTAAAACCTTTGAATTTCCTGTGATTTATTTGAGGCGATTGTCACTGGAAAAAAGTAAAAGTAAGAAATTTAAGAATAGGATTGGGAATAAACCAATCCGCCTCTCTCTACTGCCCTGGTCATTCAAGAAGATAATGTCTGATCTGTTTATCCATATTCTCCTCTCCTCTGTTCAACCATATCCACAGGATTCTTCCTCCACAATCTTCGGAGGATGAAGACAAATCAGAAATTAGTCATCATCAACTAGAGAAACTTTATTTTCAGATTAAAAATGCCAACGGACAAATTATTCCTTCTCACTTATGCCAACGTTCAACCGAGGGAAATATAGATTTGAAGATGTGAAAAAAATTGCAACATATTCTTGTGATAACACCTCTGTGCCTCAAAATTGATCAGTAAATGTCGTATGATGAAAAAAATTCAGTACATTTCTGTTTCATATACATTCATGGCTTGCTGTTGAAGCTTAGCTGTAAAATACAACCGCTCTATCACATGGTAGTAACAGAAATCCAAGGGCACCCAAAAGGCAAGAGAAATGCATGCCCACATTGAAGGAGAGGAGATACGCACGTGGTCACATTGAAGGTCAGATTTAGACTAATCATAACATTTGACTGAAAATCGTGCACGTTGGAATGTGGATTTATATTCGAATCACGCATGTAGATGTGTACTTTCGAAAAATATGGTGCTTTACAAAGAGCATCTCAGCGATTAATAGCTGCCCAATTGCCCAATAGAGCAAAGTAAATCTGAAATATGCCCAACATTTATTTGGCCAATAGTAAGTAAATTGACGTACTAATTCCGGTTCAGGTAGCTGTATGTGTGACGCGACAAGGTGAGCATCCCGTTATAATGATACATTATTGTTCATCAGGTCAGCGCGGTTGGCGGATAAGGTGCAGGACTAAGGAAGGTGGGGAGTTGGTACAGAGAACACCGGCAGAGAAATAATTCCTCTGTCTGATAAGGCAAATAAAAACCTATTCCTGAAAGAGTTTCGGTAATCCAGAAAAAGTCGCAAAAATAAGAAAAGATAATAAATAATAAATAAATAAATAAAAAATAAAAAATAAGAGGGTTGGAAACGAGAGTGGGCCGCTCAGACCTGTTCTGTTGGATATGCTGGCTGGGATAGAATTCCCTATGAGAGTCATTCATTCACTTCCTTCTCCTTAGTCACTTCACATATCAAATCTCGTCGATTTCTCCACTTTTAAATATTGCTTTTATATTTACTTTAAAGTAAAATGCACAGTTCTATCCTGCTCGTAGTTCACATATATACTATTATCTTTCGTACACATTTTTTCATCTACTCATTAAAGAAACAAGTAACCGTTTCTCAGTTCCCTGAAGGGCAAAGTCACAATAGAAGACCAATTTATCAAGCGTGTGAACTGCTGCTGATATGTTCTAAAGCGCTTTAGCGGACGTATTTAGTTTCAGCTCAGCTCAACATCGTTTCATACCTGTATCATTATTTGCTCGCACTGGAGAATGCCCTGTTCAAAAAAATAGTGCTCGCTAATACTGATAGAAAAGGAGATGTGGACTACATTTATTTTGAAAAAAAAAAAACAGTGCAGTGTAATGAAGAAAATAAATAAATACAAAAATACAAACGATAATGATTTCAGGGATTTTAAATATTTGCGAACTTGGAAATTATCAGAATCATCCCAATCAATTCAATTCAGTCACTGCGATGACCTAAGAGAGGGCGCCATCTCTGGTTGGTGCGCTGTTGTGCCGATACCTCCACACAACGCCCCACCCCCAATTCTATAGTTTTGTGCGGTTGCAATCTATTTCAAAACACTCCTGTGCGAGCAAACAATACTGTCATGGTATGTTCCGAAGTCCACGTTCTGGTTCACGGTCCGGTCTGCGGACTCCGGCCTCCGGGTCTTCTGACTGTCCCTTGTTTCGGTTGGACTTAATCATAAGCACCTGATGCTCAACTTGCAGCTGGGTATATAAGTGGCTCTGGGATTGAGTGCAGTTGGGGGGTCGTCTTGTCAAGATTCCCTGGGAACAAACGGCCGGTGTAAAGCTAGAACAGCCAATTGCCATCTTTAGGCCATGTTTCAGAACCATTGCTTCTTGGAGCCTTGTTGTCAGTAGTCGGAGCAGTCATTGCGGTATGGATCCGGCCGTTTCCCAAGCCAGCTGGGTGGACGGCAGCCGCTCCGTCTAGGTTGGAATCCGGTTGATTCTGTAGCCAGCCAAGGTTGCTGGCCGTAACTGCGACTCGGAGCAACCCCGAAGCAGAGATGGAGCTGTCTTTCATTCTTCGGTGTTTGGCTCTTCCTGTCCTCACCACGTGGGGTAAATCAGGCCATTTTACCGTTGCACTGCGGGATGATCTGTCTTTTCTTGTCCTCGCCTCCGTAGGGTAAGTCAGGCCGTTCTGCCGGTGCCCTGCGGGGGGAATCTGTCTTGTCTTGTATTTGCCTCCGTCGGGTAAGTCAGGCCGTTCTGCCGTTACCCGACGAAAGGACCGGCCTCACTTTGGTGTGGAGTGAAAGTTGAGTCCCGACTTGTCGTAGGATAAGTCCAGGCTCTATGTACTGTCCTGTCTCATGTTAGGGTCTTGTTAATGATGAGTCCCGGCTTGTGGAAGGATAAATCTCGGCTCTATGTTGATGTAAAGTTCCCAGTCTGCCTCCAAGCTCCAGCTTCCGAGTTATGCAAGCCTCAAGATCCCAGCCTCAAGCCTGAAGCCTCAAGCCTCAAAACCCCAGCCTCAAGCCTCGAGCCTCAAGACCCTAGTCTTAGGCCTCGATCCTCAAGACCCCAGCCTCAAGCATCGAGCCTCCAAACCCCAGCATCAAGCCTGGAGCATCGAGCCTCAAGACCCGAGCCTCATTCCGCAAGCCTCAAGATCCCAGTCTCAAGCCTCGAGCCTCAAGACTTCACCCTCAAGTCTCGAGACTCAAGACTTCACCCTCAAGTCTCGAGCCTCAAGACCCCAGCCTCATTCCTCAAGCCTCAAGATCCCAGTCTTAAGCCTCGCGCCACAATACCCCAGTCTCAGGCCTCGAGCCTCAATACCCCAGCCTCAAGCCTCGGTCGTCAAGCTTCAGGACCGCAGTCTCATGTCCCGAGCCTCAGTCCTCGAGTCTCAACCCTCAAGCCTCAAGCATCAAGACCCCAGCCTCAAGCTCCAACAACCAAGGCCCCGTCAAGTCTTCGCCTGGTTTGGGGTCCTAGCCCGAGTCAAGAGGCAGGTTCTGGGTCCTTGTCCAGTCTCGGACTCGGAGTCCACGCCCAGACTCTTTGTCCCCAGTCCCTCGTCCTGGTCCTGCTTCCGTAGCCCAGTCTGCCACCTGTCCCGTCCTTTAGTTTTGAGCAGTCCTGTTCCTAGTTCTTCAGTGTCTGTGTCCTGCATTTGGGTGCATTTACAAAGTCCCCATTATGAGACAATGCAATAAAAGATGAACACTGTTCCATTCGCTAAACATGGTTTTGAAACCTGGGTTCTCGCTTTGTTTCAATTCAGAATTAGAGGGAAGAAATCTCGGTTAAAAATGCTTCGGATTGTCACTGAAGATACATTTGACGCATCATGTGTTTCATTAAACATCTTAAATAAAGGTCGCTTTGCATTGTCGACTGAGCGGCATTAATCCCATGGTTTCGTTTTCTTGGATGAAGGAATTTTCTCCCGTTAACTGTCCAATATATATCCTTTAGGAAATCTTAATAAGACATGTTTGAGCCTACCGTTATTCTGTGTCTTTGTAGGAATCTGCAATGAGCCAATTGGATCAAATCTTTATCGCTACGCGTCCAAACACTCCACCACTCCATCCCACTGCCACCAGGTTCAGATATGGCTCAGTGTGGAGTGAGAGACATGGAAGTGGGTCGATAGTTCACAAAACCTTAATGCAAACAGTGTTAAAGGGAAAATAAAGCAACAAAGGGGGGGGGGGGAAACAAAGACGGCTAGTTTTCCGAATAAATTGGCTTGAAAGACGAATTTCTCAAGGGATACCGAATGCAAACAGGCAGCGAAGAATTGCTGCGCTCTGTCCAATTCTCGACGAGCACTACGACCACACGTATGGAGTCAAATACTCTGATCAGTAAATAAAAAATAGTTCCTGAAACATCATATTCACAAGCGCAATTGCGGTATCTACTGTGCTGCCAAATCCGTAGTTTTGAGACCCACGAGCTTGGTTACATCTATCACTGGTCGCACACCTCCTTTTCACATTTGTATATATTGCGCAACTTCCCTCTACAAACTGTAATCTGAATCTCCAGCACAAAACATTAAAGACCCGCATGCCTTCACCGGCATTGCTTGGCCCACCGAATTCCTCGAGTAATTTCCTTTTATTTCAATAATTATTTTACATTTTCAAAGATGCTTGTAAATATTCGGAGGAACAATGAAGTTCTTTACTAATTCCATGCAAACACGGCATATTTTACTTTAGGGCTTTAACTTATATATTTCAATACCACTTGTAGATTGTGTTATTTTAAAATAATAATCATCATTGTTGCAAAAAACGAGAGTTTCTTTTAATTACACAAAATTTCTTATTAATATATAATACCCGGACTTAGATCGTTATGCTATGTTTCTTGTTTCCTTCTATTTTTCAGTTGTGTATTCTCACCAGGATATCCATCGAATTTTCATATCAGGCATTCCTGAAATTGGTGAATGAACTTGTCATTCCTGTCTTGTGCACTAGGAGAGCCTTGTTACTCTGCAATTTAAGAATATTTGTGTAGTGATGAAGGTTCGTCTGTTATTACGTTGTTCTCATTGAAAACACAAATCAAATAATATTATTGTTCTGGCGGAATATTTAATTGCAATTGATATTTGGAAGTCAGTCAGGAAGCAGAAGGATCTAAACAGCCAGCGTAGACTGACCTGCGGCGATCCCCCTTGACAGCAGGAATACCATTTTGGATACTGTTGGAGAGAAAGACCTGTCAGGAGAAAGTCACAGCGGTCGGGTCTGTCGCCTTGAACCTGACTTTACTACTCAGACGGGAATTGGGGGCAGGGCTGGATGGAGGGAAGAATAGGCGAGCGTTCATGTAAGGGATTCGTTAGAAATGAGGTTCTGTGGTCGAGAACGAGATTTTCCGATGATGTTGCCTCCTGGGTGCAAGGATCAAGGACATTACGGATTCAGTGGGAGATTGAATAGCCAGAGGTCGTTGGCAATGCAGCTACCAATGATATAAGTACAAAGAGTGAAAACGTTCTGCAAAGTGGGTCAGGGAGTTTGTTGCTAAATTAAAATGCTGGACCTCCAGGGTTGTGACTGCTGCCTGTGCCATGTGGCAGTGAGGCTAGATTAGACAAATTGTACAGGTTAATAACTGGCTGATGAGGTGGTGTAGGAAGGTAGGCGATAGATCTTTGGATCATTGGGCTGCCTTTCAGGGAACCACAGTGCTGGAACAGTACGTTTAGAGGTTGTGGAGACAGATGTTGATTTGACCTCATACAAAGTCAGGAACCACAACGTTGAACATGGTGTGATTAATGACTGATCAGCAAAATGTCAATGTAATATCTATAGTCGGAAAGTGCGGTGAAAGGCATGCAACAACGCCCAGAATTATGCTGTTGCAGGCATTATGAGACTTAGTTACAGGAGGTGCAGGACAGATAGCTCATTATTCCGAGGTTCGTAGTTTTCAAAGTGAAAGAGCAAGAGAGATTAAAGGAAAATGGGTGACGATACTAGTCAAGTAGAGCTGTAAGCTTAAGTCTCCCCTCGCAAGAGCACAGGCTCTCTACAGCAAGCCTCATGTGGTACCACCTCCCTATTGACATATGCAAAGTGAACAAGTTTCGGGCTGATGTTAAACTACGGAGGATGGGGAAGAGGACTGGCCCCTACACGCTGGCCGATCGCGTGTATACATGTCCTAGTGCTGGAGAACCTGATCCCCAGCCTTGTGGGCACACTGGGTAGGGACAAAGTCTACGAGAGCAAACACAGTCAGAAAATCCACTGAGTCCGGCAGCTGCTGCAGGCAAGCTGGTGCTAAACATATTGTTTCAGTTTTCTTTGGACAACACAGGGGTGCCGGTGAGCCCGAGTGGAAGATTGTGACGAGGTGAAGATCCCCATACCTTCCGCCCAAACTTATGTCATGGAGAGTTAACTCCAGCGCCGCAAATCCATTGACATTCGAGACAGCCGAATGCCATCATCATCATTATCAGACGTCCCAACGATACTTGATCTGGTATTAGGGAATGAGAAGGGGTATGCCACAGAGGATTGTGTCAGAGGAGACTTTGTATGTAGTGATCACATTTCCATTAGTTTAAAAGTAAATACGCAAAAGGAGAACTCTAGTCCGTGGGTTGATATTCTAAATTGCTGACAGGTCATTTTTGATGGTATCAGAAAGGATATGGCAAGTGTAGATTAGGACAGGAAATGTTTGTAAAATTGTACTTGGGAAAAACAAGGCCTTCCAAAGTGAAAATTTGAGAGTATAAAGCTTGTTTATGCCTGTCGGAATAAAATGTAACGATAACAAGTGTCGGAAACCTTCGTTTTTAAGAGATACTGAGGCCCTGGTTATGAAAAAAATGCTGAATTTCACGTATGAGCATGTAGGAAAAAATGGGATGTTATGGAGGACACAATATGCAAGAGAATATTTTTAAAAAATTACGAATAAAAGACTAAAATAAGGCACAACTTTTCCATAGTAGACAAGGTAATAGAGAATCCTAAAGGAGTCTACAGATAGGTTAAGAGTATAAGGATTGCAAGGGACAAAATGGATCCTCTGGAAAATTAGCATAGTCATCTATGTATGGAACCAAAAGAGATGGCGGACGTCTTATCTGCATTTACTCAGAAGATGGACACACAGTCAGTAGAAGAGTGGTGAAGCTGCTTGTTGCAGTGTTCAGAATGAAACTGACGACTTTAGGAAAACCAACCTTGCAGAAAAGTTTGATGTTGATAGCATCCCTCAAGAATATGCCGTGGACGTAAATAATCTGTTCAATTGATTAAACCTGCCAGAGAGAAAGCCAGAAGAGCTATAGATAGAAGTAATGAGCGTTATACAACAGGTGGCAAAAAAAAGTTGCAAATAAAAAGAAGACCAGGAAAGCAAAACGGCTTTCTTTGAAAGCTGTACAAGTAGCTGAGCAGCAAAGAGATGTGAAGCTCAATGGAGATTGGAACAAATGCCTCCAATTGAGCATAATGTTCACGAAGATAGCAATGAAATATAAGCAAACTTTCTTAAAAGGAGTTTTGCAAAGAAACTGAACAAGCCAAAAGAATCACAAAAACAAGAGATCTATTTAAGAATATTAGAGAAATCAAACGAACATTTCATTCAAAAATTGCTGTAGATAAGAGACAAATAAGTGAAGGAACTTAGAACAGCAGAAGACATCAAAAAGAGACCATAAGACCAAAAAAAAAATTAGGAGCCGGACTGGGCCATTCGGCCCATCGAATCTGCTCCACCATTCTATCATAAAGAGATGACAAGGATAATTGAATAGGAAAGATCCCACAGCGAAGACGCCTGCAACGAATCCCTCATCGTCCTACAGCTGGAAATTCTGGAAAGTGAAATTGAATGGGCAATAGAAAATAATGCAAATAAGAAGACTGCAGGATGTGACAGGATTCCAGTTGAATTGTTTAAATCTTTCAAGGTGAATCTGTGTAAAAGTGTCGCATGCAGTTTTCCAGCAGACCTGGATAACCCAACAATGGCCTTAAGACGGGAAAAAATCAGTTCGTATCCCAATTCCCAGGAACGGAAATGTAAAGTAATCATCAAATTACCGGACAGTTCCACGAAATTTCACATGCAAGCAAGGTTTGCTAACGTCATGCAAGCAAAGCTCCAGCATTATACGGAACGAGAGAGAAGTTTCAGATGTACAAGCTGGTTTTACAAGAGGCATGGGCACCAGACTCCAAATTACTATCCTTCGCTGGAAAATGGAGAAATCGAGGGAACTCCAGAAATATGTTTATCTATGTTTTATTGTTACTCTGAAGCCTTCGACAGAGTGTGCCAAAATAAACTAAGGAAAATCTTTAAAGAAATGAGATACCTGGACATCTAATCTGCCTTATGAGAAACTTGTACGAAGATCAAGAATCAATAGTTATGATTGAACATGGAACAAATATTAAAAAAAAAACAAGTTTGGGAAGAGTACGACAGGACTGCATACTGTCACAGTACTTATATAATCTACGGTATATGCTGAACACGTCATGAGGAATGCTAATCGAGAGGACTCAAATGTTGGAAACAAAAATACCAGACTAAATATTAACAACCTCAGATATGCATATGATACTCCTTCAATGGTTTTAAGTGGGAAGGATCTGAGGAAACTTTTCATCAAAGTGAAATAAGGAAGTACAAAGGCTGTATTACGCTCAATATGAAGAAAGCGAATATTATGTCGACCAGACTTATTAATTCCGTGGTAATAAATGGAAAACAACTGGAAGCAGTGACGGATTTTGTCTTCATCCTTTCAAAGATATTTATAGGTGATAACTGCCGCCATTAAATTAAACAGCGCTTACTTCTCAGAGAGCATCAATATCACTACTACTACGTCGACTCAGTAATGGCAAATTTAGATAAATTACTGAAGAACAGAGATATAACATTGTCTACGAGGTTAGGCCTATGGTATTTCCAGTTGTTATGAGTGGTTGTGAGAGCCGGACTATTAGTAAGGCTGAATACAAAAGAATCGACGACTTTAACTTGGCTGCTGCAGGAAAGTTTTAAGCGTTCGAAGGACAGCAAGAAGTTCGAACAAGATAATAGTTGAAGAAATAGACTGCTCATTAGGAGACATGATTATGAGACAAAAGTTCAGATATTTGGACCACATCACGAGAAAGCAGGATTCCTTGGAAAAAACTGTCAGGTTAGGTAAAACAGAAGGTAAGAGAAGGAGAGAGCGACAGAGACTACAAGGGATAGATAATATTACTCAGACAATGCGTATGACGTTGAGGGATCTCAGAGAGACAATTTCCAAAAAGAAGACTTGGTGTGCAGGAGCCCATAAGATCACGAAGAGTCTGAAACGACTGAACGACTGAACAACAACGAGCTTAACAGCAGTACTGGGAAAGATATTGGAAGCTATTCTAAGGGACTGGAAATAGAAGTATCCAGATAGTCATGGTCTGATTAACAAGAGTAATCATAAATTCGTGCAAGAAAGAACATAACTAGCCAATCTTACAAATTTGTCCGGGCCAGGAAAGTAGTTGAAAAGAAGACAGTGCATGTTGCCAGCATCGACTTTTGACAAGGCCCACATGGGAGACTGCTCAAGAAGGTTCAGTCGCTTAGTATTTACTGCGCGGTAGTAAATCGGATTAGCCATAGATTTTATGGGAGAAGCCAAGAAATAGCATTGCCTCTTTGATCGGAGGACTAGTGGCAAGCTGCAGGTGAAAGTGTAGGGTCTATTCCTGTCTGCCATATATACTACCGATCGGGTTGAAAATGTGGAGAACTGGATCAGCAAATTTGCGGATTAATCAACATGATCGGTAAACAACATTATGGGTATAATGGACAACGAGGAAGGCTTTCCTGCCTGCAGAGGGATCTGGATCAGCAGCAAAAGATAGGTTGAAAATGGCAGTTAAAATTTAATGTAAACAAGCACGAGATCTTGCATGTCGGTGGGACCTACCAGGGTAGGTCTTACACGGTGAATAGCAGGGCATTGAGGAGTGTGATAGAACAAAAGAATCTGGGAATATAGCTGCATAATTTGCGTCACAGGTAGATAGGGTAATAAAGAAAGCTTTTGGTACAAACTCTTTTGGCTCCTACCATCTGGGAAACGGTACCGCAGCTTAAAAGCCAGGACCAACAGGCTCCAGTTCAGCTACTACCAGCAGGTTATCAAAGTGCTTAACTCATGTTGACACTACTGTATTTCTATGCCATATTGACTACCTATTGTACACAATATTTATTATAAATTACTACAATTTGCATATAGCACCATTAGACTGAGATGAGCATGTATTTATATATTCAATGCAATTCAATACTGCCTTCATCAATGATACAATAGACAATAGACAATAGGTGTAGAAGTAGACCATTCGGCCCCTCGAGTTTGCACCGCCATTCTGAGATCATGGCGGATCATTCACTATCAATACCCAGTCCCTGCCTTGTCCCCATATCCCTTGATTCCCCTATCCATCAGATATCTACCTAGATCCTTCTTGAAAGCATCCAGAGAATTGGCCTCCACCATCTTCCGCGGCAGTGCATTTCACACCTCCACAACTCTCTGGGAGAAGAAGCTCTTCCTCAACTCTGTTTTAAATAACTGACCTCTTATTTTCAATCCATGCCCTCTGGTACTGGACTCTCCCAACATCTGCAACATATTTCCTGCCTCAATCCTATCAAATCCTTTAATTATCTTAAACGTTTCAATCAGATCCCCCCTCAATCTCCTCAATTCCAGCGTGTACAAGCCCAATCTCTCCAATCTCTCTGCGTAAGACAGCCCTGCCATCCCAGGAATCAACCAAGTGAATCTACGCTGCACTTCCTCAATTGCCAGAATGTCCTTCCTTAAACCTGGAGACCAAAACTGTACACAATATTCCAGGTGTGGTCTCACCAGGGCCCTGTACAAATGCAAAAGGACATCCTTGCTCTTGTATTCAATTCCCCTTGTAACAAAGGCCAACATTCCATTTGCCCTCTTCACTGCCTGTTGCACTTGCTCATTCACCTTCATTGACTGGTGAACTAAGACTCCTAGGTCTCTTTGCATTTCTCCCTTAGCTAACTCTACACCGTTCAGACAATACTCTGTCCTCTTGTTCCTGCTTCCAAAGTGGATAACTTCGCATTTATTCACATTGAATGACATCTGCTAAGTATCTGCCCACTCACCGAGCCTATCCATGTCTCCCTGTATTCCTCTAACGTCCTCTTCGCATGTCACACTGCCACCCAGTTTAGTATCGTCAGCAAACTTGGTGATATAGTTTTCAATGCCCTCATCTAAATCATTGACATAAATCGTAAAGAGCTGTGGTCCCAATACAGAGCCCTGTGGTACCCCACTAGTCACCTCCAGCCAGTCCGAGAAACACCCATTCACTGCTACCCTTTGCTTTCTACCTGCCAACCAGTTTTCTATCCATGTTGAAACCCTGCCCCCATTGCCATGAGCTCTGATTTTACTTACCGATCTCCTATGTGGCACCTTATCGAATGCCTTCTGAAAATCTAGGTATACAACATCTACTGGCTTACCCTCGTCTAACATCCTTGTTACACCCTCAAAAAACTCCAACAGATTAGTCAAGCTGTCGTCAAAGAATACGTCGTCAAAGAATTTAATCAGGTTCGTAGGCATGACCTGCCCTTGACAAAGCAATGCTGACCGCCCCAAATCAGATAATGTGTTTCCAAATGCTCACAAATCCTTTCTCTCAATATCTTCTCCAACAACTAGCCCACCCCTGAAGCCGGATTCACTGTATAATTTCCTGGGTTATCTCTGCTCACTTTCTCTTAGAAGTGAACAACATTTACGACCTTCCAATCGTCCGGTATTTCTACGGTCCCTATGAAAATACCTTTCAAAAGCTCTAGCAGATCTTCTTTCTTAATGATATACACTGAAGAGATTCAGTGCGCTGTAAGTAATCCCCACAATTGTCAAGACTGGTGAATGTTGAAGGAAACTACTCATCATGTACCTCCGCTGTGTCCTCCGGTTCCATGTACATGTTTCCTCTCTCACTCCTGATTGGACCCAATTCTCCCACGGCTGAACCTCCTGCTCTTCACATGCTTCTAGAACGCCTTGGGATTTTCCTTGATGCTGGTCACCACGGCCATCTCATGGCTCCTTCTACCTCTCCTAATTTCATTCTTGAGCTCTTCCCTGGCAAATGTGTAATTTTCTAGATGGTGTAAGTCATATCAGAATTCATAAATTACGTGAAATAATATCCGCTTCAGTTCACTGAGAACCACTTTGTCATCTGGTGACTTTAACGTGTTCCAGACTAAAACGAGTTAGAAAATACATTTAAGAATTAGTTGAAAGTTCTGTCCTTTCATTTAAACGGTATATTTTTTTATTTCCTACGGTCTCGCAGAAATACGTTACAAAATAGTTGAAAAAAAATCAATTTGCAAAAAATGCAGGAGTGCAGGGAACTACACGTGCCTCACTGGCAGGAACTGAAGAAAAATCCTTATACGTTGAAGAAGTTGTAATCAGAAGAGGATAATTTTCAATGGACACACGAATATGCATTGAATTGTGGGATATAGAGCATACTCAGCTCGCTAAGATTTAGTTTAGTTTGACATCGTGTTCACGAGAGGCAGCTTTGCCGGATGTCCTATAACTGTGCTGTTCTCATCCATCTTATATTAACAGTGTTAATGGGGGTAAGGAACAGTTCGAAAACTGCATGATGAGACAACGTCGAGAGGTGTCTTTTAAACAAAATATAATCACGATGCATTTAAAGACAAACAAAAGGAGAAACAGTCTCAATTGTCCATGAGTTTATCGCATTTCGAGTTATGTCGTTAATGGAAAGCTGTGCAATTAATGGAGAACAGCATTGCGAAAGCTTGTGAGCCGAAATTGAGCAGAAGGCTGACGTCTTGGCTGGTCAGCAACTTTCCCAAAAGCGGGGAAAATACGAAACATTGCTGTTTATGTCGGAGTGAAAAACTATCAACTTGAAGTGTGAACACGATTTCTCTCCGCTGATGGAGCCGAACTTCCTGTGAGTTTCCGGTCACTTTTGCCAATCGTACCAAACGTCGCATTCATTTTGTAATTGGAATAAGTCCAAGACAGCTCCTTATTGTCTCACCAAAGAATAACAAAAATACAGTTGAAACGTTTATATTATCACGAGTGGCCTGATAAACTTCGGTAATTTCATTTGGGGCATCGGAGACTGCGGAAAGTTCTGAGAGAGGTTTATATGAATATCAGAGGCATAGACAGTGTACAGATAGTATCGGTTGCCCAAGTTTGAAACGTGAAATGAAATTAAAGGTGGGAGGAATTAGGTTTAAAGGGATGTGAGAGGTAAACAATTTTACTTAGAGACTCGTGAATACCTGGAATGCCCTGCGTGGTATGTTGGTTAGCAGCAAGTACAATAGAGGCATTAATAAACGTTTGGATAGTCATCTGGATATGAGGACGACGGGGGAAATATGGAAATGACTTAGGTGGGTACACCGTGTGTTGTTTCAGATGAAATGGGACTGCTCACCTGAGCAACTCTTGCAGCAGTCGCAGCCTGTGGTGTCCATGGACTATTTAAGTACTGACAGAATCTTTCTTGGGTTACCCGGTACGTATCTGGCTATTCAGCATTGCGACACGAGGGGATCGCTTACTGTCATGCCCTGCCGATCGGCAGTCATCGGCCGCATGATTTTGTTCCATAGACATCTTTCCATTTCGAAAGTGAACGAAGTGAGTTTTTTTCATCTACAGCCAGATTTTAGTTTCAGCCACATCTACATAGAGAACAGACGCTGGCCAGAGCAGCCCATATTTTGGATTTTTTCAGGAACATGAGTGGGTATGGGGAGCGCAGCTACTGTTACACCGGTGGATGACTTCACCCTGAAACCAAGGCCCAACTTCTCACCTGTTCTCCAATTCTATGCGGCTGAACGACTCACCGTCCAGGTGCTTTCCAAACTCCACCTCCTCCTGGCAGAGCAGGCGTTTGACTAATAATAGTAATAATACTTAGAAACAGATAGATTCTTTTTGGCAATTATGTAGCTGTTTAACACAAAAAAATCCAAAGATGCCAACACATTGATGACGTAAAATGTAGAAAATGCCACGAGAAACCAGAAATATCTAACATATCACGTAATCTTCCAGCAGTTTAAATCAATCTTATTACTTTCACAAGCACAATCAAGTTGCAAGCGTCATTCCACAAAATTTGGAATTAAAATACAAATTCATTAAAGACAACATACCTTACTATAAATACAAGCCTGATCCAGTTTTAGAGTCAAAATTCCCCAAATTACATTACGACCAATATATTATTACAGACAGGACAATCCATAATAACTGCCTGGAATAAATAAGCAAGAACAACTTACTGGATATAGCCATTCGCGACACGCACACAACATACAGAATTCAATATCAGAAATATTGCTGAATTTACAGAATAAATTAAAAGCCTATGGAATATGTACAAGGTATGCACTGTTGCAAAAGTGATATCCACAGCAGGTGTCATCCCACAGTCACGACAAAACAGCGTTAAACAATCAGGCCTACATAAAAATATTTACGTTAATCTTCAGATTCTGTAATACTTCAGAAATCCACAATGCTAAGCACCACTAGAATAGTCCGAAAGATCATAACAGTTGAGAAATCGGTATGCTTAGTTAGGCCAGTACCTCAAGTTTTACCAGTCTGAGCTCGGAATAAATGCAACAATAATAATAATACGTAAGAGTTGAGGGTCATCAGGAGACGCTCATGGAATGAGTACTGCTTTGGATTCGCTCCGTAACCTTTACTTTTTTAAGCTATTATCACTTTTATTTAACCTATTTTACTTACACCAGAAGATACTTATTACATTTTTGGATTTATGTTTGAGCGTGTACTGCGAATTTTGAAGAAATGAGTACTGAAATGGCTTTAGGATCTATAGGACGAGGCACTGGGAGAGATTCTATCGACAACGGAAAGATAAAAAAGACTTCACCTGAGCGTACTGAATTGACTTACGATACGTAACTGGAGATTTTAAAAGAAAAATTTGATCGAACAGCGACAAACTTTCAAAGAAGATTTAAAAGCCTTCCAGGATTCTCTGGATAAGATTGGTAATGAAGTTAAACAGCATCAAACTTTAATCACATCTCTGGAAGTGGACACTCGGAAGCGAGACCTGAAAATTGAGAATTTGTAAAAGAAACTATTTTTGGCGAATAAGCAGTTTGAAATTCTTAATGCCGGAGCATCGATTTTGAAAATTGATCTAGAAGACTACGCATACTTGGTCTCCGTGAAGGAATGGAACAAGGAGACTCTTCGAAGTAATTTGCTCAACTTTTAAAGGTTGCGTTCCCTTGTGAATTCCCAGACAGTCTTCCGTTGCTTGATCGTGCCCATAGAGTTATGCACCGATCACCAATTTCTTCATCTAAACCACCAGTTATAATTGTTCGATTTCACTATATCCAAGTTCAAGAGCTGCTTATTCACACGGCTCTCCGCTTCGTATGATTAAATTGCGGGATTTCCAATTCCGTCTTGAGGAGGATTGCAGACCAGAAGTGATGAAGGCACGGCTCGCTTTTAAACCTTTGATGTCCGAAGTTACGAGAAAAAGCTTCAACCAGCGCTTTCATACCCTGCGAAACTCAGAATCTCACCTCCGAATGCACCACGGAGTGTTTTTCTCTCCACATCTGAAGCTCGAAGTTTTCTGGACGACAATTATCCTACTGCTTCGGAATCTCGCCTCGAATTAATGTATGGTTTTCGCAGTACTGGCTATGACGGTTTTTATTTTTTTATAGTTCATAATCATTTTATGAACTTTGACTATTATAAGACAATTTTTGCTTTAAAAACCAGGCTTTGCTTCTGGTTACTAGTGCAGGTATATTTTACATTTTATATACGAATTAAAGTTTTGCTTTGCTATGATACTAATCTTTCCAATTTACTTACTTTAACCATTGTACATTTTTTAGACATGATTATTAGACCTTTGACGGAGAAATTTTTTAAATGTTTTTGATATATATCTTGTTTCTTTTTCGCTTTTTGGTTAAGGAAAATGGCGGTTCTCCTTTTTCTAAAATACTCCTCTTTTTTTGTATATCATCATCATTTATTTTCGTTTTTTCCCTTCTTCTTCCCATAACGCCTTTTTTTATTACAGTCTAATTTTTATTTTGTTACGTACTCGTGACACATGACGGTGGTGCCCTTGTCATGTGACTGGGGTTGAAGCTGTACTAGACTTGAGGTGATGGTCTTGTGATGGTGGAATGACATCATTTTCCCGCCAGTAGAGATCATGTGACGGGTTTTTTTTTTCAGGTTATAAAAGGTAGACCCCACCCTGTGAGGAGGGGCAGTTCGTGGCTGGATTTGCCAGGTTGACTTCATGCCACTGCGTGTTTGAAGTGATGACGCAGTTTAGTTGAAGGATGAAGTTTTTATTTAATGCCTAAAGTTTAAAAAGGTTAATGCCAACAGGTTCTTTATGATTCTGTTAGTTTGAGAATTAGAGGAGAGTGAAGATTCAAGGTTGGAAGTTAAAGATCGAGGAGAATCGCTTTCTACGGTGAAACGGGGGCGACCTTTGATCCTTATTTGGAAGGATTTCGTTGACTATCTTCGTGCTAATCCCTAGGTTTACCTAGAAAGGATTGAAGGTAGTGGAGAAGGAAAGGTCAGTGCCTTTAAGCCGTTCTGTTTCGTAAATTCTTCGTGGGAATTTCGACGTCGGGAATCGAAGCAAACGACGTGAAAGATAACTTAAATCGTCCTGTAAAGTCTCTCCTTTTAAATGGACTGTGAGCATATCGAACTTTTGGCAATATCACTTTAAGAACTGTTTTGGAATATCACTTTAAAGAACTGTTTTGGAATATCACTTTACGAACGGTTTGAACAGCCGCTCAGCAGCTGTTTCCGGTTACGGTAGTGTTTGTTTACTTTTGGGGGGTTTGTTTTCTGTGTTTAATAAACGTGTTGTTTGTTATAAGAAACCCTTGCCGAACTCATATATTTATTGTTGCCTGAATACGTAACATTGAATATGGGGGCTGCGTCGGGATCGAATTTTTTGAGTTTACATGCTTGCTAACTTTTAAATCGGTGTTTTGGAAACGGGGATTACTCGGTTCTTTTGTTTGGCTTGTTGTGGTATTCGGCAGCAATGAATATTGATGAGTTTCTGGCTTCGCCAGCTGCAGAGGTGTTGGCGAAGGCGAAAAAAACTGAGGTGTTTGAGATAGCTAGTAGATTGCAACTTAAAGGTATTTTGCAGACTACTTCTAAGGCTGTAATACAGAGGAAAATCGCGTCACACTATGTGGATTCGGGTGTTTTTGATGAATCGATTTTAGAGTCGTTTCAAATAAGTAAACTGGAGATGCAGTTGCAAATCGAACAAATGAAATTGGAACAAAGTAAAGCTGATTTGGAGAGGTGTAAATTGGAGATGGAACAAAAGAAGAGAGAATTTGCATATGCAATGGAGGAATTAAGGACTGGAAATCAGTCTTCTGGTTCTAAAAAAACGTTTGTTGCTAGTCAAGAAATTAAATTGGTCCCTCCATTTAGTGAGACAGAAGTGGAAAGGTATTTTCAACATTTTGAAACTATTGCTCTGATGTCAGAGTGGCCGAAAGATAAATGGTCAGTGTTGTTACAAAGTGTAATTAAAGGCAAAGCACAACAAGTTTACACAGCTTTAACAGCTGCACAAGCTCTTGATTATGATATTGTAAAGAGTCATATTTTAAACGCATATGAGTTAGTCCCAGAAGCATATAGGGAAAGATTCAGAAGTTTGAAAAAGTCTGTGGAAAAAACTTATGTGGAATTTGCCTATGATAAAGCTATGTGTTTTGAGAGATGGGTTTCTACTAAAAATGTAAATGGGGACTATGATACATTGAGAGAGCTGATTTTAATGGAGGAATTTAAAAGAAGCATTCCTGTTGAAGTAAGGACCTACTTAAATGAGAAGGATACTGATAAATTGCAGGACTGTGCTAGATTAGCTGATGAGTATGTTTTGATCCATAAGAACAAATTTCCTCAGGGCAGAATTTTTAAGAGGAAAAATAACACGGAGACCCCAGGTAAATCTGAAATTAAATCGGAGGTTAATGAGAAAGTTAATGAGAAAGGAAAGCCTGTGAAGGAAAGACAGTTTGGTCTTACTTGTAACTATTGTAAGAAGCCTGGCCATGTAATAGCTAACTGTTTCAAATTGAAAAAGAAAGAGAAGGAAGCAGTTCCAGATGCTTGTGTGCAACATACTGAAGAACCTGTAAAGTTACAGGGTTTGATAAAAACAAATGAGGCTTTGTTAGAGTCTGACCAAGTTAGAAAGGGATATGATCATTTTGTAACTGAAGGGTTTGTATCCTTGAAGGAAGGATCTACTCTGGTGCCAATAAAAATCCTTAGGGATACTGGTGCTTCGCAATCACTGATGTTAGACAGTGTGTTGAAGTTTAATGAAGAGTCTGATACTGGTGAGGTAAATTACATAAGAGGTGTTGGAAGTGATTTTATGCCTGTACATTTACATAAAGTAAATTTAAAATCAGGGTTAGTTACTGGATTTGTTAAAATAGGATTACAGCATAGCTTACCTGTGAAGGGTATTTCTTTATTGTTAGGTAATGACTTGGCAGGTGGACAAGTTTTTCCTGAAGTAAATTTCACAATGGAGTCAGAGGAACCAGAGATGAATTCTAACACAGATTCTTCCTGTGTTGTGACTAGAGCTATGGCTAAAAAGATTGATGCGCAGAATGAGGTTGTTATTCAGGACTGTTCAACTCAGGATTCGAGTTTTGAGGATGTGTCAGAGACTTTCTTATCTTCGTTGTTTGAACAAGATTCTGGGAGTAAGTCTGACTATAAAGATTTATCTTTGTCTAGGAAGGAGATGATAGCAGAGCAGAATAGAGATTCTGAGATTATAAAATTAAAAGAGCAGGTTTTACTAGATAGTGAAATTGATAAGGTGCCAGTAGGATATTACTTGGAAAAAGGAGTGTTGATGAGGAAGTGGAGATCGCCTACAATTCCTGCAAGTGAGGATTGGAATGTTGTTTACCAGGTAGTTGTTCCAAAAGCTTATCGAAATGAGATTTTGACTTTAGCTCATAGTGTGCCTTTAGGTGGACATCAAGGGGTAAGGAAAACTGTGGACAAGATTTTAAAACATTTTTACTGGCCTGGTCTAAGAAAAGATGTGGCGATGTTTTGTAAAACGTGCCATACTTGTCAAATTGCGGGTAAACCAAATCAGGTTACACCAGTAGCTCCATTACAACCTATCCCAGCATTTGGTGAACCATTTTCTAAAGTTATTGTAGATTGTGTTGGTCCATTACCAAAGACAAAAACTGGTTATCAGTATTTGTTGACTATCATGTGTACTTCTTCTAGGTTTCCAGAGGCAGTACCACTTAGGAATATAAAAGCTAAGACTGTGACAAAGGCCCTTATAAATTTTTTTACTTATTTTGGATTACCTAAGGAGATACAAACTGATCAAGGCAGTAATTTTATGTCTGGATTGTTTCAACAGATAGTTTATAAATTGGGAGCTAAGCAAATCACTTCGTCTGCATACCATCCAGAATCGCAGGGTGCCTTGGAGAGGTTTCATTCTACCCTCAAGAATATGATTAGGACATTTTGTGTGGAAAATGAAAGTGACTGGAATGAGGGTATAAACTTACTTTTATTTGCAGTAAGGGAATCGGTACAGGAATCTTTAGGTTTTAGTCCATTTGAACTTGTGTTTGGGCATAGAGTTAGAGGACCTTTAGCTTTGTTGAAAGAACAGTGGATTAATAAGGAAGTACATACTAATTTGTTGGACTATGTGTTGAAATTTAAGGACAGGTTACATAAAGCTTGTAGTTTAGCTAAGGAAAATTTAAAGTTGGCTCAGGAGAAAATGAAGACTTGGTATGATAAAGACGCTAGGATGAGGATGTTTAAGCCTGGAGATAAGGTGTTGGTTCTTTTCCCAGTGCAGACAAATCCTTTACAAGCTAGATTTCATGGTCCTTATGAAATTGTGTCTAAAATTAATGATGTGGATTACGTGGTAAAAACTCCAGATCGTAGAAGGTCAACACAACTTTGCCATATAAATATGTTGAAACCATATTTTGAGAAACAATCTGATACTGTGACTGTTGTGGTTAGTGAGAATGAGTTTGATTTAACTAGGAACATGATAGATGATTCATCTGACTTTCATTCTAAATCCAACATTGTTTCTGTTAGGTTACCAAATTCAACCATTCTGGAAAATATTGATGAAAAATTAGCACATTTACAGTTAGATCAGAGACAACAGATGAAGGAGTTTGATGTTACAAGAGTACAATATTGTGATAACTCATATTAAAGGTAAAGATAATGTGGTTGCTGATTGTCTATCTCGATGTTGAATGTACACTGTAATTTTTTTTATGGAGTGGTTTTTTTTTCAATTGTAACACTCCTACTGTATTGTGAGTTATAAGCTGTTATATGATGGTGTTGTGGATTGTATATGTTATAAAATTTATACCTTTGTTTTTCTTGTAAGCAATTGTTAAAAATTTTTGTTCTTGTCAGACCAAAAATGTTTTTTTTTGGAGGGAGGTGTTATGTACTCGTGACACATGACGGTGGTGCCCTTGTCATGTGACTGGGGTTGAAGCTGTACTAGACTTGAGGTGATGGTCTTGTGATGGTGGAATGACATCATTTTCCCGCCAGTAGAGATCATGTGACGGGTTTTTTTTTTACAGGTTATAAAAGGTAGACCCCACCCTGTGAGGAGGGGCAGTTCGTGGCTGGATTTGCCAGGTTGACTTCATGCCACTGCGTGTTTGAAGTGATGACGCAGTTTAGTTGAAGGATGAAGTTTTTATTTAATGCCTAAAGTTTAAAAAGGTTAATGCCAACAGGTTCTTTATGATTCTGTTAGTTTGAGAATTAGAGGAGAGTGAAGATTCAAGGTTGGAAGTTAAAGATCGAGGAGAATCGCTTTCTACGGTGAAACGGGGGCGACCTTTGATCCTTATTTGGAAGGATTTCGTTGACTATCTTCGTGCTAATCCCTAGGTTTACCTAGAAAGGATTGAAGGTAGTGGAGAAGGAAAGGTCAGTGCCTTTAAGCCGTTCTGTTTCGTAAATTCTTCGTGGGAATTTCGACGTCGGGAATCGAAGCAAACGACGTGAAAGATAACTTAAATCGTCCTGTAAAGTCTCTCCTTTTAAATGGACTGTGAGCATATCGAACTTTTGGCAATATCACTTTAAGAACTGTTTTGGAATATCACTTTAAAGAACTGTTTTGGAATATCACTTTACGAACGGTTTGAACAGCCGCTCAGCAGCTGTTTCCGGTTACGGTAGTGTTTGTTTACTTTTGGGGGGTTTGTTTTCTGTGTTTAATAAACGTGTTGTTTGTTATAAGAAACCCTTGCCGAACTCATATATTTATTGTTGCCTGAATACGTAACAATTTGTTCGGGTTTTTACCCGATTTATAATAGGTACCAGTGTTCATATTCTCTTCGTTTTCTTTTTACTAGCAGCTATATCAAGAAGTTTGTTTCAGCATAGTGTTTAATTATTTTTTCGGACATTGGGTGTATCCTATTATTCTCCTTTATTTTTGGAGTCGCCTTTTAGAGACACGGGTGTAGATTTAGTGCTATTCTTCCTTTTTTCTTGCCTCCTTTAGGCTCAGGTCGGTTTCTTCTTGGGTTGTGGGCGGGGTAGTGGTCTTTTCCACCTGTCTTTTTATTAGTTTTTCCATGGTTTTTGTTTATTTGGGCTGATTTGAAACCACTCAAATGTCCACTGTGTCGTCATTTCCGGTTCCTCCTAGTATTTTTGTTCCTCTTCCGTGTACATGAATTCATACTTTGGTTAACTCTTTACATCCCAAAGGGTTGTTTTTAGAAACATGGCTCAGACCATTAATTTTGTCTCTTGGAATACTAATAGATTAAAACATCCGATTAAACAGAAGAAGAATTTTAAAGTATTCCAAAGACTGAACGTGCATGTTGTTTTTGCAGAAGAAACTCATGGGAGGAAGAAGGATAATCAACGTTCTTTTCGGTTTTGAAAGGATCAACTGTGCCATCCTAATTCGAATGCTAAAGTAAAAGTAGTTCCAATTTTTATTGACTCCTCTATTACATTTGTTCAAGATGATATTCTTTCGGATCCGAATGGTGAATTTTTGATCTCTACTGGGTTACTTTTTAATAATAAGGTTGTTATGTTTAATGTTTATGCTCCAAGCGTAGATTATCCTGATTTTTTTTACATCTTGATTTATTTCGCTACCTAATCTAAATTAATATATGTTGATAATCGGTGGTGACTTTAACTGTTGTTTAAATCCTTTGCTGGATAGATCTATATCCATTCAGAGTTCACCAAATAAGTTTTATCAATTCTTTTTTTGACTAACTCCGGAATTTTCGATATTTGGAGATTTCTACATCCTAAGGACAAAGAGTTCTCATTTTTCTCACATGCTTATCACTCTTACTCGAGAGCTGACTACTTTTTTCATTGACTGTCGTCTTATTCCAACTGTAATTGGTTGTAATGATGACATTATAGCCATCTCTGATCATGCTCAAATGAAACTTTCTATAAATTAGTGGACACAGCTCCGAGTATTAAGAATTGGCGATTTGATTCTACCTTACTGCAAGATCCGGATTTTATTAAATTTATGAAGGGACAGATTGATTTCTTCATTTAAATTAACTCCATGGATAAAATTTCCCGCGGAACACATTGGGACACTTTTAAAGCATATATACGTGGACGGATTATCCCCTATTCTGTTGGTTTGAGAAGACGTATTAAGAATGAAACCCTTTTATTGGTTGATAAGAGTAAAGAAATTGATAAAAAAATATTCGATCGCTCCGGAAGGAGCTTTATAAACAAAAAGTTGAGCTTCAAATTGAACACAGTTTATTACTCAGATCTTCGATTGAAAATCAATTAATGAAAACCAGAAGTGATTTTACATACATAGTGATAAACCGGTAAAATTGTTAGCTAACCAATTGAAAAATGCTTCGGTTAAACGTCAAATTATTAAGATACGTAAACAGAATGGTGAATTGACAGTTAATCATGAGCTAAACAAATCTTTTCAAGATTTTATACTCTGCTTCAAGCTGAATTTCCTCATGATCTTAACACCATGCATGATTTTTTAGGGAAACTTAAGTTTTCAAAATTATCATTTGAAGTACGTTAAATACTAGAAACTCTTATTGGGGATGCAGAAATTAAAGGTTTAATTTCCTCTCTGAACCCCGGAAAAGCACCGCGTCCAGATGCACATGCAGTGGAATTTTTTCAAATTTTTATTTTCCTCTGCTCTTTCTCTTTGGTTATGTAGGGTATTGAAGAAGCAATTAGATTAGGTAAACTACCACAATCATTTTATAGAGCTTCCATTTTTTAATATTGGAAAAATGATAATGATCGTGCATCCTATAGACAGATATCCCTGTTGAATGTAGATTCCAAGATCTTTTCCAAGTTACTGGCGACCAGGCTGGGAAGGTATTACCTCAAATTATCTCGGAGGATCAAACTGTTTTTATTAAAAACCGCTATTCATTTTTTCAATATTAAAATATTAAGAGATTAAAGAATTTTGTTTATACTCCTTCACTTAGCATCTCAGAATGTGTCATTTCATTAGATGCGGAGAAAGCATTTGATAGAGTTGAATGACCATATTTATTTACTGTGCTTGAGAAGTTTACCTTTAGTCGGACAATTATATCCTGGATTAAATTGATATGTCATTATCCAATAGCATCGTTTATTACTAACAATCAAATGTCTCCATTCTTTCGTTTATTTTGCAGTACCACACAAGGTTGACCTCTTAATCCATTATTATTTGATATTGCCCTGGAAACTTTGGCAATACTATTAGAGAACCAGCTGACATTTTTGCGTTACTCGCGAGATGGATAAACATAAGTTATCGTTAATATGCAGACCACTTGTTATTACACATTTCCGATCTTGAGAAATCCATTCCTGCAGTTATATCATTGTTGGCTCAGTTTAGTAATTTTTCCGGGTATAAATTGAATCTTAAGAGTGAATTGCCAGGTTCCAATTTACGGAAATTTAGCTTTTAAATTAGTTAATGCTTATTTTATATACATAGGGATTAAAATTACATAAACAAGAATTTATTTGAGTTTAATTTTTTACCCTAATTTGATCAGTTTAAATGTTTGGTTCCTACATGGACACCATTGTCTTTATCATTGATAGGTCGGATTAATACTATTAAGATGATGATTTTACTTATTTTTTCTATATATTTCAAGCGGTATCAATTTTTATTTCGAAGTTCTTTTTTGACAATGTTGATTCCAAAATTTCTTCATATATGTGGCAGAATGTAAATCCTAGCTAGGCTAGGTAAAAGATATTTGCAGAAGTCAAAAAAGGAAGGTGGAGTGGTATTGCCAAAATTTAGAGAGAGAGAGAGAGAGAGAGGGAGGGATCAGAGTTGGTGACACTGATGATTATTTGCCTTTTCTTTGACACTGTAAACAGCCCATTTTTTCCTTTTCTTTATTTTTCAATTAGTTAGTTGTTAGTTTGTTAGATTAGTTCTTGGTTTTTGTGGTAATATTTTTTCTTTATCTCTTTTTCTTCTTTTTCTGATTATTTTAATATTGATATACCTAGTTTTTTTGTCTTGTCCATATTATAATTCTATCAAGTATGGTTTAGGAGGACTTAACTATATTGTACTTAGTGCTTATGTATCCTTTTATACTCGTTTTAATTTTGTAATTTTGTAATCCCAATAATTATGTATCAAACTTATCATGTTGATATTAATAAAAAGATTGAAAAAAAGCAATAACTATGTGGAAGTTAAGATGGCCTGACCTTGAAAGTGAGTCCATGACTTGTGGATTTTTTTTTCCTAACGGATATACCTGGGCATAGCAATGATGAAGTAAATGCAGTAAAAGTACTGAAGCAAAGTGAAAATAGGGGCAACACGCTCTCCTTTACTACGGAGAGACAGAATCTGTTGTCTCTTGAATTCCGGATGAAATGAGATAGTCTTTGCTGTAACTGCAGACTCTGTGACTTTTCTATCGCCATGCTTTCAAAAGCGGACAGGAGGCTGGATCCAAGCGCAGGACGCAGGCACTGAAGTACTAGGGGCTGGACGGGGACAACTAAACGACAGTCAAAGCGTGGAGACCGTGGTGAGCGTGAGGGACGTGACGTTCATGGTGATGCTGGAGTTCCGAGAGAATCTTAGAGTTCAGGCGGGAGGATCTCGGAGATCAGGCAAGCCCGGACCTTGGAGTTCCTGATAGATAAGCCAGATAGAGGTACCTGCATGGTGCGTTGCCTTCCAGGTGCCAGGGTAAGAAGTGTCTCGGATCGGGTGCAGAGTATTGTGAAGGGAGAGGGTGAACAGCCAAAAGTCCTCGTCCACGTTGGTACGAATGACAAAGGTAGAGAACGGAAGAGTTCCTGAAGAGAGAATTCAGAGATTTAGGCAGTAAGCAGGTCCCTTAGAGCAGTAATCTCAGTATTGTTGTCTGTGCCACGTCCTAGCGAGTGCTAGAATAGCATGTTCAGGCGTATTAAAATGTGGCGGAGAGACTGGTGTATGCGGCAGGGCTTCAGATTCCTGGATCATTGGGGCCTCCTTTGGGGGAGATACGACCTGTACCAAAAAGGCGGGTTCCACCTGAAACTAAGGCGTCCAATATCCAAGCAGTCGCATTTAATAGAGCAGTTACGGAGCGTTTAAACATTTGACAGGGTGTGGGGAGAGGGGGGAACCTGAATGATAGGGTTGAGAAAGGAGAAAATAGAAGTAAATCAAAGATAGCGAGCAACAGAGATTATACAAAGAACATGCAAGAGATGAGGCTTATTCACAATTAGTGGCATGAGTTAAAGGGCAATCGAGGTGTCATGCAGATAAAACAGAAAGCAACAAATACTGGACTGAAAGTGTTATATTTGAATGCACATATATAAGCAATAAAATTGACGATCTTGAAATTCAGCTACAGATTGGCAAAGATGATGTTGTGGCCATCTCTGAAACATGGTTAAAGGATAGATGCAATTGGGAGACTAAATTCCAGTGTATCCGAAAGACAGATTAGTAGGCAGAGGGTGTGGTGTGGCTCTGTTTATAAAAAATCGTATTAAATCATTAGAAAGCGATGACATAGGATTGGAAGGTGCAGAGACTATACTTGTTGAATTAAGAAAGGGCAAGTGTAAAATGACCCTAATGACAGTTATATACAGTCATCCAAACAGCAGCCGGGATGTGGATTACAAATTACAGCCAGAGATAGGAAACTCGTCTCAGAGACACAATGTCATGATAATCATTGGGGATTTCAACATAAAAGTGGATTGAGAAAACTAGTTCAGCACTGGATCTTAAGAGAAAGAATTTGTAGAATATCCAAGGGATTACTTTTTCAGAACAACGTTGTTGACCCCACTAGGTGATCTGCTGTGCTGGATAAGGTGTCGTGCAATGATCTGGAAGTGATAAGAGAGTTTAAGGTTAAGAAATCGTTAGGCATGAGTGATCACAATATGATAGAATTCACATTGAAATTTCAGATTGAAAAATAAAATCCAACGTGTCGGTTTTTTAGTGGATTAAAGGAAATTACAATCGCATGAGTGGCGAACTGGTTAAAGTTGACTGGATAGGGATATTTGCAGGAAGGACAACAGAGCAGCAATGGCTGGAGCTCCGAAAAATGAGGGAAGTGTAAGACAGATATATTCCGAATAAGAAGGTATTTTCAACGATTATAAGGACTCAACCGTGGCTAACAAGGAAAGTCAGAGCCAAAGTAGAAACAAAAGATAGGGCATATAAGGCAACCAGAGCTAGTGAAAAGATAGAAGATTGGGAAACTTTTAAAAACTTGCAGAAGGAAATTTAAAAAGTCATTAGGAAGGAAACGATGATTTCTAAAAGGAAGCTGGTGAGTAATATCAAAGAATATGTTATGTTTTTTTTAAAGTATATAAAGGGTTAAAGGCAGTCGAGGGTAGATAAAGGACCAATTTAAAATGACGATTTTGTAATAAGAGATGCAGAGAATGCGTATCGTGCTTCAGTCTTCATACTGGAAGACGTTTGCAGTATACCGGACAATCAAGAATGTCAGGGAAATGAAGTTTGTGCAGCGAAATATACGACTGAGAATGTGCTCAGGAAGCTTAGTGTTCTGATGGTGGATAACTCTCCTGGACCTGATGGAATGCACCCTCGGGGTCTGAAGGATATTGCTCTAGAGATTGCGCAGGGATTAACGATGATCTTTCATGAATCGATAGATTCTGGCATTAGAAACGTAGAAATATAGAAGACCTACAGCACAATAAAGGATCTTCGGTCCACAAACTTTTACGGGAAATGTTCTTACCCTAGAACTACCTATGCCTACACATGGACCTCTATTTTTCCAAGCTACATGTACATGTTCAGGAGTCTCTCAAAGGACCCCATAGTTTCCGCTTCCACCACCGCCGCTGGCAGCTGATTCCATCCTCTCAACAATCTCTGTGTAAAAAACCTAACCCCGACATCTCCTTTGTACCATTTTCCAAGCTCCATAAAATTATGCCCTCTCGTGCTAGCCATTTCAGCACTGCGAGAATGACTATCCACACGATCAATAACTCTCATTATCTAATACACCTCTATCAGGTCAGCTCTCTTCCTCCGTGGCTCCAAGAAGAAAAGGCAGAGTTCACTGAAGCTAGTCACAGAAGAGAGGTTTCCCCATCCAGGCAACATCTTTGTACCAGATAACTGGAAATTTCTAAATGCTGCTGTGCTGTTTAAGAAGGATGATGAGGTAGCAGAAAATAAACTAAGGACCTGTTAACCTGATATCAGTGGTTGGGAAGTCATTGGAATCGATTGTTAGGTAAGAAATTACGGAGTACCTGGAGTTTACAAGATAGGCCAAAGCCAGAATGGTTTCCTTAACGGAAAATTCTGCCTGACTAACATATTGCACATTTTTGAGGAAATTGTAAGTAGGGTAGACAAAATAGATGTGGTAGATGTGGTGTACTTGGATTTTCAGAAGGCCTTTGACAAGGTGCCGCAAAAGAAGCTGCTCAGCAAGATAGAGCCCATGGGATTACTGAAAAGTTACTAGCATGGGTGGAGCATTGGTTGGTCGTAGGGGTCGTAGTTCCACAGGGGTCGGTGTTGGGACTGCTGCTTTTTATGATGATTATCAGTGATTTGGACGACGGAATTAATGGGTTTATGACTAAATTTGCCGATGATACAAAGGTAGGCGTAGGAGTGGATAGTGTTATAGAAACAGAGAGACTGCAGAGAGACTTAAGCAGGGGTCAGCAACCTTTACCACTGAAAGAGCCACTTGGACCCGTTTCCCACAGAAAAGAAAACACTGGGAGCCGCAAAACCCGCTTGACATTTAAAATGAAATAACACTGCATACAACATTTTGTTTTGCCTTTATGCTATGTATAAACAAACTATAATGTGTTGCATTTATGAAATTGATGAACTCCTGCAGAGAAAATGAAATTACATTTCTGCATGCAACAAAAACATTTTGAACTACGAAAAAAAGACGTTGGGTTGAAGGTTACTTTTAAGTAAAATACTCAACGTCTATTGAGTCCTTCTTGTATTTATGAAAAACGCCAAACTTAAATTTGCCGCCAGCAGCAAACCAAAAATAACGTCAGCCAGTTGTCAACCTGAAAAATAAAAGGACTATTTCATTGAACAATGAAAACATATGAATATACGTAAAATAATAGGCAATTAAAATATTTATCATACTTGTTCAGGTTGACTCACACCTGACAATGCAGTCGTATTTAGTAGGGATGGATCGATGCTTAGGGGAGTGACCGGGAAGGATAATGTGTTTTTTTCCTCTCTGAACTCACAGAAGCGTTTCCCAAACGATGTTTGCATTGCGATGATTGCAGAATGTAAATACTCCGAATTTATCATGTCGTGACCTTGTTTGAACTCTCTCAAATTGGGGAAGTGAGACAATGTGCCTTTCTGTAAATCTCTGGCAAGCAACGTCAACTTGCGCTCGAATGCCAAAACATCCTCCAACATGTGCAGGGCTGTACGTCCTTACCCCGTTGAAGAGCTGTGTTCAGCGTGTTCAGGTGCGCTGTCATGTCTACCATGAAGTGTAGCTTTTCCAGCCACTCTGGCTGTTAAAGCTCAGGAAAGTTGAGCCCTTTGCTGCCCAGGAAAGTTTTCACTTCTTCCAGACACGCGACAAAGCGTTTCAGCACCTCCCCTTTGGACAGCCACTGGACTTTGTTGTGCAGCAGGTGCCCCATCAGTAGCTACTGACACCAGATGGGTGGTCTTTATTCCTTTGGCTCTTAAACAATTCAAGACAGCCTCACAGATGTCCTCCCCCCGTGTTTGGTCTTTTAGAGGTATCAACTCAATCAGTTCTTCCTGTGGCCCGGCAGAGTTTACATACCGGCAGAACAACGCTATTTGTTCAATATCACCTTTGTCTTTAGACTCGTCACAGGCAATCGAGTAGGCCACAGCTGAATTGATGTCTTTAATTTGCTGTCTTGTGATGTCTTCTGCCATTTTTATGCTTCTGTCTTTGACAGTCTTTGCAGAGAGGGGCATATCCCTGATTTTCTGCACAATTTCACTCTTGTTTTTAAAGTCCGTGAATAGATGTTCTGAAATCTTAATGAAAGATTCTTTTATATATTCACCATCTGTAAACTGCTTCCCGTGCCTGACTATTTCCTGAGCGTCAATATAACTGGCGTATGTCGTTGATTTTCCAGACTTCATCCATTTCTGGAAATGATTTTTGCTCAGATCAACCTTCCGCATCAGTTCCGAAACGGCTTTTTTTCTCTCATCTCCATCCGGATATTTTTGAGCAAAGGCTGCGTGTTTATTCTGGAAATGCCTTGCGACATTTGACTTTTTGTTGTTTGCTAGTTTCTCATTGCATATTAAGCATACCGGTAAACCAGTCTCGTCAACAGTGAAAGCAAATGAATCTGTCCACGTATCATTAAACGTTCTATTTTCTTCAGTCACTTTTCTTTTTTTAGAATTCTCCATAGTTGGCTTACCTTGGATCGAAAAATTAAAGAAATCGCGCACTGGCGGGTGTCAGGTATTGGCAGTGGTGACGTATATTAATAGCGATAAAAACACGTTGTAGCCGTGTGCTCACGCAGTCAGTAAACTGCAGTCGAATAACTTTATTCGAACTAAACAGCCTTGCTTTTAAGCCTCCCTCAACCCAGCCCCCATGGACGCAGATGCTGCAAAAGACGCGTACTCACAAACCCCCGTAGGCTATCTCCCTTAGCCGGAATGCTGGCTAATTGTGAGCCGTTTCGGATGTGCCAGGAAATGTGTCGCCACACTTAGATTGTACAAGATCACCATAATCTTCAAATTTAGAATTACATTTCAAAAGCTAACAAACTAACATAAAATACATTTTAATTAAATACTGACCAATTATTTCCCAAAGCCACAGGGAGCCGCAGCACAGAGGTGAAAGAGCCACAAATGGCTCGGGAGCCGCAGGTTGCCGACCCCCGGTTTAGGGAAATGGGCAAAGGAGTGGCAAAAGAAATATAATGTTGGAAAGTGTATGATCATGCACTTTTTTGGAAGAAATAAACGGGGAGACTACTATTTGGATGGGGGAGGATACAAAATGCAAAAATTTATAGTTGCTTTGGAGTTCTTGTGCAAGATACCTTAAAGGTTAATCTGCAGGTTAAGTCGTTTGTGAAGAAGGCAAATACAATGTTGGCATACATTTCGAGAGGTACAGAATATAAGATCAGCGATGTGATGTTGATACTCTATATTGTATTTGTGAGACCACACTTAGAGTATTGTGTGCAATTTTGGGCTCCTTATTTTAGAAAGGATTGACTGACATTGGAGAGTGTTCAGAGAAAACTTATAAAAATGATTCCACAAGTGAAAGGGTTACCGATTGATGAACGTCTGGCAGCTCTTGGGCTGAATTCCGCGGAGTTCTGGAGAAAGGGGTGGGGGGATCGTACTGAAACACTCTGAATGTTTTTTTACTTAGTTCTTTAATACATTTTCTGCATCGCTACAGATAAAAAAAACAGATCAAAATGAAGAACATTGATACAGTGCAAAAATAAACATACAATAATAATATGGTACAAAAAAAAGATAATCGAAAAACTACCCACATTGAAGACATGTAAACTTGCTATCCTCCCCAAGCCCCGGAACAAAAAAAAAAGAACTCCAGACCAAACGCAACACAATATAGAGAATATAAATCAGGACAATCAAACCCACAGAACTGCAAATACACTTAGCAACAGAAGATATTAATGCCTACTACCAAAAAAAGGGAGCTGAAAGCAAGGGACCGGGAAAAAAAACTTTAGTTAAGAGGAAGGTTATGAAAGTACTCAATAAAAGGTCCCCAGACCTTATGGAACTTTATATCCGAATAAAGAACTGAATAATGATTTTTTTCAAGGTCTAAGCAGGGCATAATATCGTTAAGCCATTGAGCATGCGTGGGTGGGGCAACATCTCTCCATCTAAGGAGGATTAAACGTCTAGCCAGGAGAGAAGCAAAAGATAATATTCGACGCATAGTTGAACTCAGACTTTTATCTGTCTCACCCCAGAAACCGAACAAAGCAACTAAAGGGTTAGGTTCCAGGTGGTGATTCAGAATATACGATACCGTTATGAAGACATCTTTCCAAAATTTCTCCAAGCTAGGACAAAGCCAGTACATATGAATGAGAGTGGCCTCGCCCCATTTCCATTTATCACAAAGTGGACTAACGATAGGGTAAAATCGAGATAATTTAGATTTAGACATATGGGATCTATGAACAATCTTAAACTGTAAAAGGCAATGGCGAGCACAAAGAGAGGTTGAATTAAACGATTTGAGAATCGAGTCCCAAGTCTCATCAGATTAGGAGGTATTGAAATCATGCTCCCATGTCATTTTAATTTTATCCACAGGGGCACGTCGTAAGGCTGCCAATTTATCACGAATAAATGATATTAAACCTTTACCTAATAGATTAATAGAAAGAAAGAAATCCCAAACATTTATCTCAGTCATTTCAGGGAAGTTAGGAATTAAAGGATTGATAAAGTGTCTAATTTGAAGATAACTGAAAAAATGAGCATTGGGCAGATTGAATTTAGCAGAGAGCTGTTGAAAAGAAGCGAAGCGATTATCAATAAAAATAGTCATACGTAGCAGGTAAAAAAAAAAGGTGATTATGTAAGATAGGGCTTGAAAAGTAAAAAACATGGAAACCATAAAATTTCCTAAACTGAGCCCATATGCGCAAAGTGTGTCTAACAAGAGGATTAACTATTAATCTGGATACACTACTAGTGAGTGCAGAGCCAGGAACTGCAGAGATAGATAAATCTTTAGTGGAACACAACTCCATTGCCACCCCATTAGGGCACTCGGGTTGGCCACGGAAAAAGACCAAAAGGTAATACAACGTATACTGGCTGCCCAATAATATAAACGAAAGTTAGGTAAAGCCATGCCACCCTCTTTTTTAGATTTTTGGAGATAAACTTTATTAATTGTAGAGCGCTTATTCTTCCACAGATATGACAAAATAATAGAGTCTAAGGAATCAAAAAAAGATTTAGGAATAAAAATTGGGATTGATTGAAATAAATTTAAAAGTTTAGAGTGGACATACATTTTAACAACATTAATACGACCTACCAAAGACATAGATAGAGGTGACCATTGTAACTGACTCTGTTTTATAGTATATGAAAGATTGGCAAAGTTTTCACGAAAAAGATCTATAAACTTCTTTGTGACTGTAATCCCAATATAAGTAAAATTCATTATGATCTACTTTAAAAGGGAGATCAGGGAATGTTAATTCTTCTGTTTCTTTATTAATTGGGAAAAGTTCACTCTTATGTAAATTAAGTTTATAGCCAGAGATCTGGCTAAACTGATCAAGAAGTGAAATCATTGGGGGTAAGGATGTAGACGGATTTGAATGGAAAAGTAATAAGTCATCAGAGCAGCATAAAGAGAAACTTTTTGCTCAACACCGCCTCTCCACATCCCGGTCAATACAGGACAATTTCGAAATGCTATCGTCAAAGGTTCGATAGCCAAATCCAAGAGAAATGGACTTAAAGGGCATCCATGACAGGTGCCACGTTTGAGATGAAATAACTGGGATTTCTGAAAATTAGTCAAAACAGAGGAAGTAGGACACAGTTACAGCAACTTGATCCAAGAGATAAAACTTTGCCCGAGGTCAAATTTTTCTAAAACTGCAAAAAGGTAGTTCCACTCTATACGATTGAATGCTTTCTCTGCATCGAGGGAAATAACACATTTAGGAATCCCAGTTGGAGGTGAATATAAAATGCTAAATAAACGCCGAATGTTAAAAAAGGAAGACGGTTTTTAATAAAACCAATTTGATCCTCAGAAATAATAGAGGGAATAATAGTTTCTAATCTATAAGCCAAAACTTTGGCCAAGATTTTAACATCAGCATTAAGCAAGGAAATCGGCCTATACGAGGGACACTCTGTTGGTTCTTTACCCTTTTTTAATAAAAGAATAATAGATGCCTCATTAAAAGACGGTGGCAATTTACCGTAATTAAACGAATAAGATAATACTGAGAATAACTGAGGAGAAAGAAGTGAAGAGAATGATTTATAAAATTCTACGTGGAACCAATCAGCTCCAGGAGATTTCTCTGAAGACAATGCAGAAATTGCAAAATATATTTCTTCTGATGATATAGGCGCATTAAGTTTAGCTTTAAAATCAGATGAAAGCGAAGGAATATTCAGATTATTTAAAAAAATGATCAACAGAGATATTCTCATTCATAGATTCAGAGGAATAAGTCTAGAATAAAAAAAAATGCGTCATTGATTTCTAAGTGATTCGATGTAAAGTCTTCATTCTCCTTCCGGATCTTTGTAATATGTTGTTTGGCTTTGGAACGCCTCAGTTGATTGCCTAGAAATTTACCAGATTTGTCACCATGAATATAAAAGCGACTCTAACTTTCAATAAGTTGGCGTTCGAAAGGTTGAGTAGACAGAAGATTAAATTTAGGTTGAAGTTCTACACGCTTCTTTGTTTGAGCATTCAGGATTCTTTGTTTGAGCATACAGTTGATCCAATTCTTTAATCTGATTACTGAGGTCTAATCGATCTGCACAAGACTTTCTATTAAGATTTGCTGTATAGGAGATTACTTGACCCCTCAAATATGCTTTCATAGCATCCCAGACAATCTCGGATGACATTTCAGATGAGGTATTGGTGTTAAAATAAAAGGTTATCTGATCCTTAATAAATTTTCGAAAATCATCATCCGATAATAAAGTCGAGTCAAAACGACAGTGTTTATTCCTCTGAGGGAGACCAAGAAAATTTAAAGAGAGAGTAATTGGGGCATGGTCAGAAATCAGTATACTCTGATAATCACAAGAATAGACACATGGAATAAGTTGATTCTCGAGTATAAAGTAATCAATTCTAGTAAAGGTATGGTGAACATGTGAAAAAAAGGAATAATCTCTCTCAGTTTGATGAAGGAAACGCCATATATCAGAGATACCATAATCAGAGAGAAAAGATTGAATAGTTAAAGCTGATTTAGTAGGTAGTCTGGTAACAGAGGACGATCGATCCAAATTAGGATCTAACTAACAATTGAAATCGCCACCCAGTATAAGAGAGTATGAGTTTAAGTCTGGTAGTGAGGAGAAAAAACGTTCAAAAAATTAACATCATCAGAATTGGGAGCCAACAGGTTTGCTAGTACAACTTTAGTATTATATAATTTACCAGAAACAATAATAAAACGGCCATTTGTATCAGATATCTTCTTATGGAGTTCAAAAGGAATATTTGGGTTAATAAGGATGGAGACCACCCCTAGCTTTGGCGGCAGAGGATGAATGAAAATGCTGACCCGCCCACTTTGACAAAAGCCGAGAATTATCCAAAGTACGAATATGAGTTTCTTGAAGGAAAGCAATGTCAGCTTTGAGTTGTTTAATATGTGAGAAGACCTTCTTTCTTATAACAGGGTGATTCAATCCCTTTACATTCCAGCTCACAAGTTTAAGAGCATTAACCATTATCAATTGTTAGTGCACAGAAGGCAGCAGGCATATAAAAAAAATCAAGCAGTACAATAACAGTCTGGGAGCAAAAATGTAAACATAGGTCCGTACAATCAAAACAGAGATATGTCCTGAATAACAAAGGAAAGCAAATGAAACAGTGAGTAGTGTTGGAACTGGAGAACCCACACCATCTTCGCAACCCAAAGCTAGACGGCTACCTAAAAAAGCAACTAGCTCGACCAAAAAATTAACCCAAGTATGACTTCCACTTCTGTGTCGTTAACAACAGTTCCGTATAAAAACTATAGCAAATAATAACTAATTTATGCACTAGTAAACAGAATTACAAATAGGAACAACTTCAACAGAAGTATAAAACTTAATACAAAGAAAATCAGAAGAAAACCAAAACTAACCTACCCGCGAAAAATTATAAAAGTTTAAAAGAAAAAAAAACAAAGGAGGGGGGAAAGGGGCCAATTATAGATTCGAAAAGAATACTTATCAACCATTTACAGAAAAAAAAGCAAAACTTAAACTATGAATCAACCAACAGTGAGGCCTTCAATAAAAACTCCAAACCTCCAAAACACGTTAAAGTCAATTGTAGATCTCTGTAGATAAAGTTATACAAAACTAAAATAGACTACACAAGTACAATTTAAAAGTCCGCAGGGAAACATTAAACTCAGATTATCTATTTAGAAAAAACGCAGCAAGTTCACGGAGAGATTGACTACAGCTCTTAGAGTTTCAGTAGATATTGTGTGAATTATTCAAGTAAAGTCTGAGTCTGGAAAAAATAGTTTTACTTCGAGAGGTACTTATCAACCATTTTAGAGGATCAGACAAATGCCTCAGCCTCCTTCACTGATTTAAACCACTTATAATCTCCAGTAGTAAGCGTAATTCGAAGATCGGCTTCATTTCGGAGAGAGGGCCTGAATCCGCGATCAAAAGGCCCTTTCATAACACCTTTAAGCTCAGCACGCATCTTCAGAACCTGGGGGGCAAACTCCTCCATAAAACGAATGACCTTATTTTGAAAAGCAAAAGTACCTCTGCGGCGTGCCTCCATAATCAAACGGTTTTTCACCTGGTATTGATGAAAGCACAAAATTACCGGCCGTGGGCGGGAATCCAGAGTTGCACGGGGAACATACATCCTGTGAGCCCTTTCAAGCTCAGGTGGAGTCGGAAGAAATTCTTTCCCAAAAATCTCACAGAGAAAATCGGAAAAAAAAATAACGGGAGAGCCCTGTTCGGTGGCCTCTGGCAAACCAAGAATTCGTAGGTTGCAACGTCTGCTCCGGTTTTCAAGATACACCATTTTGGAAAAAAAGTTTGTTTTTTTCTCCTTTAGTTTGGAGCAGAGAGTTTCAAGATATTGAACACGGCGTTTTAAATCTTCAGAAGTTGAGTCAATGAGAGATAAATGTTCAGCATGTTCATCCACTCTAGCATTGATCCGATCCAATTTGAAATCCAGCTGGTTGAAAGAAGTTCTAAATTCCTTTCTAAAATCCATTAAAATACCTTGTCGATGTTGTTCCAAAATAGCGAGAATGTCAGCCGGCAAAGCCGTAGAAGTTTCCCTTTTCCCGGTTTTGTTACTTTTGGTAGCCATTATAAGATAGATGTGTTCGCAGGCAGGTAAAAGAGACCTAATAAAATACCTAACTAAGGTTTAAGAAGGGAGACATATAGTGCAAAGATAGGAAGAATGACGGAGCAAACGTTCGTAGCTACTAAACTATCGCCATCTTACCCGAAGTCCCCCCAACATTCTGAATGTTAAAAGGCCTGGACAGATTAGATACGAGAACGTTATTTCCTATGGTAGAGGATTTCTAGGAAAAGAGGGCATGGCTTCAGGATTGAAGGACAGCCATTTACAACTCAAATGCGGAGAAATTACTTTAGTCAAAGGCTGGAAAATCTGTAGAATTTGTTGCCACGAGCGTCTATGGAGGCTACGTCATTGGGTGTACTGAAGGCAGAGATAGATACGTTCTTGATTATGCTGTGCATGAAAGGGTATGAGATGAAGTCAGGAGAGTGAACATGACCAATAGAATTGGATCAGCCCATGATTGAATGGCCTAACGGACTCGATAGGTCGAATGGCCTAGTTTTACTACTATGTATTATGCTCTCCGCCAGAATTGGCGGAGCAGACCCCATCGGCAAAATAGCCAAAATCTCCTCCTATATCTTACGGCTGATTGTCTTGATCGGCATCTTCGTTTTCTTGCCGCACCGTGACCCCTACAGCCTGCTTTCTGCTTGAAGATTTGTCTGAATGATGGGTGACTGGGTTAGATTTCCCATCGCGAATTCATTGGCTTGGTTCTCGCAAGTCACTTTGCATCTGAAATCCCCTTGAGCTTTCCATTCGTAAATAATGCTTTCACTTCTACATTCAAGCAAAATTACAAATGTAATATCTTATTATTAATTAACAATATCTTTCTATTCCTCTCTGTCTTTTTCGTTTTCCATCTATCCATGAAAAAAAAAACAACCGACTGCCTTTTTCTTGCATCGCAAAGTCACAAATGCGGACCAATTCAGCAAGCAAATGTGAAGTGGGGTTGATATTGTCTAAAATATGCTTCATAACTTATTCATTGACAGCTCATTTCATCGTAGTTTCAAACCTGTAGTATTATTTGCTAGCAGTGTAGAATATCCTGCATACAAAATGAACAGAGCTTTCTGCAGATGATCGAAAAGCACGTGAGTGCACGACATTGCCAAATCCTCTTCTTGCAATTGTTTTTTAATGCACTCTATGCAAAAACAAATTTCAGAAGCAGTGGCTTCAGTAAATGTGTGTATCAAACTGGAGAGCTCATTCATGAATAAATATTGCACATTTTAATAAATATCATATTATTAATAAATTTAAAAAATATTGAATATCATATTGTTATATGGTTATAGTGAAATTTATGCTTACTATTTTTTCGCTGTTAATCTTATCAATGTCTTAGGTGTTACTTAACAGACTCAAAAGGAGAAAAATGTTCAGGTCAGAGAACGATGTGAAATAGATATTATATTTGTGCGGGAAATAACTGAGTGATCCGATGGCATCATCAGAAGGAAGCAACATATAAGTGATGTTAGCATCTCGTAAGCATTCACTGAATTGTGGTCCCACCCACACAGAAACAGGTATATACGGGTATTGGATTCAATAACAGCGAATAATGTTGATGCCTCATAAGGCAAGTTTTAACTCTTCCAACCTGCTAGACTGCGAAGGTAGCATCTGGTTGTCTTGTAGCGTCCGACGTGGTATCTCAACGTAGATACAGGGACCTTACTATATTTACAAATCTGAAGGCAGGTGGGAGGGCAGTGAGTCTCCAGTGGCCATCTTTGTACTTTGCACTTTGTGGATGGATTATACGGATGGCGGATTGAGATAACATTGTTTATTTAGAGAGTACCCTTCCTGAATGATGATGAGATGCATCATTTTTTTTTGTCAGAACCGAAGTATTACATACCTCTATAGACGAATCTATATCGATGATTCAAAATGAAGATGTTTTCTCCAGAGAGGTATAATCCTCATCTGTAATGAACACATATGAAGCTTTTGTACAGCAAGATGCAACTTTAACATGATTCAAAGCAATACTTAAGTCTCGAATCAATGGTAATACCGAAATGTTGACATGTGGGAGGTTGCCTACCACAGCCAAAATGCAGAAAGTTATGGACACAGCTCAGTTCATCAGGAAACCAAACTCCCATCTCTGTATTCTGTATACACTTTGCATCACTGTTCCCTCTCATCTGCGCAGGCGCGCACCACGTGGTAACTGAAACACTCCCGCCCACGTAACATTTATTGCTGATATAATTTTGAAATCTATGTATATATAATTATGAAATACACTGTAATTAATTGATTTGGTGTATATAAACCGTATGTTTTTAAAAAAAAAATAACAATCGTACCACAACCATTACTGGGTAACATTTTAGAGCTTCAGTGCATTTACTTCGTCAGTTTTAAAGTTGCGACGCTCTTAGAAATTCTAACAATAATCTCAGAAAGGAAGTCGGTAGATCATTGTTAACAAACCGGCAGTCCGTACATAGTCCTTTTACAAGACATGGCAAAATTTCCTTCTTGGAGGATTTGTTGGTCCGTGCTGCAGTTAAAAGTTAAGCGGAGGGAACATTGCTTCCCTCCCTCTCAGAAATGAAACCAGGCTAATCAAGGGCATATCCTTTTCAAAGACAGAAAATGGGTCTCGACCCGAACCGTTGCTTGATAATATCATACCTATCCATATATCAGGGGTTTCCAACCTTTTCGTGCCATGGACCCCGACCATTAACCGAGGTTGGAAGACCCAGTCAGAGATGGCGCTTGAGCTGCTGAGTTCCTGCAGCATTTTGAGTTCGTTAATCTGGATTTGAGAAACCCCTATGTTTATGATATTCTCTATCGTGCTGGAAATATACTGGAGGGATCTTAGAAGCGTTGATGCACAAAGTGATTTTAGTGAGCACTTAACGACGACACATCTGGATCCAGATAAGAAGAGTTTTAGCCTACTTGCCCGCTTGGCAGCATTTTGGCAAGAGCTGAAACACCATGTTGTACCAGTAGGTAATGGCAAGGCCGGTCCTGGAGTGCCGTGTGCTCTTCAGGTCAACAGATAGCACATAGTAGAGTTAGAACGATTGTAACAGTGATCCTCTGGGGCATTGATTAGGATGCAAGGCTTTAGTGGCACGAAGAGTTTGGATAGACATGGACTGTTTACTCTGGAGTACAGGTGACTGAGGGATCACCTTATGAATCTGAACAAAAAATACAATTGTTACGGACCTTGATATACAAAATGCTCATAGCCCATTTCTCAAGACAGTGGATCCAAATCTAGAAGACACAGCCGTGAACTGACTGACAAAATATTTAAAGGGGAGCTGGGCACGGCATGGCATGGTTTTCAGACAGAGGAAGGTGGGTATACAGAACAAGTTGTGAGAGCAAGTGGTACCGTGCTGCAGGCAGGTATAAGAACGGCTACATAAATATTTTGTACTGAATGGATGAAACGGGTCGAAGAACCCTCTTCCGTGATGCACTCCAAGATTCAATGCTTTCTTTCAGCTAAAGATCTACAACAAACTCCTTGTGCAGGTTAACAGTAAATTACAAATAGCAGAGAATAGAAATGTATTACCGATCCTGCTGATCGTTAATATCATACCTATTAAAATGATGACCTTTTGGTCATCCGGGTTAAAAGGATGGGTTAAAAGGATGACCGCACACAATCCTCTTCCCCCCTCCCACCAAAGCCCCCTCAACCTGGCTTCTCCTATCACCTTCTAATTTGTCCTCCATCTCACCAGCTTTTTATTCTGGCATAGTTCTCCCATATTTCCAGTCCTGATGAAGGGACTCGGAGCGAAACGCTGACTGTTCATTTGCTGAGTTCATTTTGTGTGTGTTGCTCTAGATTCCAGTATAATTAAAGAGTATCAAAGGATGATATCCTTTGTGGTTAAAATGTACGTGTGTCTCAAAAATCGATTTACGGAATGTTATCTTTATTTTTAAAGCTCGACGTTTATGTTGCAGACTATGGATTTTTAAATACAAAGTAACTTCAAACCATCTTCTACGCAACTGAATGATTCTAACATTTTTTCTGCTATATCCGTTTTTCGATTCTACGGCGTGTTCAATCTGGAAATTGAAAAATGAGAAAATTCATCACAATGTTAAATAAAACAGAGTTTTAAGTGTAATCTTTAACCGCATGAATTGTTGCCAGACTTCCAAGCGTGAACGGTTAGATCATCAGCGACCATTTGCAAAATGATTGCGATTTTTTTTCATTCAATGCAGAAAATAATGAAATGTGTTCGGATGTCGACGTCAGATCGCGCACTGAAACAAAGAAGTGGCCGTTCTATGAATAAAATTATATTATTTATGTAATTTGTTTCACAACTGAGATAGATTCTAGACTGACACAGCTATGTAAATTAATTTGAAGATGGGTGAAGACATCAGCCTTTTTCAAATCAAAATATGTAAATCTATATAGAAGGAAAAATTGCCTGACAAGCGAAAACAACCTGAAAATTATAAATCCATCATCTCCATTCCAGGTCAATTCTCCAACTGCAAATCAGTTAGCGTCGTCTACTGTAGGAAGAGCTGCTGATGCGGCTTCCTCTACACTGGTGAGACTCGATTTAAACTGGCGACCGCATTTTCGAGCACCTCCAGCCCATCCCAAAATGCGAAATTTGCGAGTGGCCAATTATTGCTATTCCTAGCCATTCACTCTCCGACATTTCATGTCTTCTTCTTACGCTTTCATGAGGCTACTCACAGGGTGGGCGAGCAACACCTCGGAATCACTCTAGGTAGCCTCCAAACTGACGACATTGACTTCTCTTTCAAGTATTTTTCCTTCCCATGTCTCTCTTTTGTTCCCACCTCTGTCTTCTTATCCTTTCTACTCTGCTCCTGATTACCTCCACTTCTGTCCCACTTCCTTCCCATTCTCTCGAAGTCTACTCTTCTCTCCTATTAGATTCCTTATTCTCCAGCTCCTTGCCTTTTCAATCTCTTACCTCCTGCTTCTTATTTCATCCCACTGCATGCTCCGCTTCCCCCGTCCCCACAAAGCCCCTTCAACCTGACTTCAACTATCACCTTCTGATTTGTCCTCCATCTCAAAGGAAAGGACTCGGAGCGAAACGGTGACTGCTCATTCATATCCATATATGCTGCCGGTATGCTGAGTTTATTTTGCGTGTCTTGCTCTAGATTCCAGTATCTCCGGAAACTCTAGTGTTACTGATATGAATGTTCTTTTATCAGTGCTTTAAGAAAGAATTCGGCATTAGCTGAAGATGCAACACTGGAGCTACAGGTAACGAGCTCTGTATGACGGTGAATTGCTTCGATAGCCGCCGCTGAGAGATGGGAAGAAGGAGCACACAGCAAGCTGAAGTCTCTATGGTCTTGGACCCAATCTTCTCACTATGTTTTCAAAGACATGAATGAAGTAACACAAGACCATGGGGATGAATATCAGGTTAGATAGCACAGTAATTTCTGGACAACAACAGCAAAAATCGGTGCGCAAAAGTAGAGGAAACATGGAGCGTTAGCGGTGAAAGAAACACCTCGGATTCAGTCCAGGTATCCTCCAAACAGACCACAGGAATATCGACTTCTCCTTCAAGTATTTTTCCCTGCCACGTGTCCCTTCTGTTCCCACCTCTGTCCTCTTCTCTGCTCTGCTGCCTATAACCTCTTCTGTCCCAATTCCTTCCCTTTCTCTCGCAGTCTACTATTCTCTCCTATTAGATTCCTTATTCTACAACTCTTTGCATTTTCAACCTCTTACCTCCCAGCTTCTTACATCATCCCACCACCCAACCGCACACGCCCTCTTCCCCACTCCCCGCAAATCCCCTCAACCTGGCTTCTCCTATCACCTTCTTTTTTGTCCTCCATCTCACCGGCTTTTTATTCAGGCATATTCCTCCCACTTTTCCAGTCCTACTGAAGGGACTCGGAGCGAAACGTTGACTGTTCATTCATTTCCATAGGTGCTGCCAGGTCTGCTGAGTTCATTTTGTGTGTGTTGCTCTAGATTCCAGTAACTGCAGAATTCTTGTATTACTGATATGAATGCTCTTTTCTCAGTCCTTTGAGAAAATATTCGACGTTATCGGAAAAAGTCAGCAGTGAGAGCTAAAGATAACGTGCTGTGTCTGACGGAGAATTGCTTCGATAACTGCCACTGAGAGAAGGGACGGAAGCTGAAGTCTCTTTGGTCTTGGACCAATTCTTCTCACTATGTTTTCAAAGACATGAATGAAGTAAGACAAGACCATGGGGATGGATATCAGGTTAGATAGCATAGTGATTTCTGGACAACAGCAGCAACATTTTCGAAAAAAAGCCGTTGCCCGCAAAAGTAGAGTAAACATGGAGATTAACGACTGCTCATAGAGCGTCAGTGGAGAGCGAAACAGATATAAGATTTCTGATCGATCGCCTGCTGAATGGTTGCAAATTAAGGGAGTGATTTTGTTACCCACTCTTTGATTCTCCATACTCTACCAAGCACCTTTCACGTTACAGTATAAGTACAGTGGAATTTGCAATCATTGCAGGATGCTGTAAGTCCATTTATCTATGAGAATGCTCCTGATGGCTGGGGAAACGTTTTATGTGATAAAGTCATGAACATGGTAACAGGCAGAAATATCACAATTCATGGTGATTCTCGAATAGTCCAACACATCTCATGAGAAAATTAATCCAATAATCTTCGAGTCAACTGTGACTGTCGAAACGAAAATTTTTTAACCATCTGATTTTTTTTTTTGGCAAATTGCAAAACTCCTCAAATCTTCCAAAATGAAAACGGAGGTTAAAGATTTAAAAATCTTAAAACTCTAAAGAAATGTTTTTGTTAGGTATCAGTACCTTCAAACAAATTAAACACCGCTTTAGCAACGAATACATTTAAGTTAACAGGTGCTTGATTTTGTAAGGAGCATTTTAAACTCATAAAATATCTGCAATTTGTTTTAACCTCGACTGTGATTATCATCATTCCCTTCTATTAACCAGTAGGAGAATTTGTTCTCTGCACCAAAAGTGAGGTGAGTATTTCTCCTATAAATTAATTTCATATGAATGGGGCAATTGGTTCCAGTCCTTGGTTCTTCACTTGACCTTAACATGAGGCCACAATTGGAGAATACTTTGCTGGCTTACGGGAATAATTTATACATGCTTAGAACACATTCGCGCGACTACGACCATGCCTACAATCAAGTCAATTTTAGAAAACCAAGCACATTTATTTTTCAACATAGTCCCCTCCTAAACCTATACACAGTGCAGTTATCGTGGAGCATACAGGTCTTGGACCGTCCGGAAAGTCTCCACAGATGGGTGATTGATAAGATTGTGACCTAGCGTAGAAGGAGATGAATTATACAGCTCTCGTTACATACTCATGTAGGTCAACTGTTTGAGTGATCACGCAGAGAGGTTGAAGATAATAGCTCATCTCCTTCTACCTTTGACCGCGAACTTATTAGTCACCCCTGATGAGTTAATAACTTCAGGTGGTAAAGGGCTGAATGAGAAGGTATCTGACTGGAGAGGACATTGGGCCATTGTAGAAAGTAAAAACGAGGAGCAGCAGAAAAGCAAGGTGAGGAGAAGAGAAGGAATAAAATGGGACCCAGAATGGGAAATAGAAAACAATGAAAGGTGTACGGGAGAAATTACAGAAATTTAGAAAATTCTGTGTCATATCAGCAGGTTGGAGGCGATCTAGATGGAATATAAATCCACCTATCAAATGTCATCTCTTTAAGTCCCCCTCCCGCTCCACTTATCAACTGCCAGCTTATACGCCTTTCACTCCCCGATATCCTTATTGTGACTTTTTCCCTCTTCCTTTCCAGTCCTGAAAAAGTATCTAACCCCGAAACATCGACTGTTTGTGTTTCATCATTGATGCTGAGCTCCGCTCGCTCATTGTGTATTCCACCGGATTTCCTGTATCTACATCATTTCCACTACCCAAGGCATCGATGTCGCCTTGACCATATCACTTCATATATAATGAGCACTTGATTATTACATCCTGAGAATTTCTATCTTTCAGACTGACCACTCTCATTTGCAATGTCGGTGGATGTAACCGTTTCGTTCGTGCCTCTGCTCGCCGCGTTTTGGCCAGATACGCTTAAATTTTTGTGCCCAATCTATGAAACAGACATTTTATACGATCACACATTATGTACCCGCAGCCAGTTTAGCCATAGTAAACATCCAATTCGCATACCAGTGTTCTGCCTATTTTGTCTGTTGATTCGTTGTTCAATGAATGCAACTGTTTTCATCATTTTCACTTATGCTTTGTCAGGCTCAAAAGGAACTTCGGCCAAAGTGGAAAAATTCCCTCCAAACGTAAAAGTCTCAGTCGGTAGAACTGAATCCATGCTCTGCAAATTTCCAAACTACAAAATACTGCTGAAATTTCGTGTTGGAAGGAGGGACAGAAAGCACTTATAGAACCAGACAGCAGAAATCAGTTCAATGTAAAGAAAGGCAGTAGCACGTTTACCCTCCTGAATTTGAGATACGCAGACATCGGCGTGTATTACTGTCAAGTGAAAAGTCAACAACAGTTATTGGGAAATGGAAGTGGCTCTCAGCTTATTGTGTTAAGTAAGTGTCTTTATACCTGTAAGTGGAAATATTTCTCTCTTTGCATTTGAAGAAAAGCCAAAATTGCGACAATGTTATTGCTGGTTGAAAACTTGTGCCAGAAATTTGCTTTCCAGCTTTTTTTTTAAACAGGAAAATATCATTTCGGATTTTTGTCAGATTGTTCTGTTTAATATTTCGATCTGATTCTGCAGATTGGCTTTAGCTTCACTTATTATTTGGTCCGTTAATATTTCCAACCATATGTTTATTCTGCACATATCCCTACACAACTCATCACCCTCTTCCCGACTTGACGGATTCCTCAGCCAGCCCATAAGAACATAAGAACTTAGGAAATATAAGCACGAGAAGGTCATCCAGCCCATTGTGCCTGACACACCATTCAGTAACATCATGGTTGAATTGTCCAAAAACTCAACTCCATCTAACTGCCTTTTCCCAATAATCGTTAATTCCCTTACTATGTAAAAACAAAAACTCCGTAATTGTACCTGAATTATATTTAGTGAAGGAACCTCAATTGCATCCCTGGGCAGAGAATTCCACAGATTCACCACTCTCTGGGGAAAAAAAAATCTCTTTCTCCTCATCTCCGTCCTTCTACCTTGAACCTTGAGGCAATGGCCCCTAGTTCGAGTCTCCCCTAACAATGGAAACAACTTTCCTGCTTCTATCTTATCTATCCCTTTCAAACATTTTTATCTTTCTGTAAGATCCCCTCTATGTCTTCTGAATTTCATAGAGTATAGTCCTTGCCGACTCAATCTCTCCTCTTCATCTCTGGAATCAACCTGGTGAACCTCCTCTGCACTACATCCAAAGCCAGTATATCCTTCCTCAAGAATGGTGCCCAGAAATGCACACAGTACTCCAGGAACAGTTGCCACAACCCTGTACAGTTGCAGCATGACATCCCAGCTCTTGAATTCAATCCCTCCAGCAATGAAAGACAAGATTCTATTTACCTTCTTAATAACCTGTTGCACCTGCAAGCCAAATTTTTGCGATTCATGCACAAGCACTCCCAAGTCCCTCTGCACAACGGCATGCTGCAATATGTCACCATTTAAATAATAATCTGCTGTTCTGTTATTCCTTCCAAAGTGGATGATCTGGCATTTACCAACATTATATTTCAACTGCAGACCTTGTCCCACTCACTTTCTCTGTATTACTCTGCAGACTGTGCACATACTCCAGACAATTTGCGCTTCCATTCAGTTTAGTGTCAACAGCAAAACTTGCAACAATACACTCAGCCCCCTCTTCCAAATCATCAATGCAAATGGTAAACAACTGCAGACCCAGCATTGACACCTGCGGCACTTCACTCACTTCTGACTGCCAACCGGAGAAACGCCGATGTATTTATTTATTTCCCCCCTTTTTAAAAAGTGGCGTGACATTTGCTGTTCAACAACTTTAAACAATCAAGAGCTTTAAACAGCGAATGAATTGAACCACCTCATCCTTAGACGTAGAATTTGATTCGTATTAGATAATGAGAGTAGGGAGCTGTAGACAAATTCAGTTGAAGGGCAATTCACAAGCCATCTAATTCAAAGCGAAGCGTTGTCAAGGTTATATGATATCCGCCCGTTCTCCAGCCTGTTTGATACTACCACATCTCGACGTATTTCGCCGATTTCGATCATACAGTTGCTGAAGCGCTCAGCAACAAATATTTATAAATAATTAATAAACATCGGCATAGGCAAACAAAGCCACTTCATTGAGGTCAATTACGGGACGTTTGCGTAAAACCTCCACAGAGAAGAATCCAGCTTGATTCGTCTGCTGCTCCACAATGTCGATCCCATTGAAACGAGCATAGATATGCAGATCCACTGCCTCATTTTGCGTTATACAAAATTGATCTACAAGGGCAGAGGCAGGGATAAAAATAGTGAGTTTGAAGAAGAAATAAAGTCACTTCCAGCACGCGCTAAATCTGCTACGTTCATTCCAAACAGGCGTGCGTTCCCTATCTGTCACCAACACATCTGTTTTGTCATGTTTATGTCCAGTAAGTTACCTTTACAAGCGTCAGGAATGCCAGCCTAAAAGAGTCCGGCGTATTCTTAGAGCCTTTCTTGAACAACTAAAAAATATTAGTCATATCCAGTCCACCGGCACCTCACCCATGGGTCAGGACATTTTGAATGTCTGTATCAAGGCACCTTAAAATTGTGCACAAGCTTCCCAAAAAAGGTTGGATGGCACTCTCCGTCGTGCCATGAGGACTTATACAAACTAATTTGCCTTACAGGAACAAGCACTTAAACATCTGTAATCTGTATATGGTCCATGGCAGTGCTGTTCGGGTAACCATGAGCTCAGGATGGGCATTGTAGGCAGCGCGAAATGCTAAATGTTGTGACACATTGATAAGGCAATCTGACAATGGACTTTCCTAAGTTAGATACGGACCATGGTTGCAGCGGAGGCAGTTCACGTTTGCAAAATCGTGAATATTGTGCTCACCTTTGAATGAAATCTCTGCAGGGAGAAGCGGAGTTAGTTTATCTCATGGGTTGCCTCTCTGCAGGGCATCATCGTTCATAAAGCAGCGTCAGGTCACTATCGACTATTTTGCTGCAGTCCGGCAGGTTTATTAAAGAACAGAAACGTAGAATAAATGCGCTTAATATCAGCTTCGTATTTGCGATCCTAGATGTTTCATGGAGGGTATGATTTGCCACATTCAACACATTAAATAAGGAAAACGTTCTCCAGCAATAAGTTACATTCCGAGGAAAGGGCTATCAGTGAATGTTGATGACTGGAAAGCTCCAACGCAAAATCTGGAAAACTACCTGAACAAATGTGTTGTCAGAATATTAAAAACATGTTCAAGATCTTATTGCATTCGGACTGTGGAAATCTGTCATATCTTGGATTTTGTAGTTTAGTTTTGATTGGAAAAGAAAAAAAAATCTTAAAGGAACATTTTCCAAAGCCAAAGGGCGGCCGCAAAAACAGTCTTGTGATAAAGCTGAAAGACCACTCAAACAGAATATCTTCCTCACATTGCACCCCTTAGATTCGCCTTCTCGGTGTCTTCTTCGAATTCTTCCTTTCATCTGTCTCTGCGCAGTAACTCGATTTTACTTTGCTTATTTTTCACTGCTTGTGCTGGATGGAGACTGCACGTGCTGTGTGGGAATACATCGACTGCATTTTGCAGTTGGCCCCATAAAAAGGATGTTGCATTTAGCCATGTACATCTCTCTGGTTTAATAACAATGAACTTGAACTTTGAAATAATCAGGTTAAATAATGTGAGAGGTAAGGGTCACAGTTTCAGCTTGCAGCACAGGGACGAATTCTGATCAGGACAATCATTCCGATAATTTGACGCATGCGTAAAAGATAGAACATGGGCCTGTGCCCATGCACAAAATTTAGAGCGATGTAAGAGATACGATTGAGGTGATGAAAAAACATAGATGGCCAGAACTGAGAACCCCATTCTATTCCGAGGACTATTATCAGCGGTGATTTGAAAATCTAAACAAAGCGACTTCCAGCCTGAAACGGTCGAGATCCCACCTACGATATGATGTATGGACAGTATCATTGTGCGCAGACAAAATCATATTCCAACAGCTTTTTTATCCTCGGTGTTTAGATGTGACAAATCTAATTTAGATTATGTTCACTGAGCTCTGCATCAGTCAGCTGTATTAAATATGTCTTTCTAACGGGCTGAATAAGCACCGGTTGAGCACACCACTGCCTATGCTTCACCAAACCATAGGGAGAGCAAACCATTTGCAAAGTTCGACAACATGAGGACCGTGTTATCTATTTCCAGGTAAAGCAGAGTGATTAGCGTGAATGTGATATAGATTTCATTAGAGATATTCACTGTAACAGGACCTTCCGGTGCAAATAGCCCGCGCCGCTTAGTCAGACCCACGTGACCATTTAACTTCCTAACCTATAAGTCATTGGAGGAAACCGGAGTACCCTAGAGGTTTTATATTTATATATACAATCATCATCCAAAAGGAAGCTAATTTTACAAACTTGAGGATACCATTGACACTGTAAATAAATACAAAGTGCTTTATAGCTAATCCCCTTTAAGTGAAACATATTAACGTTTTGATACAAGCATAATATTTTCTTCCATCTGTGGGAACTCCAACCTAAAGGCATGAATGACGATTTCTCTAACTTTTGGGAATTTCTCCATCATTCCATTCTCTCTTTTTACCATTCTCCGTTTCACCTTTCTCTTCTCGTCATCTGCCCATCAGGCTGCCCTCCACCCAGGTGCTCCTCCTTCTTTCATTTTGCAGGGTCCACTGTCCTCCCGTCTCCGACTACATCATACACCGTTTACCTTTTCCACCTGACACCTCCCAGCTTCTTTCGTCATTACCACCCCAGTCATCCACAGACCTTCGCACTCACCTGGTTTCACCTGTCACCTGCTACTTTTCCCGTACTCCCTCCGCACCTTCGTTTTATGAATTCTATTCTCCCATTTCCGGTCCCGATAAAGCGTCTCTGCCAGAGACAATCGACAGCTCATTTACCTTTTGCATGTTGCCTTACCTAATGATTTCCTTCGGTATTTTGTTTGCAATCTTCCAGATTTCCAGCATCTGCAGAATCTCTAGAAACTAGTTTTTTTTCTTGCTTTTACGAATATGCATCGCTACGTTTCGTTTCTTGCATCCATCAGAGGTTGATGATCAATGCCACATAAAACCATTGCGAAGATAAATGATCATTTTGGTCTTCGACATTTTTCTGATTCATTAGACGCAATTGTCATGAAATAAAACCCAAGAAAGACCATAAAGAAAAGAACAGCAATAAGCCACTCTGGCCCGGCCATTCAAGGTGATAATATCGGATATCCTCAGTCGTAGTCTCCTCTTCCGGTCCACTGCATAGACCCGCTGATTCCAAGAAAAACAAACTTACCTTAAACTTTTCCCAAAAGTTTTGCCTGCACAGATCTTACACGATGAAAAATAAATCCAGAGATTCGTCTTCATCGGCAAGGATTATTTTTTTGACAGGGAAAACCCGCCAATTAAAAATCTATCCTTGCACACTTATATCAACGTTCAACCGAGGGAAATATAGATCGGACGATGTTCGAATATTCGCAACGAGTTCTCGTGACAACACTTCCTTGTCTGAATTTTGATGGAGAGAGAAACAGAACAGAGATTTCTGATTGGTAACCCGATGAAAGGTTATAAATCTAAGGCTGTAATTTTGTTTCTCACCCTTGATTTTCCCGAGAACCTTTTTACATTATAACCGCAAGTAGCGTGGAATTTGCAGTAATAGCAAGATGTTTGTAAAAAGAACTCTTTTAAATATGTCAACGATCCCGATGGTTGGGGAAAGATTTTATGTGAGAAGATCATGCACATGAATAATATTACATAATTAATGGAATTACATCAATAGTCTGATCCGAATCTTGAGAAATTTAGTTCAATGGTCTCTAGTGTTAACTCGGAATATCAAATCGAAATCGATTTAAACGGATGATTTATTTTGCGGCTAAATTTGAAACTTCTCAAAAGTTTCATCCCTGCAGCTAAATATATGTTTTCTTTGTTATCAGTACTTTCAAAGAGCTAAATAGATTTTATTTTCAGTACAAATTTCAATTAACAAGCAACTGTTGAATTGAAAACAATCTGTTTACTAGTTGTAAAGTGTATTTGAAACTGATAAACGATATCTGTACTTCCTTTTCTCCTCAAATATGATTTCCATCATTCCCTTCTAGTCGGCCAACATAATTTGCAATTCTTAATTCCAGGTAGGTTTTGTTTTGCACTGAAATTCATTACATACGTGTGGTCCCACACTTTGCTTATTTACTGTAATCTCTCTCTCTCTCTCTTTCTCTCTCTTTGTCTGTCTGTCTGTCTGTCTCTCTCTCTCTCTGTTTCGTTCTTTCACTCTCTCTATCTCTTTCTCTCACCCACACACACACACACACACACACATACACACACACACAAACAGACGCACACACAGATAAAGACATAGACTGACTGACAGACAGACACACACACACACACACGCGTGCGCGCGAGCGTACACTTTCTCTCATTGTTGGGGAGAGTTTACTGCCGATTAGCAAGTCGGAGAATTCGAAAAAGAGCGATACAGCAGACTTTAAAGCCGTTTCTCAACTAGATGTTTGCTTTCTTGCTCCGCTCTCTCGGTTTGTGTCCCTTTATTCCGGAGAGATGGAGGTGGGCCATGTTGAATTCGTTGGCAGGCCGATTAGCTTTTCCTGATGTGCAAATCATGGTCTCTTTGAGTCTTTTCTATTATTTGCTTGCTGGGGTAGGTGTAACTGTGGGGGGATGCTGTTGCATGTGCGTGGAAGGGGGAGGACATGGCTCCTCAAACGTCTCTCACGTTTTCTAACTTTTCTCACCCCAATCTTAACGTTTCTGCCTTCATTCATTGTTTGGAGTACTCTTTTGTTTTCCTGCATGTCTGCGAAGGCCTATAATTTCAAGTTGTATATTGCATGCATTCTCTGATATTAAATTGGAACTATTGAACTACTGGACTATTGAAAACCCCAGTTTGTCCCTTTTGGCTGCGTTTGGATCTCACCACAATAAACGTTTTCTATCCGTGTACCAACCCAATGGTATTTCACACATTGGAGTGCTACCCAGTTCTATAGGTCCATGTGGTACTCTGTTCCATTTGAAAAAAAAACTCACTTTTGCTGAAAAAAACTTTCCCTAGACTCTTTTAAATATTTTCCTTCTCGCCTGGAATCGATGTATTCTCACTTTCAGTTAACCAATTCTGGGTAAAAGACTGTTATAATAGCCGTGCCTACGCCCTTCCTGACATTAAATATATATGGTCAACGCGTAACCACCTGTGCTCCAGGGATGAATAGACCCAGTCTCTTCCTACATTTAAAATCACGCCGTCCTACTAACATACTTGTCAATCTTTTCTGCACTATCTCAAGCTTCATCGCATCTCTTCTGTTGTTGGTGATCAAAATGCACAGCTTATTTTTCACCAACGATTGCACAATACACTGTTTTAGCAACGATTTGTACTGTAGAACATGACGTCCCAGATCCTGGACTCATTGCCGGTACGTGCACTAACGTCAGTAAGACGAAGGAGAACCTCAGGAAGGGTAAAGACGAATGAAAACACAGTAATCTTCATAGAGTGATCAGAAGTGGAAACAGTGATCAGTTTCAAGTTCCTGGGTGTCGAGCTCACTGAGGATCTCACCGGGACCCAATATATCGATGCAGCTGTAAAGAAGGCAAGGCAGCGACTATACTTCATCACGTGTTTGAAGAGATGTGGTATGTCCACAAATACACACAATAACTTCTATAAATGTACTGTGGAGAGCATTCTGACAAACTGCATCAATATCTGGTATGGGGGGGGGGGGGAGGTGAGGTGGTGGGACACTGCGCGGAACCAAAAGTAGCTGCAGAGTGTCCATCTTGGGTATAAGCCTACAAAGTACTCAGCAGATCTTCAAGGAGCGGTATCTCCGAAAGGCAGCGTCCATTATTCAAGATCTGCAACACGCAGGACCTGCATTTTTCTCACTGTCACCATCAGGTGATACCTACAGAAGCCTGAAGGCACACATTCTGAAATTCAGGAACAACTTCTTCCCCTCTGCAGTCGGATTGCTAAATAGACATTGAACTCGTGAATTCTACCAGTTATTAAATACATGTTATTTTTGTTTTTGCACGTTTTAATCTACCTAACATACATATACTCTAATAGGTTCATTTATCTATTTATTATATCTATTTATTTTTCGTTGTCTGCATTGCGTGTTGCATTAAATTGCTGCTGCTAAGTTCACAAACAGCACGACACATGCCGGTGATAATAAACCCGGTTCGGATTCCGAACTGTTGATTTAATAGCGACAAACAACTGCTTTACCAGCCTGTTCACTTCTATCGACAATTTTACAGATGAACGTGCCTGTATCTCTTAGTCATCGTGTTCTACTTCAACGCCCAGGAAAATCTATTGCGCAATTCCTGCCCCATTTTAAATAACCAAAAGGCAACATTTTGTAAATGTCCGAGTTAAACTCTATCTGCAATTGTGAGGCCCACTTTCCCAGTTCCTCGTCTTAGTTAATTTTCACTGTCTGGTATATCACTAATTCCAATGCATCCTGAAATTATTAACAACTTAAAAATACTATTAACTAAATATTTTAGAGATGTCAAACAATTCTGGAACCAGACCTACCTCTTCATTACATCACTAGTTGCAAGCTTTTGCTCTTGGTATCAAATCTCCACTTTCACCGTCTGATTCCTCGGGGAAAACAAGTTTATGTCCTTGTGTTCAGTTGTCTGGCTCACTCTGGCTCCCGAGTCACACAGCATTCTATACTAGACTGTTGTACGGGATCGTGCAAAATTCATTTAAGATATAGTTTAGGGTCCTACCCTCAGCAAGTTTCGGCATAGAATCTACAAAACAACTGAATCAAGTTCGTGAAAGACGATTCCCCCTGATAAACCCATGTTTACGGTTACTTTTATATTCTCCTCCATTCCAAATTTTGATAGATTCTGTCCTTCATCCTAGTATCTTTTCCAGCACCGATAATTGGCTTGCACCTGTACTTGCAGGCCTTTTTAAATGAAAGCCCATTAGCCACTTCTCAGTGCTCCGGTAGCAAATTCCTGCTCAAAGACGGTACTGATAACTCAGATATTTAAAACGAGAGCTTTGCGGGCGTTGGTCCATTGTGCGAGGCCTATCAGCGGCGGCGACTGAGGTCGGCAAACTAAATAAAAGTACAGAATGGTTAAGCGGAGCGGCCATTGTCGGTAATAGGGCAGTGGCGAGAGTAGAAGCGAAAGGATTTGGCTCATCCAAGCTTTGGCGTGGTAAGTGGGTAGGTGGACTTCGTTTTTGATTTTTCTTTGCAGTTTTTTAAGGAATAGAGCATATGTTTGTAGGATTTGCGTTTTGTTCTGGGTGTCAGATGTGGGAATCCCTGGAATCTTCCATTCTCACAGGCCACATCTACGCCAGGTGCACCGAGATGCAACTCCTGTCAGACCGTCTTAGGGATCTAAAGCTGCGGCTCGATGATCTACAGCTTATTAGGGAGAGTGAACAGCAGATACAGAGGAACAACAAGGAGCTAGTCACCCCGAGGCTGCATGAGTTAGGTAAGTGTGTGACGGTCAGGGAAGCGAGTGGAAGAGCGCAGATAGTAGAGAGCACCCCTGTGGTCATCCCCCTCAGCAATCGTTATCTCGTTTTGGAAGTGGTTGAGGGGGATGACTTGACCACAGCCATTGGGTCTCTGGCGCTGTGCCTGGTTCCGTGGTACAGAAGGGAGTGAGGAAGTTGAGGAATGCAATAATCAAAGGGGATTCCATAGTGAGGTGAACAGACAAAAAGTTCTGTCAGCCTGATAGAGGTACCTGTATTGTACGTTGCCGCCCAGGTGCCAGGGTAAGGGGTGTCTCGGATCGGGTGCAGAGTATTCTGAAGGGAGAGGGTGAACAGCCCGATGTCCTGGTTAACGTTGGTACGAATGGCAAAGGTAGAAAAAGGGAGGAGATCCTGAACAGAGAATTCGGGGAGTTATGTCGGAAGTTGAAAAACAGGACTTCTAGGGTCCTCAGTGTTGCTGCCGGTGCCACCGCTAGAGAGTGCAATAGCAACATGATGAGCCGTATTAATGAACGGCTGAGAGACTGGTGTAGGGGACAGGGCTTCAGACTCCTGGATGTTTAGGGCTTCTTCTCGGGGAGGTATGAATTGTACAAAAGGGACGGATTACACCTGAACCCAGGGGGGGTCCAATATCCCAGCAGGCACATTTAATAGAGCTTTTCGGCAGCGTTTAAACTAATTTGACAGAGGTTTGGGAACTGGAGTGATATGGTCGAGGAAGGGGAGAAAAAATGAATCAAAGATAGACTGAAAAAGATATAGAGAGAACAGGCAGGAGATGAGGCTTAATCGCAGCCATTGGCATGGCAGTGTAATACAGGCGTATTGTAGTTAAACCAGAAAACACCAAATACTGGACTGGAAATGTTATATTTGAATGCACCCAAAATAAAGAATAAAATGTACGATCTTGAAATTCAGCCAAGGGTTGGCAAATATGACGTTGTGTCCATCGCTGAAACTTCGCTGAACGACGGCTGCCACTGGGATCCTCACGTCCTAGGTTACAGGGTGTATCGGAAAGGTAGGTTAGTAGGCAGAGGGATGGTGTGGCTCTGTGTATAAGAAATCATATTAAATCATTATAAAGAGCTGACGCAGGGATTGAAGTTGTGGAGGTTGTATGGTTTCAGTTAAGAAATGGTAAAGCTAAATGGACCCTAATGGTAGTTGTATACAGCCCTCCAAACAGCAGCCGAGATGTTTATTTTAAATTAAAGCAGGAGATAGAAAAGGCGTGTTAGCAAGGCAATGCCATGATAATCGTTGGGGATTTTGACAAGGAAGTGTATTAGAAAAGCTAGATCAGTACTAGACCTCGAGAGAGAATTTGTAGAATGTTCAAGCGAGGGCTTTTTAGAACAGCTTGCTGTTGAGCCCACTAGGGGGTCGCTGTGCCGGATTGGCTGTTGTGTAATGAACCGAGGTGATAAGAGAGCTTAATGTAAGGAACCTTAAGGGAACAGAGGTCACAATATGTTCGAGATCGTATTGAAATTTGAGAGGGAATTATAAAATCCAATGTGTCAGTACTTCAGTGGAAGAAAGGAAATTACAATTGCTTGAGAGGGGAATTGGTTGAAGTTGACTGGAAAAGGACATTTGCAGGAAGGACAGCAGAGCAGCACCAGCTGGAGTTTCTGCAAAAAATAGGAGTGAAGTGCCAGACAGACATATTCCCAATAAGAAGAAAGTTTCAAAGGGACAAAGGATACTTCTGTGGCTGTTAAGTGAAACCAGGGTCAAAGTAAATGTGAAAGAAAGGGCGTAAAAGGACACCACAGCTAGTGGGAAAATAGAGCATTGGAAAGCATTTGAAAAGATGAAGAAGGAAACAAACAAGTTCATTAGGAAGGAAGAGATATATTATTAAAGAAAGATAGTGATTAATATCAAAGAAGATACTAACAACCCTTTTAAGTATGTAAAGGGTAAACGATAGTCGAGGGTAGATATGGGACCGATACAAAATACCGCTGGAGATATTGCAACGAGAAAGACGGAGATGGCAGAGTAATTGCATGCATATTTTTCATTAGTCTTTGCAGTGGAAGCCGGCTGCAGAATACCGGACATTCAAGAGTGCATTGGAAGTGAACGCGAGGCAGTGCAAATTACGACTGAGGAGGTGCTGGGGAAGTTTAAAGGGTTGAGTGTGGATAAATCTTCTGGACCTCATAGCTGCAGAGATTGCGGAGGCATTAACAATGCTCTTTCAAGAATCGACAGATTCCGACATTGTACCGGATGACTGGGAAATTGTAAATGTTTCTCCGCTATTTGAAAAGTGTGGGAGACAACGGAAAGGAAACTATAGACCTGTTAGCCTGACATCGGTGATTGGGAAGTTGTAGGAATCGATTGTTAGGAATGAGATTACGGAGTATGTGGAGACACATGACAAGATAGGCCAAAGCCAGCGTGGTTTCATGAAAGGAAAATCCTGCCTGACAAGCCTGCTGCAATTCTTTAAAGAAATTACAAGTAGTGTAGAATCAGTAGACGTGATGCACTTTAATTTTTAAGAAGCCTTTGACAAGGTGCCGCACATGAAGCTGCTTAGCAAGTTAAGAGCCCATGGACTTATAGGGAAGTTATTAGCATGAATGGAGCATTGGCTTGCCGGCATAAAACTGAGAGTGCAAATTAGGGGATCCTATTCTGGCTGGCTTCCCGTTACCAGCGGAGCTCCACAGGGGTTCATGTTTGGACCCTTATTTTTATGCCGCATGTCAATGATTTGGACTAAGGCATTAATAGATTTGTGGCTAAATTTCCCGATGATACAAAGATAGCTGGAGGAGTGGGTAGTGCTGAGGAAACAGAGAGCCTTCAGAGAGACTTAGATAGTTTAGGGGAATGGGCAAAGAAGGGGCAAATGAAATACCATGTTGGAAAGTGCATGATCATGCACTTTGAGAGAGGAATTAAACAGGCAGACAAGTATTCAGATGATGAGATAAATCAAAATGCAGAGATGCAAAGGGACTTGGGAGTCCTTCCACAAGATACCCTAAAAGGTTAACCTCCAGGTTGAGTTGGTTGTGAAGAAGGCGCACCTAATGCTGTCATTCATTTCTGGAGGTACAGAATATGAAAGCAGGGATGTGATATCGGGGCTCTATAAGGCACTCGTGGGACTAGACGGCTTATTGTGTGGATTTTTGTGCTCCTTACTTTAGAAAGGATATACTGACATTGGAGATGGTGCAGAGAAGATTCACAAGAATGATCCCAGTAATGAAAGGGTTACCGCAAGAGGAAAGTCTGACGGGTCCCTGGAGTTCAGGAGAATAAGGGGGAATCCCTTAGAAACATTACGAATGTTAAAAGGCTTGACGAGAATAGATAAGGCTCTTTCTCATGGTAGGGGAATCTAGTACAAGAGGGCACAAATTCAGAATTGAAGGACGTCCATTTAAAACTCATCTGCGGAGAAATTACTTTAGTCAGCGTGTGGTATATCTGTGTAATTTGTTATCACGAACGGCTTTGGAGTCTTAGTGACCGGGTATACTTACAGCAGAGATAGAGATGTTCTTGATTACCGGGGCATCAAAGGGTATTGGGAGAAGGCAGCGGAGTGAGCGTGGATGGAAGAATTGCATCAGCCCACTATTGTAAGGCGGCGGAGAATCGAGGAGCCGAATAGTCTACTTCTGCTCCTGTATCTTATGGTCTTATGATCGTACGGTCTCAGCAAGAAATGGTGGAGCAGACCAATTGTCAAAAGTGCCAGAATATGCTCCTATATCTTATGGTTTTATAGTCTTATGGCTGATTGGCCTGATCTGCCTCCTCGTTTTCTCACCTACCTGTGACCCGCTCTGCCCACTTGCTGCTTGAAGATTTGCCTGAATGATGGGTGGCTGGGGTAGATTTCCCATCACGAATCATTTATTGGCTTTGTTTACCCAGGTCTCTTTGCATCTCAAATCCCTTCGACCTTTCCACTCATAAATACTGTCTGTATTTCTACATTCAAGTAAAAGTGCCGAAAGTCATATCTCATTATTAATACCCAAAATGCTGACAGTGGGAGGTTGCCTAAGACAGCAAAAATGAAGCAGGTTATGGAGACAGCTCAGTTCATCAGGAAGCCAACCTCCCATCGATGTAGTCTGTACACACTTGGTATCACTGTCTCCTCTAATCTTCACGGGTGCGCCCCCGCGTGGTAGCTGAAGCACTCCCGCACACCTTGCGAATATAATTTAGAATCTATGTAAATATATATATGAAATACCCTGTAATCTATTGTGCTGGTGTATACAATCTATTTGTTTTCCAAATAATAAACGTACCAAGACCATTACCGTGTAACGCTTCTGAGCTTCAACGTATTACGTTGTCAGTATTTCAGGTTGCAACGCTGTGAGAAATTATAACAGTCAGTTCAGAGTGGAAATCGGTAGGTCATTGTTAATAAACTGCCATTCCATACACAATCCTTTTACAAGTCATGGCAAAATTTCCTGCTTGCAACAATTGTTTGTCCGTGCTGCTGTTAAAAGATAAGTCGGGGGAACGTTGCTTCCCTCCCCCTAAGAAAAGAAACCTGCCCAATAAAAGGCATATTATCTTCGAAGACTGATGAAGGGTCTCTACCCGAAATGTTGATTGTTTTTATCTCTCCAGATATCTGGGGTTTTCAACCGTTTTATGCCACGGACCCCCACGATTAACAGAGGTTGGGAGCCGCTGTCAGAGATGGCGCATGTCCTGCTGAGTTTCTCCAAGATTTTCTGTTTGCTACACTGGATTTCAGAAACTCTTGTGATTTTCTCTGCCATGAACACTAACTGGATATAGTGGAGGGATAGCAGAAGCGTTGATGCACAAAGGGATTTTACGGTGCACGTTGCAACGACACCTCAGGATCCAGATAAGAATGAGTTTAACTTCCTTGCCCTCTTGGCAATATATTGACAAGAGCTAGGACATCATGTTGTACCTGCAGACAATGGCTAGGCCGGTTATGGAGTGTCATGTGCTCACAGTTAACACGTAGTAGAGTTAGAACGATTGCAAAAGAGATTCTCTGGAACATTGCCTGGAATGGAAGGCTTTAGTGGCACGGAGAAATTGAATAGACATGGATTGTTTACTCTGGAGTACAGGTGACTGAGGGATCACCTTATGAATTAGAAAAAAAAACAAAACAATTGTTACGGACATTAATATACAAGCTGTTCACAGCCGTTTTCTCAATACAGGGGATATAAATCTGGAAAACATAGTTGTGATATGTGAGAGAGAAAAATAAAGTGGAACTGGGCACGACATACTTTTCTAATGGACAGAGGACGGTAGGTATATAGAACAAGCTGTCAGATGAAGTGCTATCGTGATGGAGCTAGCTAAGAACGGCTATGTAAATACTTTCGTTCTGAATGGATGAAACGTGTGGAATAGCCCTCTGAGGTGATGCACTCCAGGATTCAATGTTTTCGTTCAGCTGAATATCTACAACAAACTCCTCGTGCAGGTTAACAGGAAATTACAAATAGCAGAGAATAGAAAATACAATATCGGGCCCGCTGATGATATCAAGGAAAGCCTTGATGGTTAAAATTTACATGTGTCTCAGAAATTGATTTCCGGACCATTGGCTTTTTTTTAAAAAGTTCGACGTTTAAGTTACAGACAATGGATTATTGTTTTTATTTATATAAAGTGACTTCAAAGACTCTTCCTCGCAACTGAATGTTTCAAATATTTTTCTGCGATATCCGTGTTTCAATTCTATGGCGCGTGCCTCCTGGAAAGAGAAAAATGAGAAGCTTCATCACAATGTTAAATAAAACAGAGTTTTAAGATTTAATATTTAAACGCATCGATTGCTGACAGCCTTCCAATCTTGGACGGTTACATCATGAGCGACTATTTGGAGAATGATTGCGGTTTATTTTCATTTAAGGCAGAAAATAATGAACTGTGTTCGGATCGCACAGTGAAACAAAGAAGTGGCCGTTCCATGAATAAAATTATATTATTTGTGTAATTGATTTTACAACTGAGCTGGGTTCTAGATTGACATCGCTATTTGAATGACTTTGAAGTGTTGTCAAACTTGTACTAAGGTGGGGAAAGACATCAGTTTGTTTCGAAACAAAAAAATGTAAATCTAAATAGAATGGAGACAACTTAAAAATTATTGCTTCATCACGTCCATTCAGGGCCACGAACAGTGAGGTAACATTTCACCTGCGAATGGGCCAGGGTGGTCTATTGTAGCCAGAGCTACCGATGCGGCCTCCTCTACAGTGGTGAGACTCGACATAAACTGGAGACCACTTTTCAAGCACTCCCAGTTCATCCGAAAATGCGGAATTTGCGAGTGGCCAACTATTTTTTAATCCTGTCCATTCACGTTCTGCCATATCGATTCATGCTCTCATCTTATGCTTTCAAGAGTCTACTCTCAGGGTGGGCGAGCAACCACTCGGATTCAGTCTCGATAGCCTCCAACCAGACGACATGAACATCGACTTCTCCTTCAAGTATTTTCCCTACTACGTCCCTCTTCTGTTCCCACCTCTGTCCTCTTATCCTCTCCGCTCTGCTGCCTATAACCTCCACTTCCGTGCCACTTCCTTCCATTTCTCCCGTAGTCTACCCTCCTTTCCTAATAGATTCCTTATTCTCCAGCTGTTTGCATTTTCAACCTCTTACCTCCCAGCTTCTTACTTCATCCCACCGCCCAACCGCACATCCACCTCTTCCCCCCTCCCCCCAAAGCCCCCTCGACCTGACTTCACCTATCACCTTCTAATTCGTCCTCCATCCCACCGCCTTTTGATTCTGGAATCTTCTATCCTCCTTTCCAGTGCAAATGAAGGGACTCGGACCGAAACGTTGACCGTTCATTCACTTCCATGGATGTGGCCTGATCCGCTGAGTTCAACTTGTCTGTGTTGCACTGGATTTCCAATATTTGCAGAATATTTGCGTTACTGATATTAATGCTCCTTTATCAGATCTTTCAGAAAATAATTGACATTTTGGGAAAAAGGGAACACTGGGAGCTAAAGGTAACGTGCTGTGCCTCACGGAGAATTGTTTGGATAGCTGCCGCTGAGAGAAGCGTGGCAGGAGCCGGTAGCATGTCATTTTTGTTTTGGCCTCCATCTTCTTGCTATTTTTTCCAAGATATGAATGAAGTAACACAAGGCCATGGGAATGAATATCACGTTGGATAGCACAATAATTTCTGGACAACAGCAGCAACACTTTTACAAAAAAAAAAACGATGTCCGCAAAAAAAGAAAGCTTAACAGTTGATCATAGAGCGTCAGGGAGAGCGAAACAGATCTAAGATTGCCAATCGATCGTCCGATGAATGTTTGCAAATAAAGGAGCTGATTTTGTTTCCCATTCTTGGATTCTCCCTACTCTACGGAACACCTTTCACGTTATACTCCAAGTATAGTGGAATCTGAACCCCTTGCAATATGCCTGTAAGTACTTTTTATCTCTGATAAAGTTCCTGATGGTTGGGGAAAAATTTATGTGTTAACGAAATACACATGGCAATAGACAGATATTGCACAATTTGTGGGGTTTCCTGAAGTGGCCGAAACGCCTCCCGAGAAAATTAATCGAATAGCCATTAGAGGTAAGTGGGACTGTCAAATCGAAACCGTTTTAAGCATCTGATTTCCTTTTGGTAAAACTCAAAACTTCTCAAATCTTCCAAAACGAAAACAAAAATTAAATAATTATATTTTTAAACTCCGAAGAAATATTTTTCTCAGTTATCAATACTTTCAAACAGATCAAACACCGTTTTTAGCAGTGAATCAATTTCAATTGAGAAGCATTTGAGGATTTAAATACAATCCGGCCAATATCTCTAAGGTGTATTCTAAACTGATAACACATCTGTACTTTGTTTTACCCTCAACTGTGATTCTCATCATTCCCTTCTATTAGCCAAATGAGAATATTGCTCACACCTCCAGAAGTCACGTGGGTTTTTTTCCACACTATTTAATTTCATCTGAGTTGGACAATAGGTTCCAGTCCTTGTTTCTTTATGTGACCTTAACATGAGGCCACAATCGGAGAATACTCGGCTGACCTACTCGAATAAACTATCCGTGAACAGAGCACATTCACGCGACCCCGTCCATGCCTACTATCAAACAGCAAGTATATAAACCACACATTGACACTAAATTATTCTGACAATGCCACACTATCCCCAGCATTCCAAGGAACCACCTCACCCCACCTAAATGGATCCATGGCGTCATACGGCACTGCACCGGGTCTTCGACCCAGTTAGACCCATTTACTTTCGTTTGGACCTTATCACAATCAACCTTTTACTGCCTGTGTACCAATTCAAATGTTCCGAACACGTTACAATTGTACCCATCTCTACAGATTCATCCGGTTCTCTATTCAAGCTATCAATCCCCGTGGTTTTGCAAAACTTGCCCCAGATCTATTTAATTTGTTTCTCTCTCATCTTGAATCGATGCATTCTCATTTTTGAAGCAGCTATTCTGGATAAAAGACTTAAACCATACCCTCTGTTTACGTCACCAGCGAACCTCCTGTGCTCTAGAGAGAAGTAACCCTAGACACTCCCTACAGCGAAAAACATGCTGGCCCGCAAATGTATTTAGGAATCTCTCCTGCAGTAGCTCAAGGTTCGTCCGGCCGCTTCCTCAGCTGGCTGATCAGAAGTGCTCAGAATACTCTGAGTCTGTTTCACCAACGACTTGTACAGTGAACATGACGGCCCAGATGTTGTACTCATTGCTGGAACTGTTAAATAAATGTGACTAGCACCTTCTTCACCAGTCCGTCCACTCCTCTTGTCGCTTTCAAATATCAATCTTCATGTACCCCTCAGTCACTTTGTTTTACTTCAACTCCCTGGGTAATCCACTGTGCAATTCCAGCCCTGGTTTAACTAACCAAAGGACAACACTTCGCAAATGGTCGAGTTATATTCTATTTGCACTTGTTTGCCCTACTTTCGCACTTTACCGTCGCAGTTATCTTTCAGTCGAATATACCACCAATGTCGTTGCGTTATGAAAGATATTACTGAAGTTAAAATAGTTTTCATCTGAATATTTCGGAGATGACAAACAGTAGGAGAACGGGAACCTACCTGTTCAGTACACCGTTAGCTGCAGGCGGTCATTCTTGATATCAAATTTCCACTGTCTGCGTCTGACTCCCTCTACCAAAACAATGCTGTGTTCTTGTGCTCAGGTAGCTGGCTCTCTCTGGCTCCCAAGTCATCTGCATTTCTATGCAAGCCTGTCATACGGGAGCTTACAAACGTCAATGAAGGACAAGTCTAGTTGCTGCACTAAGCAATTTTATACATCACCTCTTCAAAACAACTCAATTAAATTTGTGAGAAGAGATTCCAAATGACAAATCCATGCTGTGGTTACTATTTCAACCTTTTCCTTTGCAAATTGTGATAGATTCTCTCTCTCCGATCCACTCCAGTATCTTTCCACGCACCGATATTGGGATCATCAACTTCAACTCTCCGCTTGTCTTTGCAGATTTTCTTAAATACATGCACATTTGTCAATTCTGCGGTAACTCAATCCTGGTTAAAGACGATGATGGTATCTTTGCAATAGGCCTTACAATTTCTCCTCTAGCTTCTCACAATGTCTAAAGATACACTTGATTAGGTACCGTATATTCATCAAACGGAATGTGTTCTTACACCGTGAATACCCCGTTCCCCGCAGGCTTCCAATTTTCATGTGCGTCTGTTAGAAAATAATGTTTTTCCCGTTAATCCCTTGGCTTTCCTGCTTTTCACCACAGTGATGGGAAATAATAATTCACACCTCGGTCATCTCGATTTCTCAGTCGCTATTTCCTCATTTCCTCATGCTTTTTCTTCAGAAGTTGTATTATGCTACCTTAGTGCTCTCATGATTTCCCTCAGGTGTACTACAGTACATATTATGTTTCTGCCGGGAATTGCATGAACCCGTTCCCTATAAATGACTCGGGTCTCCTTTCTCCTATTACATACTCGTGACACATGACAGTGGAGCCCTTGTCATGTGACTGGGGTTGAAGCTGTAGTGGACTTGAGGTGATGGTCTTGTGATGGTGGAATGACGTAATTTTCCCGCCAGTGGAGATCATGTGACGGGATTTTTTTACAGGTTATAAAAGGTAGACCCCACCCTGTGAGGAGGGGCAGTTCGTGGCTGGATTTGCCAGGTTGACTTCATGCCACTGCGTGTTTGAAGTGATGACGCAGTTTAGTTGAAGGATGAAGTTTTTATTTAATGTCTAAAGTTTAAAAGGTCATTGCCAGCAGGTTCTTTATGATTCTGTTAGTTTGAGAATGAGAGGAGAGTGAAGATTCGAAGTTCGGAAGTTAAAGATCGAGGAGAATCGCTTTCTACGGTGAAACGGGGCCGACCTTTGTTTGTTCCTTATTTGGAAGGATTTCGTTGACTATCTTCGTGTTAATCCCTAGGTTTACCTAGAAAGGATTGAAGGTAGTGGAGAAGGAAAGGTCAGTGCCTTTAAGCCGTTCTGTTTCGTAAATTCTTCGTGGGAAGTTCGACGTCGGGGATCGAAGCAAGCGACGTGAAAGAGAACCTAAATCGTCCTATAAAGTCTCTCCTTTTAAATGGACTGCGAGCATATCGAACTTTTGGCAATACCACTTTAAAGAACTGTTTTGGAATATCACTTTACGAACTGTTTGAACAGCCGCTCAGCAGCTGTTTCCGGTTACGATAGTCTTTGTTTACTTTTGGGGGGTTTGTTTTCTGTGTTTAATAAACGTGTTGTTTGTTATAAGAAACCCTTGCCGATCTCATATATTTATTGTTGCCTGAATACGTAACATTAAATATGGGGGCTCGTCCGGGATCGAATCATTTGAGTTTAAATGCTTGCTGACTTTTAAATCGGTGTTTTCGAAACGGGGATTACTCGGTTCTTTTGTTTGGCTTGTTGTGGTATTCGGCAGCAATGAATATTGGTGAGTTTCTGGCTTCGCCAGCTGCGGAGGTGTTGGCGAAGGCGAGAAAAACTAAGGTGTTTGAGATAGCTAGTGGATTGCGACTTAAAGGTATTTTGCAGACTACTTCTAAGGCTGTGATACAGAGAAAAATCACGTCACACTTTGTGGATTCGGGTGTTTTTGATGAATCGATTTTAGAGTCGTTTCAAATAAGTAATCTGGAGATGCAGTTGCAAATCGAACAAATGAAATTGGAACAAAGTAAAGCTGATTTAGAGAGGTGTAAATTGGAAATGGAACAAAAGCAGAGAGAATTTGCATATGCAATGGAGGAATTAAAGTTTGGAAATCAGTCTTCTGGTTCTAAAAAAATGTTTGTTGCTAGTCAAGAAATTAAATTGGTCCCTCCATTTAGTGAAACAGAAGTGGAAAGGTATTTTCAACATTTTGAAACTATTGCTCGGATGTCAGAGTGGCCGAAAGATAAATGGTCAGTGTTGTTACAGAGTGTAATTAAAGGCAAAGCACAACAAGTTTACACAGCTTTAACAGCTGCGCAAGCACTTGATTATGATATTGTAAAGAGTCCTATTTTAAACGCATATGAGTTAGTCCCAGAAGCATATAGGGAAAGATTCAGAAGTTTGAAAAAGTCTGTGGAAAAAACTTACGTGGAATTTGCCTATGATAAAGCTATGTGTTTTGAGAGATGGGTTTCTTCTAAAAATGTAAATGGGGACTATGATACATTGAGAGAGCTGATTTTAATGGAGGAATTTAAAAGAAGCATTCCTGTTGAAGTAAGGACCTACTTAAATGAGAGGGATAGTGATAAATTGCAGGACTGTGCTAGATTAGCTGATGAGTATGTTTTGGTCCATAAGAACAAATTTCATCAGGGTAAAATTTTTAAGAGGAAAAATAACACGGAGACTCCAGATAAATTTGAAATTAAATCGGAGGTTAATGAGAAAGGAAAGCCTGTAAAGGAAAGACAGTTTGGTCTTACTTGTAACTATTGTAAGAAGCCTGGCCATGTAATAGCTAACTGTTTCAAATTGAAAAAGAAAGAGAAGGAAGCAGTTCCAGATGCTTGTGTGCAACATACTGAAGCACCTGTAAAGTTACAGGGTTTGATAAACACAAATGAGGCTTTGTTAGAGTCTGACCAAGTTAGAAAGGGATATGATCATTTTATAACTGAAGGGTTTGTATCCTTGAAGGAAGGATCTACTCTGGTGCCAATAAAAATCCTTAGGGATACTGGTGCTTCTCAGTCATTGATGTTAGACAGTGTGTTGAAGTTTGATGAAGAGTCTGATACTGGTGAGCTAAATTACATAAGAGGTGTTGGAAGTGATTTTATGCCTGTACATTTACATAAAGTAAATTTAAAATCAGGGTTAGTTACTGGATTTGTTAAAGTAGGATTACAGCATAGCTTACCTGTGAAGGGTATTTCTTTATTGTTAGGTAATGACTTGGCAGGTGGACAAGTTTTTCCTGAAGTGCATTTGACAATGGAATCAGAGGAACCAGAGTTGAATTCTAACACAGATTCTTCCTGTGTTGTGACTAGAGCTATGGCTAAAAAGATTGATGCGCAGAATGAGGTTGTTATTCAGGACTGTTCAACTCAGGATTCGAGTTTTGAGGATGTGTCAGAGACTTTCTTATCTTCATTGTTTGAACAAGATTCTGGGAGTAAGTCTGACTATAAATATTTATCTTTGTCTAGGAAGGAGATGATAGCAGAGCAGAATAGAGACTCTGAGATTATAAAATTAAGAGAGCAGGTTTTACTAGATAGTGAAATTGATAACGTGCCAGTAGGATATTACTTGGAAAAAGGAGTGTTGATGAGGAAGAGGAGATCGCCTACAATTCCTGCAAGTGAGGATTGGAATGTTGTTTACCAGGTAGTTGTTCCAAAAGCTTATCGAAATGAGATTTTGACTTTAGCTCATAGTGTGCCTTTAGGTGGACATCAAGGGGTAAGGAAAACTGTGGACAAGATTTTAAAACATTTTTACTGGCCTGGTCTAAGAAAAGATGTGGCGATGTTTTGTAAAACGTGCCATACTTGTCAAATTGTGGGTAAACCAAATCAGGTTACACCAGTAGCTCCATTACAACCTATCCCAGCATTTGGTGAACCATTTTCTAAAGTTATTGTAGATTGTGTTGGTCCATTACCAAAGACAAAAACTGGTTATCAGTATTTGTTGACTATCATGTGTACTTCTTCTAGGTTTCCAGAGGCAGTACCACTTAGGAATATAAAAGCTAAGACTGTGACAAAGGCCCTTATAAATTTTTTTACTTATTTTGGATTACCTAAGGAGATACAAACTGATCAAGGCAGTAATTTTATGTCTGGATTGTTTCAACAGATAGTTTATAAATTGGGAGCTAAGCAAATCACTTCGTCTGCATACCATCCAGAATCGCAGGGTGCCTTAGAGAGGTTTCATTCTACCCTCAAGAATATGATTAGGACATTTTGTGTGGAAAATGAAAGTGACTGGAATGAGGGTATAAACTTACTTTAATTTGCAGTAAGGGAATCGGTACAGGAATCTTTAGGTTTTAGTCCATTTGAACTTGTGCTTGGGCATAGAGTTAGAGGACCTTTAGCTTTGTTGAAAGAACAGTGGATTAATAAGGAATTACACACTAATTTGTTGGACTATGTGTTGAAATTTAAGGACAGGTTACATAAAGCTTGTAGCTTAGCTAAGGAAAATTTAAAGTTGGCTCAGGAGAAAATGAAGACTTGGTATGATAAAGACGCTAGGATGAGGATGTTTAAGCCTGGAGATAAGGTGTTGGTTCTTTTCCCAGTGCAGACAAATCCTTTACAAGCTAGATTTCATGGTCCTTATGAAATTGTGTGTAAAATCAATGATGTGGATTACGTGGTAAAAACTCCAGATCGTAGAAGGTCAACACAGCTTTGCCATATAAATATGTTGAAACCATATTTTGAGAAACAATCTGATACTGTGACTGTTGTGGTTAGTGAGAATGAGTTTGATTTAACTAGGAACATGATAGATGATTCATCTGACTTTCATTCTAAATCCAACATTGTTTCTGTTAGGTTACCAAATTCAACCATTCTGGAAAATATTGATGAAAAATTAGCACATTTACAGTTAGAGCAGAGACAACAGATGAAGGAGTTGATTTTTAAATATAGGGAGTTGTTTCCAGATGTTCCGAGAAGGACTTCTATTGCTTCACATGATGTAGATGTTGGGGATGCCAAACCTATTAAACAACATCCATATAGGATGAACATGGAAAAATGTGAACTTGCTGAGAAAGAAATTGAATATATGTTAGAGAATAATATCATTAGACATTCTAACTCGAATTGGAGTTCGCCATGTGTTATGGTGCCAAAGCCAGATGGTAGTATTAGGTTTTGTACGGATTATAGGAAGGTGAATGCTGTAACGAAAACAGATGCATATCCAATTCCTAGAGTAGATGATTGTGTAGATAAAGTTGGAAAGGCAAAGTTCCTTACAAAGATTGATTTATTGAAAGGGTATTGGTGTGTTCCATTAACGGACAGAGGTAGAGAGATTTCTGCATTTGTAACTCCATCTGGATTATATGAGTATAATGTTCTTCCATTTGGGATGAAGAATGCCCCAGGTACTTTTCAGAGGATGATTAACTTTGTGATTCAGGGATTGAAAGATACTGATGCTTATATTGATGATTTAATGACAGGAAATGATACTTGGGAAGCACACATTATTGCGATGGAGAAATTGTTTGAAAGGCTTTCAAAAGCTAACTTAACTATTAATTTAGCTAAGAGTGAATTTGGACATGCCACTGTGACTTACCTTGGTTATGTTGTGGGTCAAGGTAAGGTAGCTCCTATTCAGGCAAAAGTTCAGGCAATTTTAGAGATTCCCACTCCAACGGGGAAAAAAACTCTCAGAAGGATTTTGGGAATGGTAGGATATTATCCGAAATTTTGTAAGAATTTTGCTAATGTTGCCCTTCCATTAACTAACCTTCTGCGGAAGAATGAGAAGTTTGTATGGACGGTGCCTTGTCAAGAAGCCTTTGAAAAATTGAAAACAATGATATGTCAACAACCTGTGCTTAAGGCACCTGACTTTGGAAAACCTTTTTCATTGGCTGTGGATGCTACTGATGAGGCTGCAGGAGCAGTATTATTGCAAAGGAATGAGGGTGATGAGGTTGATCATCCAGTAGCTTACTTTTCTAAGAAATTTAATGAGCATCAAAGAAATTATTCAACAGTAGAGAAAGAATTGTTATCTCTTGTTTTAGCTTTGGAATATTTTGAGGTATATGTTAGTACAACTCAGAAACCACTTATTGTTTACACTGATTATAATCCGTTAGTTTTTCTGAGTAAGATGAAAAACAAAAACAGAAGGTTATTAAATAGGTTTGATGTTACAAGAGTACAATTTTGTGATAACTCAAATTAAAGGTAAAGATAATGTGGTTGCTGATTGTCTATCTCGATGTTGAATGTACACTGTAATTTTTTTTATGGAGTGGTTTTTTTTTCAATTGTAACACTCCTACTGTATTGTGAGATATAAGCTGTTATATGATGGTGTTGTGTATTGTGTATGTTATAAAATTTATACCTTTGTTTTTCTTGTAAGCAATTGTTAAAAATTTTTGTTCTTGTCAGACCAAAAATGTTTTTTTGAGGGAGGTGTTACGTACTCGTGACACATGACAGTGGAGCCCATGTCATGTGACTGGGGTTGAAGCTGTACTGGACTTGAGGTGATGGTCTTGTGATGGTGGAATGACGTCATTTTCCCGCCAGTGGAGATCATGTGACGGTTTTTTTTTACAGGTTATAAAAGGTAGACCCCACCCTGTGAGGAGGGGCAGTTCGTGGCTGGATTTGCCAGGTTGACTTCATGCCACTGCGTGTTTGAAGTGATGACGCAGTTTAGTTGAAGGATGAAGTTTTTATTTAATGTCTAAAGTTTAAAAGGTCATTGCCAGCAGGTTCTTTATGATTCTGTTAGTTTGAGAATGAGAGGAGAGTGAAGATTCGAAGTTCGGAAGTTAAAGATCGAGGAGAATCGCTTTCTACGGTGAAACGGGGCCGACCTTTGTTTGTTCCTTATTTGGAAGGATTTCGTTGACTATCTTCGTGTTAATCCCTAGGTTTACCTAGAAAGGATTGAAGGTAGTGGAGAAGGAAAGGTCAGTGCCTTTAAGCCGTTCTGTTTCGTAAATTCTTCGTGGGAAGTTCGACGTCGGGGATCGAAGCAAGCGACGTGAAAGAGAACCTAAATCGTCCTATAAAGTCTCTCCTTTTAAATGGACTGTGAGCATATCGAACTTTTGGCAATACCACTTTAAAGAATTGATTTGGAATATCACTTTACGAACTGTTTGAACAGCCGCTCAGCAGCTGTTTCCGGTTACGATAGTGTTTGTTTACTTTTGGGGGGTTTGTTTTCTGTGTTTAATAAACGTGTTGTTTGTTATAAGAAACCCTTGCCGATCTCATATATTTATTGTTGCCTGAATACGTAACACTCCGAAAGTGTCTCAATGTCATCGTGAACCAGGATTCTCTAATCCTGTTTGTCTTGCCATTCTCGTTACCAGTATCCCTCATGCATGTTAGCGGCCGTTAATAGAGGGAGTTGCCTTGAAATAAGGGAGGAAAAAATAAATGAGGTTTGCGATGCAGGTACATTACGCAGTGCTACAAGAGTGTGTTGATTTGATCACAACAGTTAAGGAGCATTCAAATATGCCCAGGAAGAGGCAACAAAAAGAGCGATGCAGAACACGTTCCATCAGATAAATTATGATCATTGGTCGAAAGGCATTATCTGGTGCAGTTCTGGAATTACTTAAGGGTTAAGAATCAATAGCGGGCTGCAGTTAATATCATTTAGACGCAGCGAAGCGGGAAGGAGGAGTACATAGAAAACGTCCTGTGCAAATTCGGATCGGCCATTGTGCAATATGTGGAAGTGGTAAATGACTGAATGAGAAGGATCCTGATCGGAGAAGACATTGGAGCATTGGAGAAAGCGAATTTGGAGCAGCAACAACGCCAGGTGCAGAGAATAGAAGGGAGAAAATTGGACCCAGAATGGGAAATAGAAAACTACGAAAGGTGTACGGGAGAAATTACTGAAAGTTAGAGAAATCAAAGTACATATAGGCAGGTTGGAGGCTATCGAGACAGATTATAAATCCACATATCAAGTGCCATCTCTTTACGTCCCGTCCACTCACATATCACCTGCGAGCTTATACGCCTTTCCCTCCCATATCTCCTTATTGTGACTTCTTTCCCCTTACTTTCCAGTCCTGAAGAAGGATCAAACCCCGAAACATCGACTGTTCGTTTTTTCACCATTGATGCCGCATTTCCCACTGAGCGACGCTAGCACGTTGTGGGCTTTCCTCGGGGTATCCGTGATCTGCCGAATTTTTTGTACCCAAGGTATCAACATAGCCTGGATCATTATAAATAATTCATCAATAATGATCACTTAATCATTAAATCCTATGAATTTCTGTCATTCAGACAGACCACTCCCATTGGCAATGTTGGTGGATGCAAATGTTTGGTGCGTGGCTCTTCTCGCCGCGTTTTGGCCAGTTACGCTTAAAATGTTGTGCCCTATCTACGAAACAAATATGTTATAACATTATACATTTGTTACCCGCAGCAAAATTTGCTATAGCAAATATCCATTTTTCTGTTGATTCTTGGTACAGTGAATGCAACTGTTTTCATCATTTTCACTTATGCTTTGTCAGCCTCAAAAGGAACTTCGGCCAAAATTTGGATTTGCAGACAGCAGAAATCCGTTCAATGTAAAGAAAGGCAGGGGTACATTTAACCTCCTGAATGTGTGAGACACAGACGTCGGCTTGTATTACTGTCAAGTGAAAAGTCAACAACATATATTCGGAAATGGAAGTGGCTCTCAGCTTATACTCTTAAGCAAGTATCTTCGTTCCCTGACGTGGAAAATTTTCATCTCTTTGCATTTTAGGAAAAGCCAAGCTTGCGTAAATGTTGTGAAATGGTATTGCTGGTTTAAAATTTGTGCCATTACTTTGCTTACATCTTTTTTTTAAAAGTAAAGGAAAATATAATGTTATATCTTTTCGGATTGTTCTGTTTATTATTTCGATGTGATTATGGAGATTGGCTTTTGTTCAACTTATTACTTGGACCGTTGGTATTTCCAACCATAGCTTTCTTAGGCTTATATCTCTAACAACGCCCCAACCTGTCCCCGCATTGATCTGTTCCTCAACCAGCTCCAACGACTTACAGCTTTTGATTAAGCTTTAAAAAGAGGATCAACTGAATCAACAAAATTTTAGACGACGCATTTCATTCTGGTTAGCTACTTCGAGGTCGGGAGCTGTAGACAAATTGTGTTGAAGGGCAAATTACAAGCCATCTAATTCAAAGCGAAGCATTGCCGAGTGTTAAAACATATCCACCCGTTCTTCTGAACTGAACCACCTAATTTTTGACGACGAATTTGATTCGGCTTAACTAGGGAGCTTTAGACAAATTGTGTTGACGTTCAAATCACAAGCAATCTAATCAAAAACGAAGATTTGCTGAAGTTAACCTACATCCATCCGTTATTCAGCCTGTTTTTATACTACCGCATCTGGACGTATTTCGCCGATTTCGACCCTGCAGTTGCTTAAACGCATAGCTACAAATAATTATAAATAATTAGAAAAAATCGTTCACTCTGCCAAACTCTCGATGAACTTTTGGGAGACGGGGAACATCGAAACACCGTAATGAACAATTCAGTAAATTCATAGTGGAATATATTCACCTTCCACCGAATGCACAAAGGCGAACGAACCCACTTCATTTTTAAATTTTTTATTAGCTTTTCAAAACATTTTACAAATTAAAAAAAACCCAAATCCCAATGAGGAACATTAAAACAGTGCAAAATTAAGCATACAATAACAATATACTACAAAGGAAGAGAGTTTAGCAAAAAAAAAAAACACCCGAATTAAACACAAGTAAGCTTAGGGTCCTCCCCAAGCCCCACAACACAGGAAAAAAACAACAGCAACTCCAGACCAACCACAACACAATATAGAGAGGATAAGTCAGGACAGCCAAACTCTCAGACTGTGAATACACTCAGCAACAGAGGATAATAATGCCTTCTACCAGAAAAAAAAAGGAGCTGAAAGCAAGGGACCGAAAAGAAAAAAAAAACCCTAGTCAAGAGGAAGGTTATGAAAGTACTCGCTAAAAGGTCCCCAGACCTTATGGAACTTTAGATCCGAAATGAGAACTGAATAATGATTTTTTTCGAGGTCCAAACAGGCCATGATGTCGTTAAGCCATTGAGCATGAGTGGGCGGGGCAACATCTCTCCATCTAAGGAGGATCAAGCGTCTAGCCAGGAGAGAGGCAAAGGATAATATTCGGCATTTAGTCGGACCCAGACATAAATCTGTCTCGCCCCAAAAACCGAACATAGCAATTAAGGGGTTTGGTTCTAGGTGCTGATTAAGAATACACGATAACGTAGTGAAGACATCTTTCCAGAATTTCTCCAAGCTAGGACAGAACCAGTACATATGGATGAGAGAGGGAACCCACTTCATTAATGTCAATTACGGGACGTATGCTTAAACCTATACAGTGAAAAAAACAGCTTGATCCGTGTGCTGCTCCACAATACCGATCCCATTGAAACCAGAATAGTTATGCAGATTCATTGACTCTCATTTTGCGCTCATACAAAATTGACCTACGAGGGCAGAGTTAGGAACAACAATAGCCAGTTTGAAGAAGAAATAAACTTAATCTTAGCATGCGGTAAGTCTTGTACGTTTATTTCAAACAGGCATGCGGTCCCCACTTGGCACCAACATACCTGTTTGTCATGTTTACCTGCACCATGAAACAATTAATAAATGAAAAATTCAGGCGATTTCTGACGACCGCAATGATAGCATTGAGAGTGGTAGTGTGAGACGTAGAATGTGTGCTATCAAATAATGGCTAAATATTCTACGTCGATTGTATTCTTTCTTTTGTAGCTCCGCCAACTCCTCTGAAAATCATTCGAGATCAAGAAACATCACCTGAAAGCAGGAAACTCATGTGCAAAACTGCAGTATTTTATCCGAAAGAATTAGGCATCTTTTGGCGAGGGAATAAAATAGATTTTCTAAACAACATAGATACGTCAATAAATAAGACTTCAGAAGGATTTTATGAGGCTTCCAGTACTTTGGAAGATGCACAGCCTGCTCAGGGCAAAAAGGTTTACACCTGCCTGGTATCTCGGGAAACGCTCAAAATTCCTGCAAGTTTCAGCTATATTATCGAACAAGATAAAACCATAAGCACTTAAAGCATACTTCAACCTGAATGAGAATCTGCCTGGAGAGCTGTATGTAAGGGGTTTCTTCTTTATGTTACTGTGTATGTTAATCAAAATGGCTTCTAGTTATGCTTAAAGTAAGAATGCATCTTTGTTGTGGTAACTAGTGAGAGAGTGCTTTCTCTCGCAGCTTGTTTGGGTTATAATTACTGATAACGGGAATTGTATTCATAGGTTAACCAATTGAGATAGATGCTATCTTTTCTTGTGGGTCTGTAAGCTAGTTTTGCGCGAGCTTTTGGGGAGGTCGAGAGGGAGATCGCGAGGAAGGAGGACGTGTGGGACGCGCTCTGGTCGATCACCGAGGTTGGTCCCAGGCGGCGGGTCGAGGAGGTCGCAGAAGATCGAATAGTGGACCGAAGACTTTGATAGTTGTGCTCGAACGGTTGTACACCAATTGACTGAAATCTGATACGATTTGGCGCATTTACTTTCTTTTATTTCGTAAATATTGTATCGCTATTGATTATCTAGTTCTAGTAAGATTTATAAAGTGTATTTTGTAACTGTTCATGGGGTGCGGTCTGATATTGTGTGTGCGAATTTGTACCAGTATGCATTTCACAGCATCCACTTATACGGGAGACACGGTTTGCCGGGTTGGTGGATTTTTCCTCTAGACATACATCAGCTGATAGTGTGAGCGTTACATGTTCAAACATGAGAAAGAACATGTGAAATCTGATTCGTTTTCAACGGGGAAAAGTTAGCGTGTGTACTGTTTGTACATTATTTACAGCCTGCAGGGAAATGTGGGGGTCAACCACAAAGGTAGGGCAAGGAAAGAGATCCTGCTGAGGGATTTAGAACAGCAAGGGACTAACATAAAAAGTAGAACCAAAAAAGTGGTCATCTCTGGATACTACATGAGTCATGCACAAATTGGCACAGGGTTAAAAAGATTAGACAGTCAAATGCGTAGCTCAAGAATTGGTGTGGGGGAAGTGGGGTTGAATTCATGGGAAACTAGAACCAGTATTGAGGAACGAGGGAGCTGTTCCATTCGGACGGGCTCCACCTGAATCGTGATGGGACCTGGCTCCTGGCGAATCGCTTAACTGGAGTTGCGGATAGGGTTTTTAAACTAAGTAGCATGGAGGATGGTTTTGATGAACCTGCAAAGGAACACGTTATCTTGGATCCAGCGCTGCACAATGAGACAAGTAAAATTACGACTCTTGTAGTTAGCGATCCTCTTGAAAGGAGTAATCACAAAAAAATACTTTCTTATACAAATGTAGGGCTTAATAATTCTATCTAAAACCAGTATATTATGCCTAATCAAGGGAAACGACAAAATAATGAGGGAAGAGGTGTATCGTGAAGACTGGCAACACAGGCTATATAGTGGGACTTTCGAAGAACAGTGGAATACCGTCAAGGAGATTTTCCACGATGCTCAATAACAGTATATTCCAATTAAGTGCAAGGGCAGTAAGGGAACACCAGTGCCAGCCGTGGATAACAAAGGAACTAAAAGAAGTCGTCAAACTAAAAGCTCGTGCATACAAAGTCGCCACGAGTAGTAGGAAACTGGAAGACTGGGTATACTTTACAAATCAGCAAAGAACCAATAAGCAAGCAATGAAGAAAGGGATGGTAGATTATGAAAATAACCCAGTATAAAATTTTAAAAGGGACAGTAAACATTTTTATAATTATATAAAGCGGTGACCAAAGTGAACGTCGGTCCCTTGGAGGACGGGAAGGGGAATTGATATTGGATAATGTGCAATTGACCGAGGCTTTGAATGACTATTTTCTGTCGCGTTTCACAGTGGAGGTCACGTCTAACTTGCCGAAGAGGGATAATATAGTTGCAGTAGGAGGTGAGGTTCTCAGTACAATAGCCATCACTTAAGGGGAAGTGCTGTGTAGTCTTGTGGGTCAAAAGATCGACAAATCTCAATTTACTAAACGAAACAGCAGAGGTTATAGTTGGGCTTTGGTGATAATTTACCAAAATTCTCTGGACTCTGTGCAGCTCCCGGCGGATTGGAAGAAAGCGAATCATATTCGCCACTGTTCAATAAAAGATGTAAACAAAAGGCAAGTAAATATAGGCCAGTTAATTAACATCTGTATTTGTGAAAATGCTTGAAGCAGTCATTAAATGAGAAATAGCAAATTATCTCAAAATAAGTAGATCCTTCAGACAGACGCAGCATGAGTGAAGGAAAGGCAGGTCCTGTTTGACAAACGTACTGGAGTTTTTGATGATAAAATAATCGCATGGAGCAAAGGGGAACAGATGGACTTATATACTTGGATTTACAGAAGACGTTCGATAAAGTGCCACATAAAAGACGTATCCATAAGATAACAATTCATAGAGTTGCGGGTGATGTACTTGCATGCATAGAGACTCCGCTGGCAAATAAATAACAGGGAGTTGGGATACATCACTGGTGAGCGGTGTATCGAAGATTGCTGATGACACTAAATTGATTGGACAAACAAACTGTGCAGAGGATATAGATAGTCTGCAGAGAGATATAGCTATGTTAAATGAGTGGGCAAGATTCTGGCAAATGGAATACAATGTGGGTAAATGCGAGGTCATCTACTTTGGAAGAAAAATGGAAGATCAGATTATTATTTAAATGGTAAAAGGTTGCAGCATACTTCTTAGCTGGGAGTGTTTGTGCATGCATCGCAAAAGTTTGGTGTGCAGTTGCAGCAGGCTATCAAGAAGTCAAATAGAATGCTGGCCTTCATTGCTAGAGGGATGCAATTTGAAGCAAGGAGGTTATGCTACAAAAGTATAGGGGACTGATGAGGATGCATCCAGAGTACTGCTTGCAGTTCTGGTCTTAGACAATAGACAATAGACAATAGACAATAGGTGCAGAAGTAGACCATTCGGCCCCTCGAGTCTGCACCGCCATTCGGAGATCATGGCTGATCATTCACTATCAATACCCAGTCCCTGCCTTGTCCCCATATCCCTTGATTCCCCTATCCATCAGATATCTATCCAGCTCCTTCTTGAAAGCATCCAGAAAATTGGCCTCCACCGTCTTCCGAGGCAGTGCATTCCACCCCTCCACAACCCTCTGGGAGAAGAAGCTCTTCCTCAACTCTGTTTTAAATAACTGACCTCTTATTCTCAATCCATGCCCTCTGGTATTGGACTCTCCCAACATCTGGAACATATTTCCTGCCTCAATCCTATCAATTCCTCTAATTATCTTAAACGTTTCAATCAGATCCCCTCTCAATCTCCTCAATTCCAGCGTGTACAAGCCCAGTCTCTCCAATCTCTCTGCGTAAGACAGCCCTGCCATCCCAGGAATCAACCGAGTGAATCTACGCTGCACTTCCTCAATTGCCAGAATGTCCTTCCTTAAACCTGGAGACCAAAACTGTACACAATATTCCAGGTGTGGTCTCACCAGTGCTCTGTACAAATGCAAAAGAACATCTTTGCTCTTGTATTGAATTCCCCTTGTAACAAAGGCCAACATTCCATTTGCCCTCTTCACTGCCTGTTGCACTTGCTCATTCACCTTCATTGACTGGTGAACTAGGACTCCTAGGTCTCTTTGTATTTCTCCCTTACCTAACTCGACACCGTTCAGACAATACTCTGCCCTCTTGTTCCAGCTTCCAAAGTGGATAACTTCACATTTATTCACATTGAATGACATCTGCCAAGTATCTGCCCACTCACTCAGCCTATCCAAGTCTCCCTGTATTCTCCTAACGTCCTCTTCGCATGTCACACTGCCACCCAGTTTAGTATCGTCAGTAAACTTGCTGATATAGTTTTCAATGTCCTCATCTAAATCATTGACATAAATCGTAAAGAGCTGTGGTCCCAATACAGAGCCCTGTGGTACCCCACTAGTCACCTCCAGCCAATCTGAGAAACACCCATTCACTGCTACCCTTTGCTTCCTATCTGCCAACCAGTTTTCTATCCATGTTGAAACCCTGCCCCCAAAGCCATGAGCTCTGATTTTACTCACCAATCTCCTATGTGGCACCTTATCGAATGCCTTCTGAAAATCTAGGTACACAACATCTACTGGCTTACCCTCGTCTAACATCCTTGTTACACCCTCAAAAAACTCCAACAGATTAGTCAAGCTTGATTTGCCCTTGGTAAATCAATGCTGGATCGGCCTAATCCTATTTCTGCCATCTAGATGTGCCACTATTTCGTCCTTAATAATGGACTCAAGCATCTTCCCCACGACTGACGTTAGGCTAACAGGGCGATAGTTCTCCGTTTTCTCCTTCCCTCCCTTCTTGAAAAGTGGGACAACATTAGCCACTCTCCAATCTTCAGGAACTGATCCTGAATCTAAGGAACATTGGAAAATGATTACCAATGCATCCGCAATTTCCTGAGCCACCTCTTTTAGAACCCTCGGATGCAGACCATCTGGACCCGGGGATTTATTAGCCTTCAGTCCTACCAGTCTACTCATCACAGTTTCTTTCCAAATATCAATCTGTCTCAATTCCTCTGATATCTTATGACCCTGGCCCATCCATACATCTGGGAGATTGCTTGTGAAGACAGATCTAAAGTATGCATTAAATTCTGTTGCCATTTCCCTGTTTCCCATAACAATTTCTCCCAATTCATTCTTCAAGGGGCCAACATTGTTCTTAACTATCTTCTTTCTCTTCACATAGCTAAAAAAGGCTTTTGCTATCCCCTTTTATATTCCTGGCTAGACTGAGCTAATACCTGATTTATTCTCTCCGTATTGCTTTTTTTTGTTAAGATCTGCTGTTCCTTAAAACTTTCCCAATCATCTTAGCCCAGTCATACTTCTTTTTCTTTAATGCTATACAATCTCTGACTTCCTTTGTCAACCACTGTGGCCCCTTCCCCCTCTTAGAATCCTTCCTTCTCATTGGAATGAACTGCATTTGCATCTTTTGTATTATGCCCAAGAATATCTGCCACTGCTGATCCACTATCTTTCCTGCCAGGGCATCCGCCCATTTAACTTTGGCCAGCTCTTCCCTCATGGCTCCGTAGTCTCCTTTATTTAATTGCAACACTGACACCTCTGATCTGCCCTTATCCCTCTCAAGTTGTAGATAAAAACTTATCATGTTATGATCAGTACTTCCTAATGGCTCCTTTACTTCAAGATCACTTATCAATTCCTGTGCATTACACATCACCACGTCCAAAATAGCCTCGTTCCTGGTTGGCTCAAGCACAAGCTGTTCCAAAAATACATCCCTTAGACACTCCACAAACTCCCTATCCTGGGGTCCAGCACCTACCTGATTCTCCCAGTCCACCTGCATGTTGAAATCTCCCATAACGACTGCATTACCTTTAGCACATGCCAATGTTAACACCCTAATCAACTTGTACCCAATATCCACGCTACTGTTTGGGGGCCTGTACACAACACCCATTAGGGTCTTTTTACCCTTACTGTTCCTCAGCTCTATCCACACAGACTCTACTTCTCCTGTTCCCATGTCACCTCTTGCTAAGGACTGAATCTCATTCCTCAACAACAGGGCCACCCCACCCCCTCTTCCCATATTTCTGTCTCTACGATAGCACGTATACCCTGGTACACTCAATTCCCAGGCCTGATCCCCTTGCAGCCATGTCTCCGTTATCCCAACAATATCGTAGTTCCCCATTTTCATCTGAGCTTCAAGCTCATCTGTCTTATTTCTGACACTACGCGCATTCAAGTATAGAATTCTTAGCCCATTCCTCCTCTCTTTGCTTAAAACACTGTCTACTGTACCTATCCCAGCTCCTTGAACTTCCATCGGGCAAATTGCACCCTGAATTTTGATGACCTTCTCAAGATCACCCAAACCTTGTACACATTTAACCCCATGCACCTTCTGACCAACCATCTGGATCTGGATCCCTGCCGCCTGCACATCTAGTTTAAACCCCCCCCCCCCCCAAGCAGCACTGGCAAATACTCCTGCAAGAATGTTAGTACCCCTCCGGTTCAGATGTAGACCATCCCTTCGAAACAGATCCCAATGTCCCTGGAACAAAGACCAATTATCCAAAAACCTGAACCCTTCCTTCCTGCACCATGCTCTCAGCCTCGTATTAATGTGCATAATCATTCTATTCTTCGTCTCACTCGCACGTGGCACAGGTAGCAATCCCGAGATTGTCACCCTGGAGGTCCTGCCTTTCAGCTTCACTCCTAACTCCCTGAACTCTCTAAGCAGGACCCCCTGACTCACCTTACCTACATCATTGGTCCCTACATGGACCACTACATCTGTGTTCATGCCCTCACTCTCAAGAATAGCCTGCACCCGATCTGAGATGTCCCGGACCCTGGCACCAGGGAGGCAACATACCATCCGAGACTCCCGATCTGCCCCACAAAATCTTCTATCTGCCCCCCTAACTATAGAGTCCCCTAAAACTATCGCTCTATTCTCTTCCCTCCTCCCCTTTCTAGTTGAGGGTTCAACCTCTGTGCCAGAGGCAGGACCACTACAACTCATCTTACAAGTCTTCTTACTTAAGGAAGGATATACGGGAGGCAGTGCAGAGGACGTTCATCAGGTTGATTCCAGAGATGAAAGGAGAGTTTCAGTCGCCTGGGACTGTATTCGATGGAATTCGCTGGATAAAACATGAAACCTTGAATAACATTTCAATGAGGGTCAGTGGGGATACATCGCCCTACCTCCTGCATGACACTATGCATTCAAATTTGTAAATACATCACTGTTCCGATATTGATGTAGAGTTAACGGAAGTCTTAGCCAACAGGATAGTCAAATGCCATCTTCTCAGCCTAACGCGACGGCAGAATTAAGTTTTGCCTCAAGAGGTGCTAACATTACTCACTGCTATTTTCCTTAAGTTACACAGTGCTTTACCATGAAATTTTACAACTGAATTACATTCTCCTATTTAACGGATTCCCTGTGGGTTGGAAGTCAGTTTGTCAGCTCCATTTTTCAGATTGTGAAAGTAATATCAAAATCGAGCGTCCAGTGACTAACTGAATCAAACTATTGTAAAATAAACTAGTGATGCATTCATCAGTTATCAATTTCAGATTGATATCGCTTTACACAAAAGTTATGTCCGCGTTCTTCAAGATTTCCCTTTTTGATTCATATAGAATTTGAACGGCAGGAGCCTGTCTTGTCCACAGATGAAGGAACGCTTCTTTCCTTACTTAAGATGAATTTTCACAATATCTAATTAGGAGAGTAGAGAATCCAGTGAAGTAGTAGTCATGTTACTAAATGTTTGGCTAACTCACAATACAAGAGCCAGTTTCTGTTATTTCTGTCTGATTTCCGCAGGCTGAGCTATCTACTAAGCGCCCAGATGGTTGTTACACTACAATCAAAATTTAACTTGAACTTGAGCTTCCCGCGAGAGGACATTACGAAATTGTGATGATATTTCGTCGGCGACACAGTTGTTCTGCAGCTGACGTATATGGATTAGAGCAGATTTGTGATTCACTTTAAATTGATATTGCTGACGTTCTTTTGAAAGTGAAAATATGTAGATTGATAGGGTAAGAAAGAAATTCTCCCGTCTGTCACAATGTCCACTATGTTTATTCTTATCTTTCCCTATTATTTCAGCCGTCGCTCTTTAGTCTCCCTACAGTTGATACGGTAAATAAGCCAGTGAGCATGCATCCGTTTTTCAGCTTCTTGCTTCTTATGTAAGGTTCACATCTGCGTACGCTGAATCCTTGTTGCCGCGCTTAAATGCCTATATTTTATTGTTTGCAAGCTGCAGAACGGCATATGTCAGCATCTCTGCCACGTCGAGTCTATGGAAGTAATTCAATATCGACTCTTTGTCAATTGTCCTGCAAAAAAAAAAAGCGAAGCGATACATTTTAGGATACAATTGTAATGTATTTAATAGTTTTCATTTTTAGGTTACTGCCATTTAAAACAGTTGGTACTGAAAGAAGCAAAAAAGAAACCGGTGTTTCTTTGTTCTTCACTGAAGTTTGGTTGCCATGTTTTACATTATTGTATACGGTGTTATTTTACACTGAAACGAAGCTGCTTTCGGTCTCAGGCTGCTTACGGAGGACGGAGAGGAGGGCTGATCCCTCGACATGTAGCACTCCGGCCCACCGCTGTGTGTACACGGCCTGATGCTAATGAACCAAATACCTAGCTATGGGTAAATGCTTCTAGTGCATTGCGGATAGCCTCGGAGAGATAAAATCCAGGGGAGTAAACCAGAAAGCAAATCCGGAGCGGAAGCTGAATGCGGCTGGAAGTTATTGAACATCCTTCCGATACCTCTTGCAGCCAAGCTGTTGCTAAACGTATTGCTTCATAAGCTTTCCTTCGGAGTACACTTGTGAGCCAGACCGGGGCATTTTAACCAATGGAAATCTTAGTATCTCCATACCTTACGCCCTGGCTTGTGATAATAATCATGAGCCATTGTACTTCGAGACAAACAGATGACCACCACGAACCCCATAAGGTCAAAGTTAGACCCATGTGTTTTTATAGTTTAAGGCTTTCATTTTAATGATAAAAAATAGTGATTTTGAATTTCCCCCGTCCCCAGTCACTTGGGCTAACATTTGCATAGATCACATGTCCGTCCTGGCGTCTGATCTGGTGAATTATTTTAATTTTTCTGACGTTTAGTGTAGCATATGCGAGGCTATGCACAACTGACGCTAGTCCAGCCTATTGCAAAGAGGTAGTTCAGACTTTTAGTGGCGAGTCTAATGCAATTACAATTCTATAAAGAGAAAATGAGTATGAAAACGTAAACATAAATGAGTAACATGCGGCATATCAACATTCTAACACCAGTAAGTGATATTGCGATATATGTTATTTTAGAAAAGACCCGGAGTGTATTCCCTAGCGCTGAAAGTTCCTATGAACTTTTAAGATTCAAATTGATTTTCAAGCACCATTAAAAACTATTCTACGAATAGGATGAGTTTCTCATCTCCCGTCATCTTTTTCCTTCCACAGTTATTTCCTTTTTCCTCCTTTCCCCAACAGTTTCCGCAGGGACAACTGACAGCGTTGTACTTCTCGGGCGCGACGGACCATTGAAGCAGCGTTGTGCGGTTCACTTTGTCATCGGTTCACATGCACTCACAGACATGGTTCGTAATTGTTCATAATAATCCTCTAACAATAGGTTTGTGAAGAGCAAGAGGATAAGACGTGAGGGAAAAGGAACAATCAAGTGTGCCGGTGCCAAAGTGTGTATTGAACCAGAGGAGAAAGCAGAGTTACTTAATGAGTACTTTGCTTTAGCATTCACTACTGGTATTATCTTGGCGATTGAAGGGATGACTTAGAGAAGAATGTAAAGGTTGAGCAAGTGGATATTAAGAAAGCCTTTGGAAAACGTCAAGTTAGATTAGTCACCCGGACCGGACAAGCTGTACACCAGGCTACTGTGGGAGGCGAGAGAGGCATAGTGCGATAAGAAATAGTCAGCATGGCTTTGTCAAAGGAAGGTTGTGCCTTACGAGCGTGATTGATTTTTCTGAGGATGTGCATAAACACATTGATGAAGGTAGAGTAGTAGATGTAGTGTTTATGGATTTTTAGCAAGGAACTTGACGAGGTACCGCATGCAAGAATGATTGAGAAAGTGAGGAGGCATGGGATCCAAGAGGACATTGCTATGTGGATCCAGAACTGGCTTGTCCAGAGAAGGCAAGGAGCCGTTGAGGACGGATCATATTCTGCATAGAGATCGGTGACCTGTGGTGTGCTTCAGGAAATTATTTTGGGACCCCTACTCTTACAAATTTTTATAAATTACATCAATGAGTATTTGGAGGGATAGGTTGGTAAATTTTCTGATGACACCAAGGTTGGTGGTGTTGTGGATAGTGTGGAGGGCTGTTAGAGGTTACAGCGCAATATTGATAGGATGAAAAACTGTGCTGAGGAGTTGCAGATAGAGTGCAACCCAGAGAAGTGTGAGGTGGCACATTTTGGTAGGTCAAATGTGATGACAGAGTACAGTATTAATGGTAAGACTCTTGGCAGTGTGGAGGAGCAGAGGGACCTTGGGGTGCGAATCCATAGGACTCTCAACGCTGCTGTGCACGTTGACTCTGTGGTTAAGAAAGCTTGCGGTGCTTTGGCCTTCATCAATCATGGAACTGAGTATAGGAGCCGAAAGTTAATGTTGAGGCTATATCGCATCCTGTTCAGACCGCACTTGGAGTACTGTGCTCAGTAATGGTCACCTCACTGTGCAAAGGATGTGGAAACGATAGAAAAGGTGCAGAGAAGATTTACAAGAATGCTGCCTGGATTGGGGAGCATGCCTTATGAGAATAGGTTGAGTTAAATCGGCATTTCTTATTTAGAGCGACGGAGGATGCGAGATGACCTGATAGAAGTGTATAAGATGATGAGAGACATTGATCGTGTGGATAGTTATAGGCTTTTTTTTTTCCCAGGGCAGAAATGACTAGCACGAGAGGGCATAGTTTTAAGGTGCTTGAAAGAAGGTACAGAGAGATGTCAGTGGTTTCATTGTTATGCAGAGAGTGGTGAGTGCGTGAAATGGCTGCCAGCGACGGTAGTGGAGGCAGAAACGATAGGTTCTCTAAAGAGACTCCTGGACAGATACATGGAACTAAGCAAAGTAGAGCGTTATGGGTAACCCTATGTAATTTCTTAGATAAGGATACGTCCGGCACAGCTTTCTGGACAGAATGGTCTGTAGTATGCTGTTGGTTTTCTATGATTCTATGTTTCTAATAGACCCCTCTCAGAAGCAAAATGAAAAGTTGTTTCACCTCCGGTTCTCCGCTCTGATTTGTTTCCTCAGAGATTGTTTTTATAACTAATGGATTAAAAAAATAGATTAGCTTTGAGGTAATGACGAGGCTGAGGACGGACACAAGTGCAGGACACAGGCGCGGAGGCAGAGTCTCGCAACATCAGCACCGTCGCGAAAGGGGAACCCGTATACAGGATGGTCTTTACACTGAGACAAGGTTTACGTCCAGTATCCAGCAAGTTATGCGGAACTTTAACTAACAGTCCGATGGAATCAGGAAACAAGGTTTTCTCACTCTAGAATCGACCAATGAACTGACAAAGATGGATTTAACGCCTGAGTTTTGTCCTATGTTCACTAATAGGAACCAGGTGTTGTTGTAATTAGTGGAACTGGGATGATTGGAAATCAGACGAAGGGATTAAGTCCCAGTTAAGGAGGTAATAACCAGACGGGGACCATGACAACCTTATATAATAGTGGGAATGTCAGAAAAATTGAAGCTGCGCTTTGGATTGTAATCATATTTCTTTCCGAGAATTGAATTTCCTGACAGCAATTCAAAATAGTAAGGCGCACGTTCTGGCCATGTAATGTTATGTGCATGACCTTTCATGAATGTAGTGCATCTAGATTTTCATTGAAAGATTAGAGTGGTGGTAGCATAATATCAGTCATATAATATCTGAAAGGAAGGAAAATATAACATTGAGTTATATTTTCTTGAGTAAAATCGCAGCAGGAAATCACAACCTTAAAACCAGGTATTTGAAAATCATAGGTTCAAGGGAGAATCGGTTAACTTGAACGGAAATGTAAAATTATCCTGTTATTTATCATCAGTATTGTCGAATTGAATCCAATAATGCCTTGGACATCCTGATTCTCTCAGTATCATTTCTCGTTTCAATCTGTAGAGGTAATAAGTGGAAATGCTTGTCAAACCATTCATGTTGTTACCACGTTTTGCCTTAACTCCGACTCTTATCAAAATTATAATCAGAATTACAATTGCCATTCCGCCCAATGCACTACCAAGAATCAGGTGTTCAGTGCTGTTCTCTAGATCTGGTAAACAAAAAGACGAAACTGGATGACATATATAAATATATAGAGACCGTGAGACAAGAAAGTAGAGCATTTTAAAGAGTAATTCAGTCCTGAATATATAAAGATTGCAAGGGATGCAGTATATCATGTGCTTTCAGGTGATGTTGGGACGTATGGAGCGAACATATTATCGTACAGATTGGTTATTTACAGTGCAACACAAACAAAATACTAGAGGAACTCAGCGGGCCAGGCAGCGTCTGTGGAAAAAAGTCTGCCGAGACCCTTCTGCAGGACCGGTGCTGCTGGCCTGCTGAGTACCTCCAGCATTTTGCGTGTGTTGCTTGAAGCTATAGCCGCTAGAGATATTCTCTTGTTTGTGATTTGGTTCTTTATAGTGAGTATGGTTTATTTGGAATAAGAGGGAATTTCTTTTTACGATGTCTTTGCAAATTGTTTGACCACAGCTTCGAAATAAAATGGTTTGTGTTTCTAAAATATCGCTCGAAAGCTCTTTCAACAGATTCCATTAGCAAACAAGATGAAATGACATTTTAACTTCATAAGAATCACGAGATGTTTTGATAGAACATTAAAAAAGCACAATCCGAAGCGTACAATGAGGAAAAGTGACCAGGTACTTGGTGAAACCCGGAGAGATCAACCAGCAAATATAGATTAAGTAATAAAACAAAGACACTTGCAGAGAGAATTCCAATTTTAAGTGCAAACGTAACTAAGGGAGTATAACTGTGCAAATAGTTTAAAAAGAATGGAATACCGAACAATGAATGTACTTTAATATCATTTATGAATATTTGAAACATAAATATTCTTTGACTATTTATAAAAGTGACCAACTTCAAAATTATGCTAGATCCTCTCTCACTTTCTCAACTGGTATGAGATATAATGATTTCAGTCTCGGATGTTTCCAATGAATACACAGGCCCAATATTAGGATGTTAAAATTAGAAAGATGTACCAACCTCTCAGTTAAGAAACTGTTGAGCACTGACTCTTATCATGACAAAGAATCTACCTCTGGGCGCAGGAAAGTGCCGCTTAATATTCTTAGCCAGAATCAGTTGGATCGTACTCTCAACTCGCAGTGCCTTTTGAACAACCTTACTAAATTTGTCTTGTTATCACGCTGATATAACCGTGAAAAGGTAATATTCACATCATTCCTGATCTGCTAATTACATATTCTATTTCTTGCCTGAGAATTGTGCAAATATACCATATGTCCTTTACACACAATTTACCAAAATAAAACATATTTTCAAATTTACCAAGGTAAAACATACTTGCATTAACGGCACTTTGTGCACTACTATGATATTCTGGTGTTGCTGCAAATTATTTTCTGCTGCTTATCTACTTAATACTGTTTTTTTTTAAAATTACTGTCTTGTTTTAATTTCCCACTTTATTTAATTGCCTGAGAGGAAGTTAAACAGAGTTTCATTGTACCTATGTATAATGGCAATAAAGATCATTCAATTCAATTCACGATTTTTCAAATCATTTATCCAAGGTTATTATATACGCAATTCTTCTCCATTTTCTGCTTGTATATCTTGACTTATATCTAACAAATGCCTGAAGATCAACAGTAAGGTGAACGAAGGAAAGTGATTGACTTTTGACAAACGTATGCAATAGTCAATTGGATAGAGAGCAATGGAACTGAATTGCATTAGATGTATTATCACATTCATGTCACTTGCCTTCTGTTGCACTAATATAACGTGATGCCTGTTATAAAGAGATATTTCGTCCACGCCATTTACTGGTGAAACTTCCGGCAGAGAGAAAGAAAAAAAATCGCAATCTGCTGGAAACTGGAGCTGAGGTGGACTAACAGGGAAATAAATTGAATTGCATTGTACTCCAGAATACATGTCCATTTCATTACCACAGGTCGTTATTTCAGTAACTGTGCTGGAGAATATGTTTTATATTACCTCACCTTCTTTTGAAACCATTGCCAGAAAGAGATCAATTCCGTCATCCAAATCATTGATAATAACATGAAAAGAACTAGTTCCAACACCAACCCCTGCGGAACATTATTAGACAACCTGAAAATCATAATCCTGATGATATGTAGAACTTCACATAAGACTCAACTTTTCCTTACTTTTACCTCTTGAAAAAGTAATGATAAAATCTACTTAATCGTCCTTGTACGTCGACATCTATTTAAATACCTATTTTGGCATTTTCTGTTTTATTTTAATTTAATACTTTGTGCATTATATTGGAATGTTTGCGATGTAAAAGGCTGTTCATTATTTCAGGAATTTCATAAGAACAATAAATAGGAGCAGCAGTAGGCCATCTGGCCCATCGAGACTATAAGATTATGGCCGATCTGACCCGGGACTCATCTCTATCGACATGTCATTCCCCATAACGCTGAATTCTCCTGCTATGCAAAAGTACATCCAACTTCGTCTCAAGTATATTTAGTGACGTACCCTCCACTACTTCATTAGGCAGAGACCTCACTACTCTTTGCGAAAAACAATTCCGCCTCATCTCCGTACTAAACATACTCTACCGAATCTTGACGCAATGTCCCCTATTTCTATTCTCATTTTATCTATCCCTTCTATAATTGTATATGTTTCTAGAAGCTCTCTTCTCATCTTTCTGAATCCCAGCGAGTCCAATCCCATGTGACTCAGTCTCATAGTCTAACCCGCCCATCTATGATATCAACCTGAAGAACCTCATCTGCACCACCTCCAAAGCCAGTAAATCGTTCGTCTAGTAAGGAAACAGAACTGCATGCAGTCTCCAGATGCAGCCTCACTATTGCTCTATCCATATTCAGCATAACTCCCTGAACTTAAATTCAGTCCCTCTAGCAATGAAGACCAGCATTCCATTTGCCTTCTTGATTGCTTGCTGCACCTCCGAACGAAACTTTTGCGATTCATGCAGAAACACTACCAAGGCCTTCTGCTCAGCAGCATGCTGCAATCTTTTACCATTTAAATAATAATCTGATGTTCCATGTTGCCTTCCAAAGTGGATAGCCTCGCATTTAACAATACTGTACTGCATCTGTCAGACCCTTTCTCCCTAATCTAACCTAGTCATTCCTTTGCAGACTCTCTGCATCCCATGCACAACTTGCATTTCCTCTCAATTTCGTGCCATCAGTAAATTGAGATACACTGCATTCAACCCACTCTTCCAGATCGTTAATGTTAATTCTGAGCAGTTGAGATGATTGCCCATGGAGGAATACCCGTGTATCCCAGCTGTCTGCTTTGGAATGGTTAACAAATTTTCTATTCGTGCTAAATCATCGCCGCAACACTTTGCATCCTTATCATATGGATAAATCTTTTATGTGGCACTTTATCGAGATTTTAGTTTGATTCCTTCCTTTATTTCCTTAGTCGTCCATGGCTGATTCTCCTCACCCATACTGTTCTTGCTTTTAGATGGAATATAGTTTTATTCAGCAACATGAAAAAAATCTCTTTGAAAGTTTTCTACTGTTCAACAGTCTCAACATAAGTCCATGTTCCCAGTCTACCCTATCCACTCCATTCCATTTGCGCCCTCCATTTGGAGAAAAAAATCAGTCATGCTGTGATCACTCTTGACAAGTGGATCCCTATATACAAGATGGTTAATTCCACTTGACTCAGCACAGAACCAGATCCAAGATAGCATATTCCCTATCATGGATGCATTCTATGAAGTCCTCCTGAAGACTGTCTCGACCATCCTGATTCACCTAATCTATGTGCAAGTTAATGCCCCCCACGAGGACTGCTGTGCTATTCTGACATGTCTTAGACATTGTTCTGCTTATTACCTCTGCCACTGTAGTGTTATTATTCGGTAGCCTATAAACAACTCCCGCGGGTGTGTTTTTATTCATTTTACTATTACTAATCTCTACACAGATGGAGTAAACAAGTTGCTCGTTAGATCTTATATCGTCTCCCAGTATTTCCATAATCTCATCCTTAATTGAGAACGCTACACTAGCTCCCTTACCTTCCTACCTATAGTTCCGTATTACGTGGTATCATTGGATATTTAATTCCCAATCATCTCCACCCTGCAACCAGGTCTCTGTAATGAGCACTATATCATACCCGTTTATACTGATTTGTGCCACAAGTTCATTTGCCATGTTACGAATGCTACTGGCATCCAGATACACTCACTGTTCCATTATAATCTAACAATCGTTGTCTCTTCTGTACGTTTGTACATGACCTTTCTGCACACCAGACTAGCTTTTCGCTTCTTTTAAATTTTGCTTTCCCGTTAGCTCTATCCATACTTTTCTCCTTTACCTTATCTATACTCCTTCAATCTGTTGAACCCACCCCTTGCTATTTCGTTGAGAGCTCTATCCATAACTCTTATAGGATTTGCCCGGATTCAGGTCCCATCACGGTTCAGGTAGAGCCCATCCCAATGGAACAGCTCCCTCCTTCCTCAATATTGGTGCCAGTTTCCCATGGAGCCAAACTGACTTTTCCCACACCTATCCTTGAGCCACGCATTTAGCCCTCTCATCTTCTTAACCCTGTGCCAATTTGTACGTGGCTCAGGTAGTCATCAAGAGATTACCATCTGCTTGGTTCTGCATTTAAATTTAGTCCCTTGCTGCTCAAATTCCCTCAGCAGACCCCCTTTCCTCTTTCTACGTATATCATTGATGTGCACATTTCCTTGTAGGTGTAAGACTGTAAATAATTCAAAAACAGCACACACGTTAACTTTTCGTGGTTGCCAAAAACATTATAATTCACATTTTCTTCCTTGTGTTTCTACAGACCTTCAGGCATATTCTCATTCCGATTGAAGCTTGCTTTAAATTCTTCCAGGCTTACCTTGTTCGATAATATAGCTAAAACTTTCAGGAATTTTGAGCCCTCGTGAGATACCAGAAAGGTGTCAACAACTTTGCCCTCAGCAGGCTGTGCATATTCCGAAGTACTGCAAACCTCATAAAATCCTTCATAAAATATGCCAGAATAAAAATGCGGTGAGAAGAAGGACAAATTAGGCGATAGTTGATGCCAAATGACTGTACTCTTGAGGTGGGGCGGGGGGTGGATGAAGTAAAAAACTGAGAGATAATGGCTGGGAAATGCAAAGAAATGGAGAATAAGGAATGTAGTCTGTAATGAGTGTAGACCCTGCGAGAAAAGAAGGAGGTGTGACCCCAATGGAAGGTAATAGACATGAGAGGAGAACCGAAAGGAAGGCGGGGGTAAGCAGAAGAGAACAGAAGGGGAACGGAATCAATACAGGAAGGGAAAGTCGATGATCAGGCCACCAGGTTGTAGGCTACCAAGACTGAATATGAGGTATTGCTCCTCCACCCAGAAAGATGTCTCATGGTGACATAAATGGAGGCCGTGGCCCTGAATGGAGGTGATGAAGTGATAACTTCCAGTTTGTCTGCGTCTGTCCGGCAGCCATTTAAATTTACATTTCTTAAATTCGAAACAAATTGGTCTTCACCTGTCTTAGCACAAGTTTGACAACACATCGAAGTCACTTAATTGGCTATGTGTCAGTCTAAAATCTAGTCCGGTTATTTTCACACAAAATGGACCCTTTTTCATAAAATTATAACTTCTTTGTTTCAGTGTACGATTTGGCATATATATCCAAGTATCTTTCATTATTTTCTATCTCAAATGAAAATAATCCTCAAACATTCTCCATGTATGCGCTCATGATGTAACCCTTCACGGTTGGAATACTGTCAGCAATCAATATGGTTAAACATTAAAAGTTTAAAACTCTATATTTTTTAATGTTTTGATGACACCTCACTCATTTCTCATCCCAGACTGCAGACGCCGTTGAAAGGAAACACGGACATTATAGAACAACATTTAGTTGAAAGTAAGAGCTTTGACGTCACTTGTTCAAATTTCCTCCACTGTCTGTAATCTAACGGTCGACGCTTAAAAAAAAACAGGTCTGCAAAGCGCTTTACTTTTGAGACGCAATTATTGCCCAAAATGGCTTTCAATGTTATCATCAGATGCGCGCTCGTTAGGGCTTTTCTATTCTCTGCAGTTTGTAACTTCCTATTAAACTGTACGAGAAGTTTAAACTGTACGAGAAGTATTATACCCGTGTATATTACGGGTATAATATATACCCGTATTATAACGGGTATAATAATACCTGTTATTATACCTGCCTCTACCACGATTACCACTTTCACTGGCAGCTTCACTCAGGGATATTTTCTCCCGAGGGCGACATTTCTAAGTCCCTCTGGCAAAGCCTTAAAATTCTTTGCCCTAATGCCACATCTTTCTTGTTCAAAGAGGCGGGGGTCCTGTCAAGGTCGTGATCTGCATCTGCACTCAAACTCCGGTTTTCACGGCGGCGGCTTTCCACTCATGGAGCTCACTGAGTGCAGTAGTGTGTCCGATCTCTCCAGGAGCAGCGTGCAAGTCGGTTACCGTCGGGATACGGCCCCCTGGCCCTGCGAACGAACCGATTCCACGCCAGTGTCACTGAAGTTTCGCGGGAAATCTGAACATCGAGACAACTGTGTACGCTGTCTTAAAATTAAGCGCAGCTGATGACTGTAATAACGAAATAACGAGCTGCTGGTCTTCCTCTCGTTATGTGAGCAGGAATCTCTCTCTCTCTCTCTCTCTCTCTCTCTCTCTCTCTCTCTCCCTCTCGTTATTGAGAGATATAACCTGTGGGATGTCGAACTGTTGGGGCGAGCAGTGCTTCATAATGGGATTTATATCGTGGTTTTGCCTGGGCGTTGCTGTTCCTTACATGATGGGCCTTGGGGGACGGAGTTGATAGTTTTTGCTGAGGCAGGTGAGCGGGGGGAGGGGATGATTGAAGTGTTTGCTGCTGCTTGAGCACGGATGTGTGAGGGTTGGGGTTCTAACGACTTTCTGTCATTTTTTGCTTTGGGCTTTCTTCAGTTTCATGAATGTTTACGTGGATTAAGTATTTCAGGTTGTGTACTGCATACATTTTCTGACATGAAAAGGAAACATTAAACCCAGCAAATCATAAACACAGGAAATTCTTGAGATGCTGAAGTCTGGTGTAACCAACACAAAATGCTGAAGGATATATGTATGGAAATGAACAAACAGCCGCATTTTGGGTCGGGACCCTTCATCAGTCTCAGAGAATGGAAAACAACGTTTCCTCTTTTTTTACAGCTGCCTGGAGCAACCATTGCTCTGAGCACGAAGCTTGTACCATCAGGCCTGAAATAGGATTATGTACGGGCTGGCGGTTTATTAGTTATGAGCCACCCATGTGGATTCTGAGGTTATTGTAACAATTTGTCGCGGTGTTGTAACTTGAAACTCCGAGCGCGTAAATACGTTGAAACTCCAAAATGCTTCACAGTAGATTTATTATTTATTACTTAGAGATTTTATGAATTGTATTGACAAACACATAATTAATTTATGGGAACCGTTTCACTCTCGTAAATCGATTCTCCTCGATCGTTAACTCCCGAACTCCGATCTTCACTCTCCACTGATTTCTCAAACTAGCAGTATTACAAAGAACCTTCTGGCAATGACCTTTTAAACTTTAGCCATTAGATAAAAACTTCATCCTTCAACTAAACTGCGTCATCACATTAAATCACGCAGTGGCATGAAGTCAACTTTGCAAATCCAGCCACGAACTGCCCCCCACCCCCACAGGGTGGAGCCTTCCTTTTATAACCAGTAAAAGAAACCTGTCACATGATCTCTACTGGCGGGAAAACGACGTCACTCCACCATCACAAGACCATTACCTCGTCCAGCATAGCTTCAACCCCAGTCACGTGTCAGGTGTGCCACTGTCATGTCACGAGTATGTAACAGTTAGAATGCACAACTGAAAAAAATGAAGGAATAAAAAAAAATAGTTTGCAAACAAAGCGAAGCTATACTCGATTAATGAGCAATTTCTTATTATTATCAATAATGATAGCAAAAATCAGCATTACTATTTAAAAATAACATGATCTAAATATGTTTTTTTTAAATACACATATAAATTGACTTTATCTTTGGCTTGATGTCAAAATGAGCCAGGATAAATATCAGTGGTTCTGTGCTAATGTTTTTAATAATTTCAGCATAATGACACAATAATGCAACATTTTTGTGCGAATTTATTACTTCCATAGAAACCTGGTCCACTCTTTCATCAGCTCCTTTTTAACTTCTTTCCAATCCAAAACTGCGGATGTCAAGCATTTCCTACATTGCTAACAGCAATTCCGGTCTTTCTGAGTTACCCCTCCTGTTCATGAAACTACCACTTCCGCACCTCAAACTCCTGTTGACAGCTTGCCTTGCAGAGCACTTAACCAGCCAGTCTGTAAGGAGAACTTCTGGCCCTGTGTTATTTCAGTGCTCTACCTCAGTACCTTTCTTATATTAGCCCAACAATTTTGCCGCTGGAACTCGGAAGCACAATCAAAGCTGTAAGACCAGCATCATCTAATAATGTCAAACAGTATTTTTGGACGGCTGAGTGTAGTTCTGCCGTAGCTATTTAATGCGCCTCTAGAACAATATTCCACAACGGTTTTTTTTTTTTGCTTTGAGCCTTTCTAACGTACCTTCATCCTTGGTACAACCCCTACAGCACCGTCATACTTGCCAACGGCCCGGTTCGGCACAATATTTTTCCCGGCGGCCCCACAGTGCAACATTTCTATCGTAAGCTAACAAGAGAAAAGTGATTCTGTTTTAAAATTTTATTTGACCTTAAATTTTGCTTCCACAGTACCTGCCAGCTGCACGGTAGCTTTAATATCAATGCAATCCTTGATTTTGATGTTTTTTCAGTAAAAGTTGAAATAACTGGTTGTGTCAGCAAACACCTTAAGTCATCACGCGAAACAATGCCCAAGCGGTTTCTGTTTTTTCTTTGCGAGTACGTGTTTCTGGTAGAAGAATAGAAATGCAATGAAGAAGAGTATGCCTCTACTCCAAAGACTAGGAATCTTCGTATGACAGTGCAGCCACATACCACAAAGGCCGATATTTTTGAAAAGATATTTTGCATCTTGACCATTTTGAATTTTTCTTCGTTCAGGTTCTCTTCATATTCCTCCACCTTGCAAAATAAATCGGTTAATTAACACCCGGAATTTCCAGATTGTTCAATTCCTTGAATCGATTCTGAAAATCCGTCTTCAGTGACTTCAGTTGTAAGCAGTATTATTACCAACCACCATCAGTAAACGAGTCTAGCACAGTTTCCATGCAGGAAAAATGTTTTGCTTATATATTTCCAATTTGCCGATATAAGTAGATACAAAGCTTTATGCCTAGATTAATTTGAAATGTTCACCCTGCACTTTCTTGTTTAGAATGTTAATTTTGCCTTAAAGATCGGCAAGGCGTGTCAGATCACCAGGTAGAAATTCAATCATCATTCCCAAGCTCTTGCCGACATTGAACAATAATTCAACTACAGGGTCAAAAAGATCAAATAAATGTTTTAAACAGCAGCGTTTTGACAGCCAACGTACCTCAGTGTGAAAAAGGAAGCATTCAAAATCCTCGTCGTAATTTTGGCATTATTGACAAAACCTTCTGCGATTTCATGGCTGGGTTTTAATTTTGTTGATAGCAGATATTACAAGAATCATGCTTGAAGAAAATTGCTGTCTGACGTTTTCCGCAACGAGATGTTGATGATGAATTGCACAGTGAATTGTAAGCAGACTTGTAATTTGTTTTTCATAAGTGCCACGAAACTACCATGCCGATCTGTCATATTTGGTGCTCCATTTTTTGTACAAGAAATCATGTCCCTAATCAGAATAATTTATCATCAATATACATTTTGACAGTTCATAGATTATTCTCTGTTGCAGTTTGTTTTTAACTTCTACATAAAAGGACATGTTCATAATCTTTTCCATTTTTCAGAAACCGTACATATGTCACTAGCAATGCCTCGTTGCCTCGGTAAATTAACGAACAAACTGCGAATGCCTATCGTATGATGGTGACAGCAGCGAATTGACGCGGATGGAGCGATGGTAGGAGCACGCAAAGTGAAAGTGCTGGGAAGATGAAGAAGATCACAAGAGTGAGAATTACGTTTGCAAGGATTCGGATTGAAATGTGAATGTTGGTCGGGATAGATCTGGTGTTCGGCGGGCGACTGTTATTCTATGACAGTTAGCGCGACTGTTCAATCACGTAGCGTCTCATAGTCTCCAAAGATGGTTCTTGACCGCACATACGAAGCTGAGATGGTTTGAAATACTTCAAGAGGAATCCTCGGGGTTGACAGGTTCACTGAATGGCTCTATCTCGATGTTTCGTTCCGGCCAGTGCTGTATCGCTGAGCGACATGTTTCCCGTAGGTCTCTAGAAAAGGTTGAGGGGTTTACTTGACTGACCAACTGATAAATTGCATGAATTCACCCAGTGCCGGGAGTAAGAAGCAACTGATCAGGACTCTGGTTGCTAATTTATGCAAATGGGAATGTTTGTTTGATTGGTATGGTCGGATGAGATTGCCGAGTTTCAGACGCGTTGTGACGACGAGAGCTCACCATCTCCAGAGCGATGGTTCTTCGTGTGTTACAGTGCCTCGTCCATTTATTGGGAAGTGTCTGCTCTATCAGCGGGTCAGCTCTCGTGTCGCAGGTCATTGTGCAGCTTATCGACTCTCCAGATTCTTGTATGCCCCCCACACCACCCGACGACTTCTAATTCCACTAACGCCCCCTTAGGACACATAACAGTCCCTTTGGGGGGCGGTAACACCCCGTTGGGTACCACAGCTTTAGAGTAAAGGAGGTCATATTTTCATGGAATTAACTTCCCTGTTCCTCGGGCTATTTACCCGAAATCATAAACGTGTCAAACAATTATTGAAACAAAAGGAAACAGCTTGACGAATTCAAAGTGTCAGACTGTGGGTGTGAAGCCAACAGGATATTTAATCTTTAAGTTCGAGTTTTGGGACTTAGAATGTAGAAGCTAGATGCGCAAATATAGACGGGAAAAGGAGGTGTGCGTCAAGTGATAGTTGGAGACAAACTCGTGGGATGAAGTGGTGGAGTACTTGCAAGCTTCGAGAGAAAAGGTTGATCCAATTTGCTTATTGCAGAATTCTGCAAAACATGTGAACAATGTCTATACAAACATGTTTTAATAAGACGGATTGAAGGATACATAATGAGCTGTTAATAGGTGATATCGTTATCATCAAAGAAACAGATAGCATGGGATCAATGCAGATCCGTCGGTAGTGCAAATCGACCTTAATTTAAGATGTTTAATGATACGCACCTTATGTGTAAACAGCCTGATTCGCTAAAACATCATATCTAAGATTTAGTCCTCAAATCCTGAAATGAGATGTTAATTTCTCTATGAACAAATACTAGAAGCCAAGGTTCAAAATCATATCTGGGGTTAGCGAACAGGGTATTTTTCTTCATAAAAATGGATATTTGGATGTGGAAATTGTTTGTTAGTAGCGGGGGTGTTTCTAAGTAGCTGGCAACAACTCCAAGCGATAGAATTTAGTAGCACCGGGGTAACACGTTTGCAATTAGATATGGAACACTCTCCAGGCAGTGGCGATGACAGAATGCACTTGATTGGGATGATTCAGAGCGATTTATAAGTTGATGTTAAGAATAGGAGATTGCGGTACCGTTGGTTTGGGACCATATTGATCGGTGCCTTAAAATTTGGGAGGAAACACGCACGGCCCGACTCAGAACAACAGATCGTAATAAGAAGACAGCCGACCGACACCGGAATACGGCGCCGGAGAACCAACCTGGGCATATGGCGTGGCTTTCCTCCGGGGACGAACATAGGAAACTCGCCCCTCGTTTCCTGGGATCATTCAAGGTTGAAAGGGTTATCAATCCCACAGCAGTACACCTAAAGCTGCCACGGTCCTTACGCATCCGCCCGACTTTTCAGGTGTCTCAGTTAAAGCCAGTCTCCGTCAGCCGAGTTTTTTTTAACCCGGCTGAGACTCCCAAACCTGCCGGTATCATCGACGACCATCCAGGATACATCCTCCTGCTCAGTCGGGGCAGGGTTCTCCAATACCTTGTAGACTGGGAAGGATACGGTCCAGAAGAGCGTTCCTGTGTTCCCCGCTCCTTCATCCTAGAGCCTTCCCTCATTCAGGATTTTCATCCAGAATAACCAGTCAGGCCTGAAGGATCGCCGGGAGGCTTATGTTAGGGGAGGGGTACTGTCACGATCCCTTCTGGCAATCGTCCACCTCGCTATTTTCCTCCGGAATTGTGCCTCAATCACCTCGTTTAGTTCCCAGTCATTCCCAGGTTCCACTAACTACAAGCACCTGCTTTCCCTCAGCAAATGCAGTATAAAATTCTTGTGACCACAAGGAGCGGCCAGTTCGTTGGTCGACTCGTGTATGAGTAACCTCGTTCCATTGTTCTTAGCACTATCAGTTCTATGTCTAGCATCTTTTCGGAATTCTCTACTAAAAACTATACTCCGGGTAATTCCACGCTCGCTCCGAACATAACCCATCCCGACTCGCCCTGCACTCCCGTGTTTAGCACTAAGGTTCGTTCCACCACCACGTCTTTACAACGTACTCACGAATGACGTGAAAGCTTGATGAGACTAAATTATTTCTTTTCGTTCATGGCTGAGCCAACCACATTGTTAGACCATGCTTTTATTTTCACTTGTTTATACCGGTATTAGTCAGCTATACTTCGTCACAATTCAGTTGCTTTCTAAAAATCTCCAGCAAACGATTGTTATGAGTTTGGTTATGTTATTGTCATTGTCCGGTCCGTGAAATCCGCATTCTGGTTCGCGGTCTGGTCCTAGATCCTTATACCATGTTTCCCTCAGCTTCTGTTGAGGCTGCTGATTCTTGTTTGGGCTGACTTCATAAATTGCCTTGGGATTCAGTCTTGGGCAGCTGGATTGTTCCTGTCCAAACCCCTTGTGTGTATTTCTTCTCTTCACCTTCCTGCCCGGAGCCTCGCCTCGCCTCGCCTTGCCTCTGCCTGGAGCCTTGCCACGCCTCGCCTTGCCTCTGCCTGGAGCCTTGCTTCGCCTCGCCTTGCCTCTGCCTGGAGCATTGCCTCGCCTCGCCTTCCCTTGCCTGTGCCTAGAGCTTTCCTTCGCCTCGCGTTGCCTGTGTCTGGACTTCTCCCACAAAATCTATGACGAATCCAATTTACTACATTATCTTCAATACCAAGCAACTGAATCTTCTTGACCAACCTCCCATGCGACCTTTTCAAATGTCGCATTATCTTTGATGTTGGCAATATTCAAGAAGATTCAGAGCAAGAAGGCTGCGAGTCAACGGCTGAACTATCAGAGCAAGGGAGTTCCTTACTACTCGGGGTAAACGAGAGGAGAGACTGCGCAGGCGCGTGACATTAGCCATTAGAGAGCGGAAGGTTTAAAAAGAAGACCGCCATACCCAGCGGGCAGCGTTCGGAGGGGGCATTGGAGTGAGAAGCGGTAGAGTCATAGGGCTTTGGCTCAACGGGCTCAGGCGGTAACGAGAGGGGACGAGGTAGGTTTAATTGTGTTCATTGAGGAAGGAGTAACTATATGTGTAAGTCCATCTTTCTGTGCTCGGTGTCAGATATGATAGGTCCTGGAGACTCCCAGCCTCACGGGCGGCCATATCTGCACAAGCTGTGTCGAGCTGCAGCGCCTGAGGTACCGAGTCAGGGAACTGGAAATGCAGCTCGATTACATTCGCCTGTTCAGGGAGAGAAAGGAGATGATAGAAAAGAGTTATAGGCAAGTGGTCACACCGGGGCCACAGGAGGCAAACAAGAGGGTCACATTCAGGAATGGGAAGGGAAAGAGCAATGTACTAGTGAGTACCCCTGTGGCCGTAGCCCTTGATAATATATACTCCTGTTTGAGTACTGACCAGTGGGGACAGACTATCTGGGGAAAGCGGCCGTGACCGTGCCTCTGGCACAGAGTCTGGCCCTGTGGCTTAGAAGTGTAGTGCAGGGAAGAGGAAGGCAGTAGTAGGGGACTCTATAGTTAAGGGGCCATACAGATGATTCTTTGGTCGCGGGAATGAAACTCGGATGGTAGTTTGCCTTCCAGGTGCCAGGGTCCGGGATGTTTCAGATCGCGTTCAAGACATCCTGCAGTGGGAGGGAGAATAGCCAGAGGTCGCGGTGCATACTGGTAACAATGGCATAGATGGGAAAAGAGAAGAGGTCCTAAAAGAGAATACAGGGTGTTAGGGAGGAAGTTGAGAAGGAGGACTGCAAAGGTAGTAATCTCCGGATTACTGCCTGATCCACGCGACAGTGGGAATAGGAATAGGATGTCCTGGAGGATAAATGCGTGGTTGTGGAATTGGAGCAGGTGGCATGGATTCAGAGTTTTAGATCATTGGGAACTCTTTTGGGGCAGGTGTGACCTGTGAAAAAATGACGGGTTACACTTGAATCCCAGGTGGACAATATCCTGACGGGCAGGTTTTCTAAAGCTACTGGAGAGAGTTTGAACTGGAATTGTTGAGATGTGGGAACCGAACTGTAGAGACTGGGGAAGAGGAAGTTAGCTCACAGATAGAGAAAGCTTGTAGGCAGTGCGAGAGGGAGGAAAGGCAGGAGAAAGAGAAGGGATGCGCACAGACCCACAGACCGAAGGTTTGAGTTGTGTCTATTTTAACGCAAGTAGTGTTGTGAACTCAGTGGATAAGCTTAGGGCGTGGATCAGTACTTGGACATATGATGTGGTGACCATTACAGAGACTTCAATGGCTCAGCGACAGAAATGGTTATTTCAAGGACCAGCGTGTGGAAGTTTCAGAAAGGACAGGGTGGTAGGAAAATGAGGTGGTGTTGTGGCACTGTTTATCAGAGATAGTGTTAAGGCTGCAGAAAAGGCGTATGCTATAGAGGGATTTTCAACGGAGTCTCCGTGGGTGGAGATTAGGAACAGGAAGGAATCAATAACTTTACTGGATGTATTTTTTTATATATGCCGCTCTATAGTAACAGGGATATCGAGGAGCAGATAGGGAAACAGATCCTGGAAAGGTGTAATAATAACAGAGTTGATGTGATAGGAGACTTTAATTTCCCAAAGATAAATTGGCATCTCCCTAGAGTAAGGGGTTTAGATGGGGTGGAGTTTGTTACGTGAATTCAGGAATTGTATTCATACCATATGTAGCCTACAAGAGGAGAGGCTGCACATGATTTGGTATGGGGAAATGAACCTGGTCAGGTGTCAGATCTCTCAGTGGGAGAGCATTTTAGAGATAGTGATCACAATTTTGTCTCCTTTGTAATACGACTGGAATCGATAAGAGCAGACAAGTTAGAAAATCAAAAGCGTTTAGTCGGAGTAAAGGGAATTCAAAGGATATCGGGCAGGAAATTGGAGCCTTAAATTGGAAACAGATGTTCTCATGCAAAAGTACCGAAGAAACGTGGCAAATATTCAGGGGATATTGGTGTGGAGTTCTGCATAGGTACTTTCCAATGAGACAGTTATGGTACGGTAGAGGATCCGTGGTGTACAAAGGCTGTAATATATCTTGTCAAGAAGAAAAGAAAAGCTTACAAAAGTTTCTGAGAGCTATGTAATGTTAAAATCTCGAAGCTTATAAGGCTAATAGGAAGGAGTTTAACAAGGAAATTAGGAGAGTTAGAAGGGGCAAATGAGAAGGACTTGGCGGGTAGGATTAAGGGAAACCCCAAGGCATTTTAAAAGAATGTGAAGAGCAAGAGGATACAAAGAAAGGAAAATAATAAAAAAAAGAATAAAAGGAATAAGAAAGAGTACGACCTATTAAGTGTGACAGTTAGAAAGTATGTATGGAATCAGAGAAAATAGCAGAGATAATTACTGAATATTTTACTTCAAAATTAACTAGGGAAATGGATTTGGTGATTCTAGTGATGACTTCCAGCAGACTGAAAAAGATTGAGCATGTAGATACATATTAAAAAGGAGGATGTGCTAGTTCTTTTGGAAAGCATGAAGTTGGATAAGTCGACGGGACCGGATGAAACGTACCCCAGGCAACTGAGGCGAGGGAGGAGATTGCTGAGACTCTGGCGATGCTATTTGCATCATTAATGGGGACGGGAGAGGCTCCGGAGGATTGGTGGGTTGCGGATGTTGTTCCTTTATTCAAGATAGGGAATAGAGATAGCCCAGGAAATTATAGACCATTGAGTCACCTCAGTCATTGGTAAATTGATGGAGAAGATCCTGAGAGGCAGGATTTATGAACATTTGGAGAGGTCCAATATGATTAGGAGTAGTCAGCATGGCTTTGTCAAGGGCAGGTCATACCTTACGAGATTGATTGATTTTTTGAGGATGTGACTAAACACATTAATGAAGGAAGAGCAGTAGATGTAGTGTATATGGATTTCAGCAAGGCATTTGATCAGGGACCTCATACAACGCTTACTGTGAAAGTAAGGACGCATAGGATCCAAGGCGAAATTGCTTTGTGGATCCAGGACTGGCTTGCCCACAGAAGCAAAGAGTGTTATTAGATGGGTCATATTCTGCATGGAGGTCGGTCACCAGTGGAGTACCTCTGGGAACTGTACTGGGAGCATTATTCTAAGTGTTATTTATAAGTGATCTTTATGAGGAGCTGGAAGGATGGGTTAGCATGTTTGCTGATGACACGAAGGTTTGAGTTGCTGTGGGTGGTGTGGAGGGATGTAAGAGGTTACACTAGAACACTGATAGGATGCAAAACCGGACTAGAAGTAGCAGATGGAGTTCAACCCAGAGAAATGTGGTGTTGTTCATTTTGGTAGGTTAAATATAATGGCAGAATATAGTATTCATGGTAAGATTCTTGGCAGTGTGGAGGATCAAGGGGATGTTGGGTTCCAAGTTTATAGGGCGCTCAAAGCATCTGCGCAGGTTGACTCTTTGGTTAAGCAGGCGTCCGGTGTATTGGCCTTCAACGATCATGGAATTGAATTTAGGAGCCGGAAATAAATGTTGCAGTTATATAGGACCCTAGTCAGATTCCACTTGGAATATTGTGCTCAGTTCTGGTTGCCTCACTGCAAGAAGCATTTGGAAGCCCTAGAATTTGTGCAGAGGAGGCTGACAATGATGTTCCCCGGATTGGGGAGCTTGCCCAATGAGAATAGATTGAATTAACTCGAACTTTTTTCCTTGGAGCGACGGAGGATGATAGGTGTCCTGAAAGAGTTTGTAAAAGTTGATAAGAGGCATTGATCTAGTGTGTAGATAGAAACATTTCGCAGGGCTGGAATGACTGCCTCAATATGACACTGGTTGAAGGTGCTGGAGAGTAGGTTCTTGTTGGAATCTTCCTCTCTTAGATCCCCCAAGGTTATAAACATTGTTTGAGTAGTAGTATCATCTGTCATGTAGCCTCTGTCGTCCTCTCCTTCTTTTACCTTCCGTTTTACCTAACATGATAGACACTCCAAGGAATGCTCCGTCTTCAGTATGTGGTCAAAATATTTGAACTTTTGCCACAAAATCAAGCCTCCTAATGAGCTAATGAGAAATAATGGCTGTATTTCTTCAAGACTTGACATGTTGGATCTTCTTGCTGTCTAACGAACCTTAACACATTCCTCCAGCATCCAAGTTCAAAGGTGTAGATTCGATTCTATTTAGTCTTACTAATAGTCCTGCTCTCACAGCCAGTCATCACAAATGGAAATAGCATGAACGTACGAATTTTCGTAGACCATGTTATCTCTGTTCTTCAGTATTTTATCAAAATTTTCCATGGCTGTCCTCCCCAGAAGTAAGCGCTGTTTAATTTCATGAGTGCAGTTACCAACTATAGAAACCTTTGAAATGAGGAAGACAAAATCTGTCACTGTTTCCACTTCTCTCCATTTATTACCACGGAGTTTATAAGGATTGTAGGTATAATATTTGTTTTCTTCATATTGAGCAACAATTCAGCTTTTACACTTTCTTCTTTCACTTTGATTAGAAGCATTCGCAGATCTTCCTCACTTTAATCCACTGGAGTAGCATCATCTACATAATCTTTTAGCCCTTGTAATTTCTTTCTTAAGTGTTCTCTTGCACATTGTAAACTCCATAAGCACCCGAGTTTTTCCTACAAGCACATGCCTGCTTTGCAGCTTTTTTTTCCCTAAACCAGGGCCTCAATACCTGTTGAAAACGAAGGATCCCTACACTTGTTGCGTTTATCTTTTATTCAGACAGGCATATCCACACATTGTACTCTCAGAATTTAAATTTTGAAGACCTCCTTTATCCTGAGTACAAATTTGCACGAATTTCCTTTCCGAATCCATACTTGCCAGATCCTTTCGAAATGGGCCTTTATGCAATTGAGAATATCAACACACGGACAAGATCAATCATCTTGCATATTGACATTTAAACAAATAAAAAAGGGATCAGTGGATATAAAGTCTCATCCAGCGCAAACGTCTGTGACATACCCCTTCTCTTCCATAATAGCAAATCAAGTATCGTTTGGACGTCTGATAATGATGCTGACGGCATTCGTCTGTCCTGAATGTCAATGGATTTGCGGCACGGGAGTGAAATCTCCGGGACACAAGTTTGGGCCGCAGGTGTGGAGCACTTTTGATTCCCAGTTGTCACTATCTTCCTCTTAGGCTTAGCGGGCTGTCCGCTGCAGTCCGTGGAAAATCGCAGGAACATGCTTAGCACCATCTTGGCTGCAGGAGCTACCGGAAGGATGCTCAATGACGCCGAGCCCTCTTAGCTGCTCCATTCTGGATTTTCTGTCAGTGTTTATTCCCGTAGGCTTTGTCTTTACCGACGGTGTGGGGCTATTTGACCATAGCTGAGCAGATGGTTCGAAAGAAGCAGCACATATCCTGCGTGTGTTGGCCAGACCTCCACCCAGTCCTTGCTATGTCAGACTGCGTCTGAATGGTGTACAGCTTTCGAGTGTCATCAGCGAGGAGGCACCACATGAGACTTGCTGTTAGAGAGGCTATGTTCTGGCAACGGGAGACTTACGCATTCAACGCTATCTGACTAGCATGGCCACAGATTCTCCTTTAATCCCTCCCACTGTGTGCAGTCGAAAACAACGGACCCCGGAATATTGAGTTGTTAGTTCTGCATCTCCTGCAACCAACTCTCACTAACGGCTACAACAGCATAATACCGGGCTTTGCTTCATGACTTGAGACCGCCACACTTTTCTGCGATACGTCTTATATAGAACTCTATGCTGATCAGTCATTAGTCACCCCATGCTCAACGTCGTGGTACTTGAATTTGTCTGAGTTCTTAACAACAGTTGTCTCCACAAACTCTCCACTAAATGTTCCAGCACTGTGGTTCCTATCCCCCTGCCGCTCTAGGTGCAACCTCACCTTTCCGTTGGGATACCAGGACTCTTCCAGCTCAGGCACCAGCCCTCTCTTCTGTACATGGCTCACCTTCCCTGAAAGATAGCCTAATGATCCAAACATCTATCACCTTCCACCCCACCAAACTAACTACTTAGCCACATATTAAAATGTACAATCTTTCTATTCTGGCCTCACTAGCACGTGGCACGGGCAGCAGACCTGAGATCACAACCCTGGAGTTCCTGCAATTTAACTTAGCACCTAACATTCTGAACTCACTTTACAGAACGTTACCCCTCTTCTTACTTATGTCATTGGTAGCTACATGGATTACTAATACTGGGAATTCACTCTCCCACTTAAGAATATCGAGGACACAATCTTAGATGTCCTGGACCCTGGCATCCGGGAGGCAACATCATTTGGGAAACTCGTTCTCATCCACAGAACGCTCTTTCTGTTCCACTAAGTAACACATCAACAGTCCGCATCTTCTTGCTTCCGCCCTTTCCTGCTGAGTCGCAGAGTGCCAGTGCCAAAGACCTGACGGCTATGACTTTCCCCTGATAGGTGATTCTCTCCAACAGTATCCAAAGTGGTATTCCTGCTATTGAGAAGGATTGCCAGAGTGGACTCTGCGCTGGCTATTTATATCCTTCCCCTTCTTGATTGTCTCCCAAATATGGACTGCAGACACATACACTGCCAGAACAATAATATTAGTTGATTCATGCTTTCATATAGAACAGCGCAATGAAAGTCAATCCTTCAGTACTACACTTTGTACATAACTTGCAGAGCAACTAGGCTGTGGTAGTGGCACAAGACACGAATGATAAGTGAATTAACCATAAAAAATAAGCTTGCATGCTCCTCGGAATATTTACAGGCAACATTAAACATGTGAATAATTGAAATAAAAGTTAACCACCCGACGCATTCGATGGGCCAGGCAGTGCGAGTGCATTCATGCTGGTGTTTAATATTTTGAGTTAGAAACTCGGGATTTAGTGTGTAGAAGGAAGATGTGCAATATATTAATGTATTACGGGGTGCGACCGGTGATAAGTAGAACCAAACTCGTGGGATGGAGTGGTGGAGTGTTTGGAAGAGTAGCAAGAAAGGTTTGATCCAATTTGCTCATTGCAGAATCCTGAAAAGACACATAATAACGGCCGAGTCAAACATGTTTTATTAAGGTGGATTAAAGGACATATTTTGGACAGTTAATGGTACACAGCGTTATCATCCAAGAACACTATACCATGTGTTTAATGCTGCTCAGTAGGGAGTGCAAAGCGACCTTTATTTAAGATGTTTAATGAGATGCCATTTGCAAGTAATGCATCCTCAAGGTTTCGCGGAAGCATTTTAATCGTGATTTCGTCCTCTAATCCAGAAATGAGAATTTGAGATCTCTGTGAAACAAAATAAGAAGCGAAGGTTCCAAATCATGTCACTGTTGAGCGAATGAGATATTGGTTATCGACAGAGACATTTGGATTCTTTGTTAGTAATGGAGTCTTTCTTAATAGATTGTAAAAACTCTGAGCGATAGAATTGTGGGGTGGGGAGGTATAGTCGAAACAGCGTTGGAATTAAAGATGGTGTCCTCTGCAGGCCGTAGCAGTGACAGAATGCACTTGATTGTGATGATTCAGAGGAATTTTCAGGATTATACAAAAATATTACTAATATTTAAAGCCAATGAAACCGCTATCGTTTATATTATTGTGTTATTTTCTTTCTTCAGTAGAGTATCCTGATTTTTTTTTCAAATAAATATAGTACACACGTGTTTTTCTATCAGTACTAAAGAGTGCTGTTTTTTTTTATTCTTCAGTGCAAGCAAGTAATGTACAACTTTGAAACGACGCTGAGGTGAGCTGAAAGTAAATACGTCCTTAAAAGCATTTCAGATGATATCACCAGCACTTCACAATTGCTTGAGGACATAGTCTACTCTTGTTAACTTGCTCATCAGCTAAATTACAAATGGCTATTTTTGTTTTAATGAAGAGATGAAGAAATGAATAAGAAATATAAGACCACAACGATCCTGTCAATTCCGAATAAGTTATATTTTCGATTCTTTACTTGATAGTAAATATCAAAACAATATTTAAAGGCGGAGAAATCGACGAGATTTGAGATGTGAAGTGACATAAGAGAAGGAACTGAATGAATGATTGTCAAGGGGAAATCTATCCCAGCCACCAATTCCAGCAGATCAGGTCTGAGCGGCACATTCTTGTTCCCAAAGCTGTACATTTGCATTATTTTCGCAAATTTCTCGGGATTGCCTAACCTCTTTCAGGAGTAGATGTTGTCTGCATTATCAGATAGAGGATTTATTTCAATGTCAATATTCCCTGAACTTGCTCCCCACCTTCCTTACCTCCGCTTCTTGTGCACCAACCACGCTGATCTGATGAGCAACAACAACGTACTATCCTACCAGGATGCTTACCCTCTTGTGTCCCACATTCATCTATCTGGTCCAGAATTAATGTGTCAATTTACGAATATTGGCCAAATAAATCCTGGGCATTATTTTAATTTATTTTGTTCCATTGGGCAATTTGGTAGTTAATAATCGCCGAGGAGCACTGTGCAAAGCAGAGCTTTCTTCGAGCGTACACATCTAGTCACGTGATTCCTATATAAATTTGCTTTCCAACGTCCAAGATTTTCACTCAAATGTTATGATTAAGCTAAACCTGACTTCGTTTAATGTGACCAGGTGCTCGTCCCCTCTGCTTCAATATGGGCTGGGACAGTAACAGGTCACAATGCATGGCTCCTGCCTATGGAGGGAATATCTTGGGGGAGGGCGGTCGACGGTACTGAAGTCAGAGTAGGTTTATATTATAACTGGGCACTGTTCAATGATATAGCAGAGGAGAATGTGGTTGAACATATCAGACCGGGCAGTAGGGAGAGGCAGAATGGCGTATTCACAATCTTGTTCCTAACTTAATTACTTTTATTTTTTCCAGTGATAATCGCTTCCAACAAATCGAAGACGAAATTGATCCCTTATCTCCTAACTTATACATTTTATATCAATTAACAATCTTTGTATGCACGAAATAAAAAGAAGCAATGCATAGGCCTGCACTCATTGATAGTCTATAGCTCTAACCTGCAGTTGGATTCTCAGCTTCACAGTTTTTTTGAACTATTTACATCTGCGTACAATGTATGCTGGTTTTGATTCTTGGATGCTGAGGTGTTCCTGGAATCAGGAAGCTGCAGAGCAGCGTAAGTCAATTCGTCAGCTCCAATTCTTTTTGTCTGTGAAAATATTTCAAAATCAATGATTAATCAAGAATCCATTCAGTTGAAGAGATCAAATCAAACATTGTAAAATAAATCAGTGATGCACTCATTTTGCCGGTTTACTCAAAATCTATGCAATTTTTTTTCAGTTTCTTTTTCTTTTTGATTCATATGCTGCTTAAACTCCATGGGCCTGTAGAATCACGAGCGTTTATTTCAATACTTGAAATGAAGTTCAACGAAATGGAGTTGGGGCAGTAGGTAACTCGTTAAGGCAGCAGGTGTAGTACAAAATATTTGCTAACTCAAAACGCAAGCGTAATTTTGTGTTTTAGGTGTCTAATTGCAAAAAATGGTTTAGACTATAGATCTTGCGTGTGTTCCCTCGGTCGCACCTGCCAACAGAACTCCAGATGCACACAGATGCTGTCATCAGGGGACACCGTACAACGTTGGCACTTTGTTCATTCAAGCCATATGGTTACTGCTTTGTCACAAATCGGCATTTCCATAAGTAACACCAATGTTCGTTTGTTTCAGTGTCTCGGATATTATCAGATATTCGTGTTCATTATGGAGCAGACAATGGGCGTTTCAAAGGATGGCTATTCCCAATTTCCTGCTCTTTATTGTTGCTTCGTTTGCAAATTCCATATCAATTTAATTCGTAAAAACAAGGGGGGAAATATAATCTCGAGTAATTCCCGAGATGCTGGAAATCTTGAAAAATACAAAAAATGCTGATGGAATTCAGTAGCGAAAGCTGGGTGTATGCTATAAATAAACTGTTGAAATTCCTGGCCGAAGAGATTTATCAGGACAGCCAAGAAAAGTGGTTAGATGCTGGAATAAGTTGGGGAAGGAATACTAGATGACAGAACCCTGCTTAGTAAGGAGTTGTGTGAATGATGAGGGATGGAATGACGTAGAAGGTGGGAGGTGATGAGTGGGAAAGTAAAAGGGTGCAGCAAGGAATCTGAGCACAGGAGAAAGTGGACCATGGAAGAAATCGAAGAAGGTAGGCACCAGTGGAGTTGATGGCAGATGAGTAAAAGAGAAGAGGTGAAAGGGAGCCAGAATTTGTAATAGAGAAAAAAAAAGAGAAGAGGGATGATGAAATAAGTATCCAAAGTTAGATATATTAATGTTCATGCTTTCAGATTGCAATCCACCGAGATGGAAGAAAAATGTGATGATATTTCGAGGGTGTTCAGTCGTAAGTGGTACCGTGACAAAGGTCTGTTCAGGTCTGTAAAATTATCCTTCTTTGGGATAATATAAATGACAAGATAGGCCAAAGCCAGCATGGTGTTCGGAAAGGAAAATCCTGTCTGACTAACCTACTGCAATTTTTTTACGGAAATGACAGGCAGAATGGGCAAAGCAGATGCAGTAGATGTGGTGTACTTGGATTTTCAGAAGGCATTTGACAAGATGCCGCACATACAGCTGCATTTCGAGATAATTGCCCATGAAACTGCAGGGGAGTTACCAGCATGGGTGGAGCATTGGCTGATCGGCAAAAAAACAGAGAGTGGAAAAAAGGTTTCCTATTCTGGCTGGCTTCCGGTTACCAGCGGAATTCCACAGGTGTTGATGTTAGGACCACTGTTTTTTTATGATTCATGTCAATGATTTGGTCTATAGAGAGGATGTATTTTTGCTAAATTTGCCAAGATAGGTGGCGGGTGTGCATTGTTGAGGAAACAGTGAGCCTGCAGATAGACTTAGATAGTTTAGGGGAAAGCACAAAGAATTGGCAAATTAAATGCAATGTTTGTATATGTATGGTCATGCACGCTGGTGCAGAATATTATCTAGATGGGAAAATAATTCAAAATGCAGAGGTGCAAAGGGACGTGGGAGTCCCTGTGCAGGATACCCGGAATGTTAAGGTCCAAGTTGAGTCGGTGCTGAAGAAAGCAAATACATTGTTGGCATTCATTTCCAGAGGTATTGTTTTCAGTTTTGGACTCCTTCTTTTAGAAAGGGTATACTGACATTGGAGAGGGTTCAGAAAAGATTCACGAGAGTGATTCAACGAATGAAAGGTTTACTGTGTCAGGACGTCTGGCAGCTCTTGGGCTGTATTCCCTGGAGTTCAGGAGATTGAGGGGAAATCTCATAGAAACATTACAAATCTTAAAATGCTTGAAGAGAATAAATATGACAATGTTATTTCTCATGCTAGGGAATCTAGTACAAGAGGACACGACTTCAGGATTAAAGGACGTCCGAGGAGGGTATATCTGTGTAATTTGTTGCCACGAGCGGCTGTGGAGTCTTAGTGATCTGGTGTACTTAAGGCAGAGATAGAGAAGTTCTTAACAAGCCATGGCATCCAAGAGTATCGGGAGAAGTCAAGGGGGTGGGGATGACTGGAAGAATTGAATCAGCCCATGATTAAATGGCGGGACACACACTATCGGCCGAATGGCCTACTTCTGCTTGTATATCTTATGGTCTTATATACAAACGTATATGTTTTGTCTGGCTCGGTATCGGGCGACTAGCATTTCACAATTAATGCAGCAGTGATTGAGGTTTACTTCCCATGCCCGACGAAATGGCGTGTTTCCAAGTTTACCCATGACCGTATGACTTTCTTTGGGAGCTCGGTATTTCTTCCATATTCCAAATATGTAGTTGTGAGTCGGCTACTTCGTCACATGGGTGTAATTGGGAGGGGCAAAATTTATGGCTATGTTAGTGTTACATCTCTGAAGCAAATTCATATGCTACTCATGCCAGTGTCTCTGATTTACCGGAGAATAGATAACGCGCTCTTCTTGTTGACGATCTTTGCGAAATCCTTTGCTGTCCCTCATATTCAGTGAAGCATAGGTAGTGGTGTGCTCAATCGAAGCTTGTTCAGCCTGTTGGAAAAAAAGAACATATTTGATGTTGATAACTGACACAAAGGGCAATGATCACGAATTAAGTTTGTGTCGATATAGCTAATAATAGAAAATGATTTAAAAATTGTTGGAATAACATTTTGTCCGCGTATAATGATATTCTCCGTATATAAGACCGGACGTGGGATACCAAACACATTTCAGGCAGGAAGTCCCTACATTTACGTTAGATTTCCAAACAGCCACTTATAACCAGCCAATCAAATGGAACGGTTTCTCTGGTCTGGCCATCTCCTTTTTCTTTTCTTCTGTCATATACCTTCCGCTCTTCCAAGTTTTGTGCACGGGCTTTATCCGATGCGTTTATATTATCCACCCCGTCAAATTATTGTAATCATTGGCATGACCAGATTTTGTACCCATGGTGCAATTAGAATTTGTGATCTTCAAACTCGCATTATCCCGGTTAAGGACATTTGTCCAAATCATAAGATCTGATGTACAGTCCCAGACTGGGGTAACTGAGTTAGCAAATACAGGAAGGGCATCTTGCCCGCTGCTGGGCTTATTGGTGTTGCTGGTCAATCAGTTAATGTACAGTCGAAATAATTAGTGTAATTGGACATGCCCGTTACATTAAATGGTTAAAAAAGCATTTGTTTTGGCAGAAAGAATAATAGAGCATTCTAGAGCAATATAGCAACGGTAAATAATTTCTCTTCAACGTTCCAGCTTCAACTTAGACATTACTCTCAGAAACGGTCCTTCATTTCCGGAACTGGTACCAAAGCTGATAGAAGTTTCAACGGAGTACTAATATCGTGAAACCAGAGATATATAACGGCCTTGCTCTGGAGACATGAAAAGTTGCTGCAGCAAAAACTTTACGTAAAAGTAAAAATATGCGCAGGAATTGGGAAGGTGATTAATGGAACACAAGTAGACGATTCCAGTTCTAGACAGATGGGTATGCAACCGATAAAGGTTTTCCTATATGCTGTCAGGAGAATCCAGATGGCACAAATTTTATAACGTTGAACTGCTCGAATTCTGAAGTAAAATAAACAAATAAAATACACAGTAGATCAAGAAACAAGAGAACAATTAACGTTTATGCTGCATTCTGGGGTGGAGTTTTCAATCTGAAAGGACAACGCATTCTCTTTCTTAGTTGTCGTTAGAGATCTTTAATTTCTGGATTAAATCCAAAATGGGATATGAGAGTACATTTATAAGTTTCAGGCATTTCTTTCAAAATTAATGACGATTATCATTCACCGTAGCCTCGTGAAGCAGCAGGCGCCCTGTGGAGTTTAATCAACATATTGGTATCATTATGCACCAGATACTACACTGTTTTTGAACACATATTAGATTCCATTGAAGATTAAGTAGTGAGAAATTGATCTTTGTTGGGAATCGGGATGAAAAACTGCATATGACTTTCCAAAACAAGTTTTCGTTGCACTTTCAAATTTGCTTACTTTGCGTTCAAATTAAAATAAACATATATTGCGAAGTGATTCATGCGTGTACTGTATTTCGACATTCACCACTACACAGTGATTCTCAAAGAATGATTAACAGCCTAACTTCCACTGATACATATTACCGTTCATTTTAATGCAACCGGTTAAGAACTGGTGCGGAATCCTCAAGGACTATCGGAAACAGATTAAACAGGAATATTCAAATACACCTTGGATATATACTTCAAAATAATGAGTTGTCGGGAGCTTTCATCCTTTCCTATTGCGATCCGAATGTTAAAACAAAATAAATTTATAATATCTCTGATATACGTATACGCCACTCTGAAAGAAGACGAGACATTTCACCTACCGGCACTTCATTCTGAAAACTGCCCAAAGAATTTGCGTTAATCCCTTAAGAAAAGTAAAATAAATTATTTGCATTGTGAACATTGGAAATTATTCGTTTGATACCAATAGAATTCATTGCATAAGAGGAACCGCAGAATTTACGGATCTTTTAGAAAGCATTTTCTGGTATCAGTTGTCTTAATCCAGTGCATCAACATTATGGCACTATGCTGAAGAGTCTTCGATTTTTATCGAAGCTGTAAAGTGATAATAGCATATGAATGGCCGTACTACATTTAAATACTGTCGGTAAATAAAATACAATCGATAGGACATGCACGACCTGACACAGTTCTTGACACAGCTACAGTAAGCAAAGACGGGAAGTTCCTTACGCTTCAAAATATGGATCCACCGTTGTATTGAAAACACCATTTAAAGTATTCCAAATGTATATGACGGCATTTATGAACAAGATACCGCATGTAAATACAGCGAATGGACAGCTGGGATTATTGCGTGTACAGATCTAGCTTCTATTGTGTCTGATGTATTGTTATTTATGTATTCCAGTTCAATCATCTCAAATTCTGTCTAATTATGCTGTAATGATATTTCTATTTGAAGTTAAATACCTTTAGCGCATCTATTTTGCACGAATAGAGATGATATTTCTTAGCGATCAGTGTTCTTACCGTGCGATCTCTTTAACTTGAATATCACCAAAACTATTATCAGAGCTAAAATTGCCGATCCCTCCAGTGCACATGCCAGAATGAATTTTGTATCGCAGCCTTTTGAATCAACAGCTGGAAAACAAACATCTGTGAAGCATCTAAAACCAAATCCAGGCATAAAAATCAACAGTGTCAAATATTTTATAAGCTGCTTTCAAATCTCACTGCACAATATCGGAAAATATATCATAAAACAGGAAATGCAAATTCCCACCTTTGTTATATCACAATGAGATACAGAGTTTAAGATTTGCTTTTTCCCAACATTTACAAATGTTCAAAAGTTTGCGAGCTTACAAATACTGCACGGATTTAATTTCTTAATTCGTCCTGCATGATTTAAACAGACGAAAACTAAAACGTTCGATTTTTTATCACCTTTCATGTTGAGTATTCACTGTTAATTACTAAGCTTCAAAATTAATCATTCTTCCGTGTTTAGTGGCTGTTCAATTACTCTTCTTAGGAACTTCACTTTGACCCAACCATTATGACTTATAAGCGCTCCATCTTATATTCAGCGCAAAATATTCTGAACATGCAGAAATCCAGAGTAACAAAGAAAATCCCGGAAGAACTCAGCCGATCAGGCAGATCCAAATTGTCGACGTTTACGGCTGAGATCCAAAAATCATGACTTCAACAAGATACTATCTTACCTTGCTCCTGTTTGTAGCTGAAAATGGCAGGCACCATCAAGGAGACATGCGACACTAGACAGGTGTAAATATCTTTTCCCCAAGTAGACTGCGTGACTTCCAATAAACTAAAAGCTTCGTACAAGCCATCGACGCTTCGGTTTGTCCTATTTTCTATTCCTGTGTGAATTTGCTTGTTATTTCTTTGCCAAACGATTTCAATTTTCTCCGGGTAGAAAGCAGCCGTTTTACAAAGGAGTTTTCGAGGAGACGAAAACCCTCCAATAGGAACAATTTCCAATGGAGTTGGAGAAGCTTGAGTAAAAACAAAGTTACATTGGGTATTTTCGATAAATTTCATTTCAGGTAGATTCCTTCATTTCCCCACCAACTAGCATGATAATTTTACTATCACATGAGTTACCCGCCAGTACTTAATAAATTCTTTCAAGTTCATATTCTTTTTATTGTTGCTAAACAATACACACACACTCCCCAAAGCGAAACATTGCTCTTCTCGTGCCAAGTTCCAAAACAGGTTATATATACTCAGACCACACCACCTGTCGTTATCATCCAGTACTGACAGTCACAAAATAAGCAAATTAAAATACAGTCAGTTGGGGAGAAGGATGAAAGGAAGAGTTCGGAGAATACACCTGGACGACGAAGCTAATAGGCTCGAAGTGCAGAAAGCATTCTCTTTTGAATGGTATTTGAGCTTTATTGCACAGCTGGGATTGCTGCGTGTGTTAGCTTTGGAAAACTGCCTATTTTCATTTCGGATCAACACTGAGCTGCAAAACCTAAAATATCACAGATTTCTATAGTACGACTGCACACAGAGTTGAATATTCTGGCAGTTGAACTGCTTAGGGAGTTCAGCTTTCTAGTCATTAACACTCAGTAATAGAGATTTTTCCGGAATGTGAACCATTGCTGGAACAGTTCCCCCGTATTGACTGATGTGAATCATCTTCTCGATAAACAGCCAGAACCGCAAATGCAAATTGATACTGAGCGCATTGATTCTATCGTCCTGTTCTTTTTAAAGTCTGAGGTTCTGTAGCAAAACTGTCGACAGTGATTTGGCACTGCTATAGGATCGCATGGGGTCAAACATGAACTGAACAACCTCAGTTTCACCATGCATAAAGTTTACTAAAACGTGAGCCCAATCTTAAGGTTCTATAAACGTCGACGGCTTCAGCTACAGCTATGGTCGGTGTCTAACAGGGGAGATTCAACAGTTAGATAGCTTTATACGTTCATCACTGCAGTTAAAATTTCGCTCTGCCTACAATAGCCATCCGGAGCTCACGGGTGCCTGACTCCACTCCCCACGCCTATACCGACGTCAATGTTCTTGGCCTTCTGAAATTCTAGGTGAAGGACAATTCTAAGGTGAAAAAGAAATCGAAGGAATTCTGCAGTTACATTAAGCATAAAGGGATAAAGACAAACACAATTGATCCATTTGAAGATCAGCGCGTTCAGCAATGCATGGAGTCGAAAGAGTTGTCGGGGGGGGGGATCTGATACATTTCCATTTGTATTTATTCGGGAGACGTACACAGCGACTATACAACTAAAGCAAACCAGAAGCAATGTCATGGCCCATATACGGATTACAGCCTTGAGGCAAAGTAGGGTGCAGAAGTGTTCAGAACATCGCAAGGTGACCCATCGAACCTCGTTGGAAGCTAAAGCAGAATGTGAAAGGGCCCTGCCCCGATAGAGGTCCTTACTCGTCGGTGAGGTGCCAGAGTACTGGTGTATAACTAATGTTTTAAGACCATATGACTATTGGATATAAGAGCCGAATTAGGTCATCTGGCCCATCAAGAATTCTCTGCCATTTCATTTTATCTATTATTTTCCTTTTAGCCCGAACCTCCTGACTTTTCCCGTTAGCTGTTCATGCCCTAAGCAATCAACAATGTATGACATCTGCTTTAAATATCTATAAAATCTTGGTCTCCATAGCTGTCTGTGGCAAAAAAAAAAATCCCCTTCATCTCATTTTCAAAATGATGCTCCTCTCTTCTGAGTCTGCGTCCTCTGGTCTTATATTCACCCACAGTAGGAGAAATCATCTCCACATCCACAATATCAAATACCTTCACTTTTCAATAGATTTCAATGCGGTCACCCCTTTTTTTTTTCCTGAATTCCAGTAAATATAGGCCAAGAGCCACAAAACGCTCTCATATAACTATTTAAATCTGAAATAATTGTTCTGAATCTCCTTTCAAACCTCTCCAGTTTCAGAACATATTTTCCAGTATAAGGGGTCTAAAACTGCTCACAATGTGTCGTGACGGCTCTCCAGTGCTTTATAACATCTCAACATTACATCCTGGCTATTATGTACTAGTTCTCTTGAAATAAATGTTGTTATTGCATTTGCCTTCCTGACTACAGACTCAAACTGCAAATTAACCTGCATGGAATACTGCACACGGACTCCTAAGTCCCTTTGCACATCCGTGATTTTGTAATTTATATCCGTTTACAAAATAGTCAAGACTTTCATATCCTCTACCAAAGGGCATGACCACACACTTCTCGACACTGTTTTCCTTCGCTCACTTCTTTGCCTATTCTCCTAATCTGACTAATTTCTTCTGTCGCCTCTATAATTCCTAAAAAACTACCTGCCCGACCACCTATTTGCATATCGTCTGCACACTTTGTAACAAAGTCATCTATTCCATCATCCATATCATTGACATATAACCTTAAAGGAACTGATCACACCACAGACCCCTGTGGAACAACATTAGTCACGGGCAGCCAAACAGAAAGTGTTCCCTTTATTCCCATTATTTGTCTCTTACCAACCAGCCACTGCTTTATCCACCTTAGAATCCTTCCTGCAATACTTCCTGTGCTAGTAGAGTGTTAAACAACCTTGTGCATGACACCTTGTCAAAGGCCTTCTAACATCCAAGTGTACAACATTCGATTCTACCTATCTTTATCTTTCCTGCTTTTCATCCCTTCTAATAATTCAATCAGATTTGTTTGGCGAGATTGTCGCTTCAGAAAATCAAGCTGAATATGGACTGTTTTATTATCTGCCTCCAAGTACCCTAAGACCTGATTCTGAATAACGGACTCCAACATCTGGTCAAACAGTGAGGGAGAGTGACTGGCCTATAGTTTCACTTTTCTCCCTGTCTGCCTTATTGAAGGGTGGAGTGACATTTGCAATTCTCCAGTCTATCAGAAGCATTCTAGAATCTAGTTATTCTCGAAGATCTTTGCAATCTCATCAATCCTCCACAATCTCATCAGCAACTTTTATCAGAATCCTGGGACGTACATCATCCGGTCTAGTTGAATTACCTACCTTCAGTCCTTTCAGATTCCCATGAACTTGCTCTGCAATTATGTTTCCAGTTTTCCCGTTGTTCAAGATATACTCTCGGAATAAGCCGGGATAATATAGTCTACACGAGTGAATATGCAGATGCTGGAAATAAATAAAAGCACAAAATACTGGCAGAACTCAGCAGGCCCGACATCATCTATGGGTGGTGGTATTGACGACTTTTCTCGCCGAAACTCCTGATGAAGTGTTTCGGCCCAAGACGTCGTCACTACCTCCTCCCATACATGCTGTCTGGCCTGCTGAGTTCTGCCAGCATTTTGTGTTTTTATAATATAGTCCAGCTGGTATTACGGAAAAGTGGGTAATTTATCGGAAGATGTTCTTAAGAAGGGGATATATAAATACTTAGATAGATGTGGCATTATTGGCAATTGACAACACTGTTTTGTGCAAGGTAGGATGTGTCTGACCAATCTTAATGAGCTTATCGAGCGGGTTACCATTGATCTTGATGAAGGATAACTGTGGATATGGTCAACATAGATTTTAGCAAGGTCTTTGTAAAAGTTCTGCATTGGCGTGGTGGGCTGTCAGGTACCTTCGCTTGGCATTCAGGATGAAGAAGTACTTTGTATCTAAAGTTTGCTTCGCCGGAGAAGCCAGAGTATGGTAGGAGATCGTTGTACTTTGGTCAACAGCCTTTGACTAGTGCTGTGTCACATGGGTATCAAAGCTCGAAACGGGTTATGGACCAGGTTGGCTGAAAATGGCAGATATAATTTACTGAAGGTAATTGCAAGCTCTATCAAAATTCACCTTGATCTTGTGAGGTCTTTATTTCTCCCCATTTTGTATGGTGAAAGAAATATATATATTGCTAATCTTGCATGATAAAAGTTTGAATTAAAATTTGCAGTGCATGGGACAAATTGTTAGTGATGTTGGAGTTAACTCGTTTGGAGCTGGGTATTATTCCTCTCTACTTTTGATGCGGATCTGCAGCATTGCGCTGCTGCATACAGACTTTCTGATAGAGATTATTTAATTTTTCATATTTTGCTTCTCTATGACGACGAATCGAGTTATCCAACTCCATCCGTTCACATCAGTATGAATATTATTTTGACATCTTGCTTGCAAAACAATCCTAACCTTGCTTGAAATAAGTAATTCTTTGCATTCAATGCACCTTAGAGATAATAATAAGGTAAAGTCCAAAGGTATCACAAACATTGGACATCATGTTTAACTGGGAGACAGCTGATGAACAGGGCTGGATGAGCAGCAGTGGGAAAAAGTTTGGGGAAGTACGATACGATAAATAGAATTAACACTATTATGCGCCTTAAAGGTGCTACGTAAAATTTGATTAATTCTTCTGTTCTTTATAATTCTGAACATAGAACATCTGGACTGGGTGTATTAAAACCGGGGAAACAAACGTACTCTTGCCGTTTGTTTTATCAAGTAGAAACACTTTATTCTCCTCACTAAGTCTTATGTGAAATGCACAGAGCTGAAAATCTCCAAACAGCACACTCACCGAACACAGATAGCCTGGTACCATTTCCACTCCCGTGAGATTTTTTTTGATAATTTGCTACACAGTAATACATTCCGGAGTCGGCGATTGCGACATTCCAGAGCACAAGTGCTCCCCTTCCCTTATCTAGAGTAAATTGTCTTCTGCTGTCCCTTTCTAAAAATGACTTCTCTCCTTTTCTCCACCAAGAAACGTCAACAGTATCTTCTGATAGTGGGAATTGGCAGAACATGGTAACATTCGCACCTAGTGGGGTGTCCAGCTCCGGAGGTAACTGAAATACTTTGCTCGCAGTTACTTTGACGGCTGCTGGAAACATAAGCAAGAGTATTAATAACTGCCAGAAAAGGAAATTTAAAAAAAAAAAAAACGAAAGACGTAAGTCACTGGACATCTAAGACGTGTAAGCAAATAAGCTGCTGACGCCCAGGGTTAAATAATCTGAAATACAATATTCAGTTCGGAAGCGGCAGGAATAAATCAGCATACTTAGCCAAGAAATAGCCAGAAGTGCCACGTACGAAACCATGAATTTCTCCGACATCTTGCAAAATCCTAATCTACCAACTCCTGCAATACAAGTGGTATTTTAAAGAACTTGGCAGAGGAAACGGTCTTCGTGAGTAAATATCTTAATCATGTAAACATGACGTAGGATGACGCCACCGCAAGGCAGAATAATGTTGTTCAGATTTAAAATCTGCCTGGGCTGGAATGTAAATAAGAACTCTTACAGTTCTAACTTTCTTCATGACCTACCTAGTACTTTCGTGATAATAATGGAAATCTTGTCCTCTTGCTGAATTCAGGAATTATCCAGATATTTATTGAGATACAGATTCAAATCTGTGCTCTATGCATTTTGATGGTAAAGTTGGAAATCGGCTTAGGAGTTGAAAGATGCCTAATAGGCGGACAAAATAAGAACAACATTTTTTCCTTTCAATTTACATTTGCAGTTTTGCCCCATTTCAGTCCTATAACTTCAGTGTAATAACACCTTGCTGGTTTCTCTAGTAAAGCAGTTTGCGCTATTACGGCCAAACAGTTTCAAGCCGCGACTGGTAGGGACGGAGTTTCATAAATGAAAAGTTCGTTTCTCTTGATAATTGTCTCTAAGGTATGGTTATAACAGTTCGATTAATGAACTACTGCTTAATGTCTGAATTACAAACCAAAAAGGAAATGACGAACGAGACTGATATGAACCGTAAGTACATTCCCTCTGAAGTCATCATTCACATGTCTTCAGTACAATGTATGATTTCGGATTCTGAGAATTGATGCCTATTTCTTCAGCAATTTTCATGTAATTTAAATGGTGAAGTTACATGAAACAAAAGGATATAATGTGAAAACTTCACGAATTAATTCCATAGACAGATTTCAGGCTATTTTTTTTTCAAAGTCGGCACCATTATACTCAGGCAACACACACAAAATGCTGGTGGAACACAGCAGGCCAGGCAGCATCTACAGGAAGATGTACAGTCGATGTTTCGGGCCAAGTTCGTCAGGACTAACTGAAAGAAGAGATATTAAAAGATTCGGAAGTTGGAGAGGGAGGAGGAGCTCCGAAAAGATAGGTGTAGACAGGAGTCGGCGGGTCTAAGCTAAGAGCTGGAAAGTTGATTGGCAAAAGGGATACACAGCTGGAGAGGGAGAGGATCACGCTCCTGACGACGTTTTGCTTGAATTTCCAGCATCTGCAGATTTCCTCGTGTTTCCACCCATAATACTCAGTTTCCGTACTCGCTGCTGTGACCAGCTCTCACAAAGAAATCAGCGAAAAGCTGCAGCATATGCTCTCTGTGATAGAAATAGATTCAGTCTATAGACGTTGATCACATGAGCAGCGAGCTTAGAGTTGAAACAGCAAGTTATTCCGTTTAATGATGACAGAGGTTCAAGAGGTACTGCGATAAAATTTATAAAGAGCGCATCGAGGAAGCCTCATATGATTGATTGCAGTTCGGAGGCTCCATTTTAAATCCAATAAGCACGAGCAGTTGCTTTGCGGGCTGCTCTTTCAAATATTACTTACATTTCCACAAAGTAAATGACAGACAATGGGATAACCAGTCGTGCAAAAAAATCTTTAATCTGATACAGAAAAAAAAGATTAGCACGCACCCATGTGTCTCACCTGGCAGGGCATAAATTGTTGTCCATTTATAAAACGACAACACTCAATATTCAAACCAATTTTGGTTGGCGATAAAACAATACTGAGCTTCCATGTGCTACCTACGAACGAAGTTAAGATTCTGCTTACCATGTCAAACGCCTGATTACTTTGAGCAGATATGTTTCCGAATTTCCACGGAGCGATTGATAAGTTATGCTGTTTTGATCGGAGCTTTGTCACCATTATTAAATTGTATCTCCTGTCCTCTCAGACCTGAAATTATGTAGCTGCTTGGGACCTAAAGCTGTTCATATGTAACACATGTTTTGTCTTTTGGATCCACCGGATGTAATTGAGGTCTATTTGTTGAGGAGTTTAGCCGGGAGAGGATATGGAAATTATTTTATTGTGGAACGGGAGCCTATTCTAATGAGAGACGTCTTAGTTTTACGTTACAGGCAATTTGTGATGCCGAATATAAATATCTGTCTGCAACAGAAAAAACTATTTCCAGAAGGTTAGTTTTCTGTCGAGATTTCTGCCTGGATCTTCAGATAGTCGTTTTTCTCAACACATAAGTCCTAAAGATGAGAGTGCTGTGATTAGTTCCCCATGAACCACACACTGTGCTCCATTAGTCCATACTTCATGGTGTGTAAAAATGGACCAGTAATCTGGACTGATTACTAAGCATTTAAAACAGGTTGGCTGATAAAAAATAATCTAGTTTGAGCACAGTTGGGATTGTCGTGGTAGCATTTAGGTAACAATTGAATAAGCCTACCGATACATTTTAAGTTTTAAATGCTGTAGAGATAAATTCTACATCTCCGTATTTTCAACAGCATACCTTTGTTCAGCGTTAACTGGGGCAGAAAAGCACCATAAAGTATAAGACACTTTAGAAACAAAGAAAACTTACAGCACAATGCACGCCCTTCTGCCCACAAAACTGTGCCGAACATGTCCTTACCTTAGAAATTACCTAGGGTTACCCAATTACCTAGGGAAACCTTACTTTCCCGCGGGATCAATAAAGTATTTCTATCTGTCTGTCTGACTGTCCATATCACTATATTTTTCTAAGCACCATGCACCTATCTACGAGTGTCTTAAAAAAACCATATTGTATCTGTCTCCACCACCGTCGGCGGCAGCCAATTCGAAGCTCTCACCACTCTCTGTGTAAAAATACTTAGCTCTGATATCTCCACTGTAGCTACTTCCAAATACCGTAAAACCGTGCCCTCTCGTGCGAGCCATGTCCGCCTTGGCAGAGAGCCTTCCTTTCTTTTTTAAGCATTTAATTTATTGTTTAATTATTTCAAATGCTTGAATACATGACAATGTCAGAAAAAGGTCAAAATGTTTTTAACTGTCAAGCAGAGCTCTGGTTAAGCCATACGATTCACTGTAATTCTAGATTTCTAATTTATGAGAGATAATCCTTTATAATATCGCGCCTTTAAATGCTTCTGCCTTCATTACAAATATATTCCGGAATGTTTTCAGCAAAGTTTTTTTAGGATAAACGTTTCAACTGAATGCTCGTTATTCTTTAATAGATAATAAGCAATGAATTGGAATTAGTTGACTGCAAAATTCAACCTACTGTTTGCAACTACTGAGTGGAAGACAGAGGAAAAACTGAGCAAGCCACATTGCGTCTGCCGAGAGAACTACTGTGAACACTTCAAGTTGATAAACTTACACTAGGTCATGAAGAGAAATTATTTGTTTTTCCTCCCTTCAAAGAAGGGTCCAGATGTTTTCTGCTTAATTTCGGATTGCAAAAATCTGCAATGCTGATTTTGAATTATTTACCCTGCTTTCTAATTAATGATCTAACGATATTAGCCGAATGCAAAGCGGCAGGACTTGAAAGCATTAGATAAAAAGGCAACGCTCGACATTTCAACTTCATGTAATGTTGTCTACCTGTTCCTTGTTCCCTTAACACTATTTTTAACATAACAATGGACAAGTACAGCACAGAAATGTGACTTTCGGCCAAGTTGTCTGTCGCGAACACGATGCCAAATTAAAGTGAATATCTACTAGTTGCGCCCGCTCATTTAATTAATCAGAAAAGAGAACATTTTCCCCTTGACATCGGTTTAGAATGTCTTTTAATCGGCAAAGTAACTGGTTTCCATTCAGTGCTCTCAAAGAACGACTCACACATAAATATCAGCTATTTAGCTGTTTTTAGAAATTATTTCGTATATTTATTTCCAGAATGAACATGGCACAGAAACAGGAAATACAGACTTTGCAGCATAACTTTAAAAGCATACAGTTGACAGAAGCAAGATATCCTATTGTTAAGCGTAATTGTGATAACGCGAGCTGTCTGCTACATACAGGTTTCGGAGAGATGAAGTCTTTGTCCACAGATTTTCCATGATGTCAACAGCAGTCTCGCGAGAGCAATTCTATTCTCAGGTACCGTACTCGTTCCGATAAATACATAGTACATATTCTTTCTTGGTAAACTGACAGGTGCATTAAAATTCTATTCCTAACATCTTTTTTTATAGAAAACTTGAAGAAGTTCAGATGCAAATATTTGTATTAGTGAATTATAGACGGGAAGTGAATATATGTATATATATATTTTTTTTTCTGTCTTGAGAGGATATGAAACTGCATCGGACGTGAGCAAGAGCAGCGGGCCTTTCAAATGGGCAGATAATGTAGGAAATGAAAACACAAGAATGTACTCACTTCTTTCGATGTTAATTTAATTGCTTGGATTCATAATTTATGAATGTGGGTTTAGAAGTCCAGAAATACAATTCTGAGAAAAGAAGGAAAATTGAAGTATTAATTCTCTTGATCTGCCTGTACACGCTTACATGATTTGCTAGATATTCGGGGCATTCCATATTTAATAGTACAGCAAGGTAGACAATTAGTCTTTTTTGTTATCTATTCTATTAGGATACTTAGTATTCCTTCAATATGGAATTTTATTGCGTATCTTATTCTACCATAATCCATAAGCGTCCTGATCCCCCACAGGTGTAAATGATCCGCTAGATGAGTATGCCATTTGGAACAACTTTCAACTACTGAGGCAGCTGACGTGAAAGGAGGGTTGTTGAGTTCAAGCTAGGTACAGATTCTGGAAGTTGATAAGCAGAACGGCAAAGGCTAGATTTTTGGTATCTAACAAATAAAGGAGAGAGAAAATGGGGACCATTAGAGGAGATGTGAAGGGCAGATGGAGTAGAGCAAGATACGGGAAGGGGAAGGCGTTGAGTGAAATGTACTTCTCGGGCACGGATGGAACCACTGGGTAGCAAAGTTTTTCGAATGTGTTGCTTCTTGAGGTGTGGATGAGATAAGCTGCTAGATCCTGAATAGAAGGGTCATTTCACATTACTTGTATAAGGTAAAAAATAGGAGAAACGGGGCAAAAACACTTTAATTGTTTTTGTTTTAAAATCATTTTAATTGTATAATGGTAATGACACCTGGCAATAATGCAACTAAGCTAAAATATTTTGTGAAGATTTCCTTTTGTATTCAATGCCTGAGGCTTCTTCCATAAGTGTCCAACAATAATCTACCAGCATTGATGGATTCCAGCTGCTTTGATACTGTTTTTTCATATCCGCAATCTCCTTGTGAATCCATTCATCATGCTCGTTACGAGCGGCACCAAAATCTGCATAGAAGAAGTCTAAATGGGAATGCAGAGAATGATGTTTTCCTGACGTTCTGTACTTTATGGTTTTGTATCCTTGAAGTATGTTGTCAAGCAGCTGCAGGTAGTTTGATGCTCTGTAACTGCTAATAAAATGTTCAATGACGTCCTTGAATGTCTTCCACGGGATTTTCTCCGGGCCCACTCAACGTACTTCGAATGGACTGACATTGATGACTTCTTTGATATGCAGACCAACAGAAAATGTCTTCCTTAACTTTGGAATAAGTTATTCTGGGAAACATCTCACTCGAATATCGAAAACACCCACGGAAATTCTTGTACCTGGAGACAGCAGATTTCATCCTTGTAGTTTTGAACCCAGTAATTCTGCTTTTGCCTTTGAGAAACCCAAGTGTCTGACCAAGTCATTTAACTCAGATTGAGTATCACAAGAGGCTCTTTCGACATACAGAGGTCAATATCTGTATCGGTATCAGTGTCGTTTTTCCATTCCTGCCTCTTACACATTATCATCTTCCTCTGCCTTCTCTAGACTCTGTGGCTCTGGTAGCCTCAGTACTGCAAGAGTATAATCATGTGGTACATGTCTCGATGCTGAAAGGAGATTGCAGTGTTCTATCGACTTCCTGTTTATAACCGAGAAACCAGACACACTGGTCAGATGGAATTAATTCTCACCATATCATCTGCACCACGAAAGCTGCTGTCTTCCGACTACATTTGAGCCAAACTCTCAGATCGATAACGCCTGCTGAGCAACAAATATTGAGTTTGTCGCCAATCTTACACTGAAATTAGAATTCATCGGCTTACTTAATAAGAAGACTCACACTCCGAGGTTGAGATTTAAGCTTATACTCGCCACAAGTATAACAGAAAGCATCCAAGTTAATGCAACATTGGCGATACCTCTTACGTTCACAAATAATGCTAAAAATAAAACAACTTGATTATAATGAATGCACACAATATCCTCTGCCCGACGAGCATGCGCATGAACATGATCACTGACCGATGTACACCTAAGCGCAACGCCTAGAAAGGTTTTGCATGATTCTTTAATAATCTTTCTAAAACCCGTCCTGCCTAATGTCCCGACAAGAAAAAAACTTTTCGGCCTGCATCGTGGGCAACCATTTAAATGACTTGAATTATGAATTGAAATTTCAAAAATAGGCGATTTTTTTAATAAAATGGTACGTGATAAGGAAACTTCACGGTGACTTTCATGATCAGTAGCGCATATTCCATAAGACAAACTGAGAAGTATTCAAGATGCTAAATCTTTGTTGTCCAGTGAATTCGGAGGGGAAGTGGCGAACAGATGAGACACAGTATACTAGGGTTTACCTACACCGGCGAACTTGGTATCGATGATCTTGTGTTGTGGATTATGAAAGCTGAATATGAAGCCACAGACATGCCACAGTACGTTAACCTTTGTTGCTCAGGACTTGGTACATGTCGATAAATCCGTGCTGCAGCAAGGCAAAATGACTCGGTTTTAGATACGATTGCGAACCATTTGATCTTTTTCAATGGTATGTTTTTCTTAGAGAAAGTACAGTGTAACTCTCTAAATTGGGTCAAGCAGCATTTATGTAGAGAAGTGAACAGTCGAAGGTTCGTGTCCAGACTCTTCATCAGAACTGGAAGGAAGCAAAGAAGGAGGAGAGATAACCAGCATTTAAAGCTCAAGAAAAAAATGGAGTAAGAGTGGAAAACTAATAGGTGGATCCAGGTGAGGAAGTGATTAGCATCACTCTCCTAAATTATTATGATCTTAACTATGCATACTCACGAACTAAATTCATCAGACTGGATTTTTCACTCACGATCGTGGCTGATCCAATTAAAAAAAACTCAGATTCTGCTTTTCTTTTCGTCTGCAACTAACATCGCTATAAATCAACTTTACTTTGTCGCTATTCGGGTGGTTTCTAAAATTCTCCAGTAAACTACTGATATGATTTACGCCATGTAATCAAAATGCTAGAACAGTAAAGAAAGTCATACTTGAAATCTCGTTCTGGCAGCGTGCGAGATGCGTTCAACTTAAGAATTAACGAACCGTATGAATAATGCTGCCCACAACTGAGGTACAGAACTGACGAACACTGGAATAGATCCAGCAGATCATCGCTGCCATCCATGATTTAAAATGAGAAAGCTATATTCCCGCTAATTCTCGTTTTGCCTAACCGAGAATTTCATCTGCTTGAGTGGTAACAGTTTTTTTTAATTATTGGCCTACTAAGTCGGCTAGTGCTTAAACAGGACTTTGACGAAATATAGGAAGCAAACAGAGCGATGGCTTCTGGATCCACGGGATCAGCCGAACTAGTGATTCGGAAAAGGTAAAAGGTGGAGGGATCTATTTCACGATAAACGGTGCTTCTCTGATGTGGCAGTTTACTCGTGATCTTGTTTGTCGAAACTTGAACAGCTAACGATCAAACGCCGGCCGTTTTATTTACCAGGAGAGGTCCCTTCATGATCTTGACCGCAGATTACATACAACCATCGTCCGACTGAGATACTGCATGATGCCATCTCCAAATAGGTAACAGTCGATCTCGACGCCTTTCAAATCATAGTCGGGGAATTCAATAAGGCTTGTTTGAAGAAATGTCCGCCCAATTACCTTCAGCATATGACCTGCAGCACCAGAACACGAGACACACTAGATCACTGCTACTGTATAAAAAGATAAGAAATGCCTACACTTCCAAGCCCAAAAGCCACATTTGACCACTTGGCTGTACTGCATACCTGCATAGCGGCAAAAGTAAAGGAGCAAGGTCCAGAGATGAGAACAACAAAAAGGTGGTCGCGGGAGGCAGAGGAAAGGCCATGGGATTGCTTCGTGTCGGTGGACTGGGCTGTTTTCTAGGTCTCGTCTACGAAACGGAAGTGCATCACGGTAAGTGCAATCCAACCAGAAAATCTGCAGCCATACACACAATATGCTGGAGTTGCTCAGCAGGCCTGGCACCGTTATGTAACAGAATATTCAGTTGATGTCTTGGGCCGGGATCCTTCATCAGAAATGGAAAGAAAGGGGAGGAAGTCAGAATAAGAGAGAGGGGAGAAACCATGTTTCAGACTCTTCGTAACTACGTCCGTGACTCTGCACACGCTCTGGATCTCCTCAATGAATTTAAGTACCCTGGCCCAGATCGCTTCATTTTCACTATGCATGTCCAGCCTCTGCACACTTCTATTAACCCCCAGGATGGTCTTAACGTCTCCTTGGACAGCAGACCCAACTAGTTGCACTGTCATCTGTCTGGCAGATCTGAACTCATCTTCAACAGTTTCTCTTTGGGATCCGCTGGCTTCCTTCAAAACCAAGGTGCAGTTATGGGCAATCGCATGAGTCCTAGCAATCCCTGATCTTTCGCAGGCCATGTGGAACAGACAATGTCCCAATATTACACCAGCATGGCTGTCGAACTCCTTCAACATTGCATTGACGACTGCATTGGTGCTGCTACCTGCACCCATACAAACCTCGTCAATTTTATCAACGTTGCCTCCAACGTCTATCCTGGCCTCAAATTGTTCAATTTCTGAAATATTTCTCCCTTTTCTCGATATCTGTCTCAATTGCTGAATACAGTCTAACTACGGATATATATTATAAACACATTGACTAACACAGCTAACTGGACTACACCTCTTCCCACACTGTCACTTTTGAAAATGCATCTGCACTCATGATGAGACTTTCCATTCCAGTACTATTGAGATGTACTCCTTCACGGAAAGGAAATTTCTTTCTTCTACCATCAACACTGCCCTCACCACAATCTCTTCCATTTCGCAGCATCGTTCCACTGTCACACAGGGATAGGATTCCTCTTGCTCTCAGGTACCACCTCACTGTCTCCGCATCCAGCATATCATTCTATGTAACTGCCACCATTTCCTACATGATCCTACCACCATGCATAACTTTCTCTACCCCCCCCCCACTATCCCCTCTCCACAGAGCGTCCCTATGCAAATCCTTTGTCCACTCGCCCCACCCAACAGACCACTCTCTGGGCACTTAGTCTTTCAAGCAGAACAAGTGCCATACTTGCCCATACACTTCCTCCCTTACGACCACTCAGGGCCCCAAACAGTGAGACGACACTGCAACAGCGATTCAATTGGGGTTACCTATTGTAGCCGCAGTTCCCGACGTGGTATCCTGTTTTTCGGTGAGACCCGACGTAGACTGGGAGTACGCTTCATCGAGCACCTTCTTTCTGTCTGCCAGCAAAAGTAGGATTTCTTTGTGGCCACTCATTTCAATTCTACTTCCCATTCCAATTCCGGCATATCAGACCATGGCCTCGTCTACGGCCACGATCAGGGCACTCTCGGGATGGAACCACAACACCTTATATTTTACACAACCTGATGTGATCAGCTTCTCGTGTTTCCTCCCCTTTCTTCACCCACATCACATCCCATTCTAGTTTCTGTCTCTCACTTTTCCTGTCCATCCCCTCCCTCTGGTGATGCTCCTCCTTCCCTTTCTTCCGTCCTCTCCTATTAGGTGCCTCCTTCTCCAACTCTTCAGTTATTTCAACAATCAACATCCCAGCTCTTCACTTCTCCCCCTCCCTGTCTCCGGCTTCCACCTATTACATTGAACGTCGACTATTTACTTTTTTTCATCGATGCTGCCTGCCCTGCTGAGTTCCTCCAGCATTTTGTGGGTGTTGCTTTGAAATCCAGCAACAAAGGTAACAATACTGCTTCACGATCAGAAGAGCTAAATGTCTTCTATGCTTGCCGTGATAGCAAAAACATGAAGGAACCATCACCAACTCCCACTAGACCCCGAGGATTCTGTGATTTCGATCTCTAAGTCGAATTGACAGCTCCCTTTAGGACAGTAAACATCACGGAAATTATCCGGCCCAGATGGGATACTTGCTGAGGACTAAAGAACTGTGCTGATCGATCTAAGGTTCTCTTTGGCTTCAAGAAGTCTGCGATTATACTGCTGCTTAAGAAGAACGTAGTAACCTGCTAACTTCCTGGAGCATTTCGATCCAGAGTGAGAAAGTGTTTTGTGAGGTTCGTCATGTAACATATACACTGCTGCCAAATACTCGACAGAGATCCGTCTACTTTGCCTAACGTTATGACAGATTTACAGCAGGTGCTAATTCATTGGCTCTTCAATTACAATGGAATATCTGGATCCATCAGGATGTTCTTTATCGACACATCTTGGAATGCAATACTATCATCTCCTCAAAACTAATCAATAAACATTAAGAGATTAGGTTCAATGACCGATTAAGCAATTTATTACGCCACGATTACCTCAGTTGAAGACCCCGGTCATTACAGACTGGCAGCAACATCTCCTCCACAAGTTCCATCAGCACAGCTGCTCCACAAGGCTGTATAATCATCATCCTGCTCTGATCGATATACACTTATAACTGTGTGGCTAAGCACAGCTCAAAAGCATATTTAAGATTACTGAGGACACAAGTGTCGTGGGCCGAATCAACGGTGGATACCAATTCGTATGTAGCAGGTAGATTGAAAATCTGACAGCATGGTGCCAGACAGAACAATGAAAAAAAAAAACAAAAACAACAAAAAAAACTCATATTCAATGTCAGCAAAAGGATCGAGCTGATTATTCACTTCAGAAGGATGAAAGCGGAGTCCATGAGCCAGTCCCCATCAGGGGATCAGAGCTAGTGAGGGTTAGCCACCTTAAAGTACTCGGAGTTATCAGTTCCGAGGACCTTTCCTGGTTTCCATGGCAGCGCATTTGCCTCCTTCGGAGTTTGGGAAGAACTGGCGTAACATCTACAGCTTTGCCTAACTGTTGTAGATGTCCAGTGGAGTTTAGATTAAAACCCCTAAGCCCTAGAACGGAAATACCTTCAAAATATGAGGATACCGCTCAGCCCAACACAGATAAAGTTCTCCTCACCATTGAACACATTCACGTGCAGAGATATGGCATGCAGCAGTATTTATCATCACCGACACCCACAAACAAGGCCATGCTTTTTTCTCAATACAGTTCTCAGAAAAAAGGATAGACCAGACTCTAGACTTATACCACCGAGATCCGGAAAAGATATCCCTCCTCAACAAACAGGCTCCTAATTCAGAGGGATTAACTGCGCCTATTTTCACATGTCCTAGCACTGAACTGTTCCAACAACCTTTTTACTCACTTTCAAGGACTTTTCGTTTCATGTTCTCCATTGTTACAGCTTAAATATTAATAATATTAATATCAAATTTTATTATATATTTTTTCTCAGCTAATGCTGAGGTATGGCCCTAGACAAACACACTGAGTTCTCAATTGTTAAGAATGTTCGGACTATTCCAGTGGTGTTTAGTATTGTGCTTTGTGAAGATCTACATAAATTTTGCTGTAAACATCGAATTGTTTGATGATCCTGTGCTGTGACGGTGGGATGATACGAGTTGTAGATATTAATATTTGGACAGTACATCCGGTTCATAGTCCACAGTCTTTCAATTTCCTTTATGAATCCAGCATATTTCTGGTGTTTTTTTTTCACTTATTGACTTCAATATATATTGTGTGTGTGCTGGCAATGGCTATATCTATCAAAGAAGATGTCCTTGTTTATTCATCCTGAAATCTATCCGCACAGTTATTATGTATTGTCCTATCTCTAATACATTTGTCTCTGCCACTCTGCGCACTATTTTATGATGTTACACAGTGTGAAGGTCTTGTCAGCACAGCCTCTGTTTCTCCTGAAGCCTCCTTGTTCTTTCCTCAAGCACGCATCTCCAGCATTTCAATCCGTTGGACAATTACTAAATGTACACAACAGTCAGATAAATCTTCGAAGGATATATGTTCTGTCATAATAGATAGGTCGTAATATTATTTGTGTGATTCTGACTCTAAAACAGGGCCAAGCTTCTATTTATAGGAAGGAATGATTTATTTTATCAGTCTATATTTTATAGTAAGATTATAGTGAACAGTGTTTTCCATTTCATTGTCCAGGTGCAAGTAATCGGATTGAGTTAAACTGTTGCAGGATCTCGTAATATGGTCGATTGTTTCTGTTACTTTTTCTGTTGAAATGTTCTACAATTACTATCTTGAATTTGTTGATTCTTACTAATTTGCTAGTTGCTGCTGTGTTAACCACCTGGTCCTGCATGTTATATGAATACGAATGGTGAAGACAGCACGGCTCTGACACATGGATGTTCGGATGACTGGATCGAAGAAGGCTACTGCAAACCTGCATCAATAAAGTTACAAAAGGTCTAGATTCGATCTCTGGAAAGCAGGAGTAAGCAAACTGTGCAAATACAAATATAGATAAGCAGCAATATATAACGAGTATGAATTAACAATGTAGCAGAGTCTTCAAATGAGTGTAGCTATCCACTTTGTTGAAGAGCCTGAATGTTGAGCAGTTGTAACTGTTCTTGAACCTGGTGCTATGAGTCCGGAGACACTTGTTCATTCATCCTAATAGCAGCAGCGAGAAAAGAGCATGCCGTGTGTGGTGAGAATCTTTGATGATTGCTGTAGCTTTACTACGGCAGCGTTTCATGTAGATGTGCTCAATGGTCGGTAGGGTTTTACCTTGATGTACTGGAACTAATCCACTACTTTTGTAGTATTTTCCACTCAAAGCCATTGGTGTTCCCTTACCAGGCTGGAATGAACATTGAGTGAAAGGCTGCTGTTATGACGTCACTCAACCAAGTTTTCAATATCTTTCCTGTATGCTGCTTCATTATCCCTTTTTATAGGGCCGACTGAAATTGGTGTATTCTGCTAACTTATATATGGTTTTGGAGTTGCACAGAGCTACACAGATGTAGATGTATAGCGAATGAGGAAGGGGGCTACATACGCATCGCTGCGTTTTTCCTGTGCTGATGGAGATTGTGGAGGAGATGTTTTTGCAATCTGATTGAACCATAATGCTGGCGTCTACAATAAGGAAATCCAGGATCTAATTCCACAAGGACGTTTTGATTGCCAGTTTGTAGAGTTCGCTATTTGGCTTTGCGGGGTTAAATGCAATGCTGTAATAGAAATACCCAGAAAATAAATATGGACAGAGATAAGTCTGCGGATGAATGGACACGAGCCATTAGGTCTGGTGGACCGAGTGCAGTATCAGCGTGCTAATTCACAGTATTGCTCTCTTATCGCTGCTGCCATTAGGAAGTAAGCACAGCAGCCTCAGGTCCCAGACCACCAGGTTTAGGAACAGTAATTACCTTCAACAGTCTGGTTTCTGAATCATTGTGGATAATTTCACTCTTCTTGATACTGAACTGAATCAATAAACGATGGAATTGCTTTCAGTTACCTTACAACTCATGTTCTTAGTATTTCCTTACCTAAATATTTACGATTATTGCAATTTCCAGTATTTGCACAGTTTGTCTTACTTTGGACATTGGTTGTTCGTCGGTCTTTGCGGCTTTTCATTGAATACATTGCATTTCTTTGTTGCACTACGAGTGCCCTCAAGAAAATGAGACTAGGGTAATAAATGGTGACAAATACGTAGTTTGATGTTAAGCTTATTCTGAATGCTGAACTTCAATTTGAGGAATAGTGCAAATACATTGGAAACAATTCTGCATGATGGTATAAAAGAATGATCCGTATATGGGCGTGTAGTCAGTTAAGGTATGTTGGCCTGCCTGCATTTGCATCCGCTGAAGTTTAGAAACGGATGTGGATATCGATTGATATGTATTTCATATTGAGGGCTCTAAAAGAAGTAGTTATGAAAGGCTTATATGCTCATGTGAAGAAAAGTGAATTACTCTCAGTGTTTGGTGTCTTTGAATGTCACTTCCTGAAACAAAACATTGAAACATATGTTCTTGTGTGATTTTAATGTTGACTTTAAAATATGCTCCAGAAGCAGGAAGTCGAAAGTTACTGTGATGGGCGGGGTCGGAATTTGATGTTACCGTCAGATCAGTCACAATTTTATTGAATGGCGAAATATGTCAAGTTTCCAATTGCCCTACTTCTGCTATGTTGTTTTCTCAGTAGTCTGCAGACTTTTAAAACTCCAGATATGTCTTTGAAACACCATCCTATTATAAGGTAAACTCCCTTCTCTTTTGAGACACCTCCAACAACCCACTGAAGCAAGGCACATAAAGCAGAGCCGAATTTTGCCTCAATGGCAACACTGCATGGTATTCTATTGCTGACATTTTTCGGAAAATTAGATATATACTCATTGGCCATTTTATTTGGTGCATCTGGGTACATGCTGGATAATGCAAATATCTAGTGAGACATATAGACATAAAAGCATACAGACATTGCCAAAAAGTATAGTTCTTGCTCGGACCAAACATCAGAAAGTGAAAGAAATGTGAGTCTTGAGCGTGGAATGATTGTTGGTGCCTGAATGGGTGATTTGATATCTCAGAAAATGTTGACTGGCTGGGAACTTCATGTATAACAGTCCTTCATTGGTCAACTGGCAACCATTTCAGCCCTGTGAAAAAGTTTCCCACTATCCACTACATCAATGCCTCACAGTATCTCGTACACCTCAGTCAGGTCACCTCTCATCCTCTTTCGCTCCAAGGTGAAAAACAGAGTTCACTGAACTAATTCTCATAAGCTATGCTGACCAAACCATGAAACATACTTGTAAATCTCCTCTTCACACTTTCTATTGCTTCCACATCTTTCCTGTAGTGAGGCGACCAGAGATGAGCACACTACACCATGTGGGGTCTGACCAGGGTCCTATATTGCTGCAAAATTACCTCTCGGCTCCTAAATTCTATTCCACGATTGATGAAGGCCATACGCCTTCTTAACTACAGAGTCAATCTTGCAGCTTCTTTGAGCGTTCTACAGACACGAACCCCAAGAACCCTCTGATTCTCCACACTGCCAAGAGTCTTACCATTAAAAGTATATTCTGCCATCATATTTGACCTACCAAAATGAACCATTTCACACTTATTTTGGTTGAACACCATCTTCCACTTCTCGGCCCAGCTTTGCATCCTATCAATGCCCCGCTGTAACATCTGACAGCTCTCCACACTACCCACAGCACCTCCAATAGCTGTTTCATCAGGAAACTTACTAAGCTATCCTTCCACTTCCACTTACTCATCCAGGTCATTTATAAATATCATGAAGATTAAGGGTCCCAGAACAGATCCCTGAGGCACACCACTGGTCACCGAACCCTAGGCAGAATAGGACCGGTCTACAACCACTCTTTGCCTTCTGTGAGACATCCAGTTCTGGATCCACAAAGCAAAGTTCCCTTGGATCCCATGCCTCCTTCCTTTCTCAATAAGCCTTACATGGGGTACCTTATCAAATGCCTTGCTGAAATACTTACACAATGCGTCTAATGCCCTTCCTTCATCAATGTGTTTAGTCACATCCTCGAAATGTTTGAAGTCTCGTAATGCACGACCTGCCCTTGGCAAGCCATTCTGACTACTGCTAATCATTTTATACCTCTCCAAATGTTCATAAATCCTGTCTCTCAGGATCCTCTCCATCAACTTACGCAATAAAGTTATTGACCGCTTCCTGTTCCTAACCTCCACCCACAGAGTCTCCGCAGACAATCTCTCCATGGCGTCCAATTTTTCTGGAGCTTGACACTGACTCTGATCAAAAGTGCGACACCGCAACTATTTTACCTTCGTCCCTGTCCTTTATGAAATATCTATAATCAGGCACTTGAAGTAACCTGTCCGGACTCTGGGACGCCCAAGTCTCTGTTATGGCCACCACATCATATCTCCAAGTACTGATCCACATTCTAAGCTTATCTGCTTTATTCACACACTCTTTTCATTAAAATAGACACATCTCAAGCCATCGGTCTGAGCCCGTCCCTTCTCTATCACCTGATTATCCTCCCTCTTGCACTCTCGACAAGCTTTCTCTATTTGTGAGCTAACAGCCTCTTCCCTAGTCTCTTCAGTTCGGTCCCCACTTTTGTTCACACTTTCCACACTAAAAGCAATTGATTATTCGTTGTCCGGAGACACTTGCACCTAACGGTCAGCTCAAGGAAGGAGTTAAGGACACTTCGAAATTCACCATTGTCTCTCCTGAACTGAACTACGTTTAAATGAAACTAACAATCTTTTGACCTATATTTAGTCTTTGCTGAAATTTGCTTGAATTTTCAGCTTTTCGTCTTCTCTAAAACATGTACATCTGCGTGCCTTGCAAGTTCCTGTTTCTGACTAAATGCAGATGCAATTTTGATACTGAGAAGATGCAGAGAGGCCGAGCCGAACGTGTTAATCTCGTAGCTTGTGATCTATGAAAGTAAATCATATTGTTCATTATCCTGCGGCTGCAGAGGCACCCGAGTCTGAAATAAAGTGGTAACATGTTTATCTGTATCTGTCTGATTATCAGCGGTAGGCTGTAACCGCAAAGTAAACTTTATTTTTCTGATTTTCCATTCAGGCTGAAATCTAGCGCTATGGTCCATCTCTCGTTCACAAATCAATACGATACTAATGTTGCAAATGAGCATTTTAATTATCACCGACGGTCGAAGTGACCTGCTGCTTCTGTGAGTTGTACATTCAGGCTTTTTGAATAATTGTAAAAAAAAAATGGGAAATAAAGTTCGATCAAAAAGCTGCTACCTCATACCGAGAAGATTGAAAGGTGGACCTTTTTACCTGGGTCTGAGTGTCTTCCTGCTTTGCATTACCTTCGGTAATTATGGCATTAACCTGAAGGTGAGGTCCTCGTGCAACTTTCAATGCATTATCTGGCTATAAAAAATTGTGAAGTTATTATGGAGTTCAGAACATTTAGATTTTCCCGGTTACTTTCCTTTTCAATTTAAAACTTAGTTTCAGTGAAATCATCAACCGTTGTCTAACACAGACCCTGAACGTAAATAAAAGGTAATGTTGGCTGTGCAAAAGGGCAAAATGGGTGATCGGGTGAAACCTGTTGATATTTCCAGACATGTAGATATGGAAGCTTTGTAATTAGTGATTTTTTAAAAAAAATATCATAGGATTTACATTGTCGTACCAGGTTAAAAAGTTTGTTTTCACATTCTACAGTATTTTAAATGACATATTCCTAGCAATATACGAATATCTGAAAAAAACTCCAACATTAAGATTCTCGCTCCAAATTGTTACACGGTCACTTCAGGCTGCGGAGCTATTTGTATTCCCGCCAAATGTGGGAAGCAGATTCCGTTGGAAAGTTAAAATGTTCATTGAAAATATTTTGCAAATACATATGTAATGCATCCATTATGGCTTCTTTCTGTTTAGCAAAGTCGTAAGATTCTATAGAATTAACATGTTATCAGCTTCGCTTCCTGCAGTATTCTGCTCCTAATTCAATAATTTTAGAAACTGAAGACATCGTTTCGTCTCACCAAAATGGATTGATTCTCACTTCCTATCAAAGAATTATACTTACACTTAAAGGAAAGAGGTGGTGGAGGGGTGGGGAGGGGGGCGTTATCCATGAGCCTCCGATGAATACTGTATCATGATGCAAACCGATTTTGTTACCCAAAGTAAGATCGCCTGAAGATACTTTCTGAACGTGTGTAGCAGTTCCCGTTATTCTAATATTGTGTTTTGTGTACTACATTCACCTTCATCTTTTGTGAATCTTATCCCCTTCACCTAAAGTGTGTTTTTTTCCAGTCTGAGTTACATTGTACTTTCAGCTACTTCAGAAGTACTGGTTGCAAAATCAACCTCAAGCTACTTACTTACTATTTGTTCTGCACTCGATTCTGAAGATAACCATACGACTCAGTACCATGGTTCTACCTCTAGCATAGTATCACTGAAGGGATTTCTTCATACATGAGTAGGTATTGTGTGAATGGTCATATCGGGTAACTTGATGACAGCTAGAATCAATTCGGAATTGATTTACTGTGTTTCTGTTCGTCATAATGAAGCAATAATACCTACCGAGCATTTAGTCGGAGGAAAGTATTTCCTTCTTATTGACGTGACTCCATAATAACGATGATTTAAAATGTTATTTTGTTAATTTCAATTCTGATTCACAATATTATGAAAACCATCAATTTATTCCTACAATGTGTACACAATATGTGGAACAAAACACGTTTACATCTTTGCTGTTTATATTTGATTAGGTGCCAGATAATCCGATGAAGGGTGAAGCTTTGAAATAGAAATATCGTATCATTTAAATCATAGTTAATTCTGTGATTTATTTTGGATGACTCAACACAAAGGTACGTATGGCTGCGAATCAAGAAATACATTAAAATATAACCAACTTATACTTGAACGTTTCTGTGCAATTCCATTATTCAACTTGTATGCTTCACAGTAATGTTTGAAGTAAAGCCCAAAACGACTCACTCATATTGTTTAATCGCTAAATGAACATCATGTTGATATTTCAAGACAACTTAAACAGTGCAATATTTTCTTCAACCTAAATTTTCTCTATTGTCTCCATCTACATTTTTGCATTATGCTAATCTAACTTTTCCTTTTCTTTCTCACTGTTTTTCAGCTATTTGTCAAATAATTTCTGTTCTACTTGCTTCTCTTCTGTTCACTTTGAACTCTGGTGAACCTCCGGAATATTGTGAGGATCCAAGGTGATATATCCTGTTGTCAATTTATTCTCCCTCATATCTCCAAAGAAGCAATGCATCTGAATAAAAAATATGGGTAATTGATACAGCATGGATTATCTTCAAACCTTCGTATCAAAGACCTGGAAATCATTTTTCTTCAGCAATAATTAAAAAATTATCCAGTTACCTCTTTTGATATTTGCGAAAAGTCGAAGAATTTGGAACGTCATTTCTATGAGAATGGTCAAAAATTGAAGGAAGATAGAAAATAAGTCACCACCCTCGTGTGTTTCTGTATTGCAACAGCGATTGATTTTATTTGGGAACCAAAGTATTTTGATTATTAACTCTGCTTTAAATGCTTGCATATAGGCCGATATGGCAATACGATATGAAGAATCTGCTGACCTTTGAAATGTTTGATAAAAATCCTTGGTTGTGAAATAATAAGCACAACATTTGAATTCCCGTGAACATCCCGATAATTTGACAACTACAGCTAATGGTGCTTGTCTGAACACAAAACATTAAGTAAGTGACAGGACAGTACATTCCAAGAACCACTCAATTAGCAATAAAATGAAGACAAGAGATTTCCGACGCTAGAACATGGAGCAACACTGTAAGAGTTGGCGGAACTCAACGCGTCAGGCAGAATCATGGGAAGGACACAAACAGTCGACGGCTGGGACCCAGGCTCTTCATCTGTACTTCATTGGCTAGCCAGGAAAGTAGCTAGTGAGGAATATTGAAATTAAACTTTCCAATTTTCATCACTGGTCTTCTCCTTTCCGTTCTTGAAACTATTGAAAGTTTGAATTAACATTTTAAAGATTTTATTTGTTATTATTTAAATCATTCATTTCTGCATACTATAATCTTTATAAATGTTTTAAACAGTTTACGAAGAAATGTTTTTTCAATTTTGTTAAGACCAAAAATTGCGGGTCAAATTACTTCTCCTTTTTATATGTGCGTGTCATTTGTGCACCCCAACCCCCTGGACACCATCTATAATGATAGACTCTTACAATGTACTTGGCCTCGTCCTGCAGAACTTCCCATGTATTTCCATGATCTAGAATACGGAGAGTTGCTGAGGATAATATTGTTCTGATATCTCCTCAAGGTTACTAATGGGTTCTGCTGGGTTATCACTCACTACATAATCAACACAAATCGAACAACAATCGAAGAAAAGTAAACGTAGAATGTTTTGGAAATACCTGATTACTTTGGAACCTTCTGTGAAGAGAAAAGTAGGTTGGGAGCTTTCATCACACAATAAATCCGAAAAAACTTGATTGTCTAGCCAGGAAAAATCTGGCATTTTCCACAATTGTTTCCTGAGTTGATGTGGACTCCACATTTGCAACTTCCAAGGCATTTGCTTCCATCCACACGCAACTCACGCACACCAGATACTACCCAGCTTATTTAATACATTGTTTTTTGCATTTGTCATTTATAAATATAATGAAACTTCATGATCCTGGAACATGTTCCAAATGCTCAGCAATAAGCCCATTAGTACAATATGAGTATTTATTTCCTGATTCGCATCTCTTGGGCCGTTACGCTCGAACCATTTCAAGATTCAACTGAAAAAATATATCTTCAATTCTCATTTTGTTAATCGACTCTGCTGTGGAACATTTCTCATACGCTTTGACAAAGAGGTATTAAATAATTGTACCATGATAAAATGCCACTGTCCATAATTCAAATATAGCCTTTGTGTTAACTGAGATTGCTGGGATTTCTTCCATATTTAAACTGAAATATTTCTGAACTTCTATCGACGTTCCAGATCTCTGCTCTTGTTACTACACAAATGACAACACTGTAAAAAAAAAAACACTAAATTCGCCTATCAGCATTCCGAGAATGCAAACGGCCAGAAAATGCTATGCATATATGAACAATACTTGTCTGGCATTTTTTTTTTAGGATTTGTGCTTACATTAATACAAGGCAATTTATCCTCAGTATCTAATCTTAACCTTAATTGGTATCACCTAAATTCCGAGAGGCAACTGATTTAGCTGAAAATAATCGAAAATGTTTCCAACTGTACATTTGCATGATACAATTGTTCGGCAGATAAAAAGAGAGTTTCTCTCGTGGCATGACTTTACTTTGCCTATTCGATTTCTGAAGAAAGGTCTCTGTCTGAAATGTCGACTGTTCATTCAATTCCATCGATGCTGCCGAAAGTGCTGAGCTGCTTCAGCATTTGGTGTACTGTAGCTCTGGATTTTCCGCATCAGCAGAAAATCTTGTGTTTATAAATTTTATCCTGCCTAGGATTACCAATTGCAATTATTTGATGTTCTTAAAAAAGGTATTCGAATATTTAAAAGAGGTATTTAAATTAAATAATAATGGTTGATATACGTTTGTTGTTTTTGAATGACATATCGTGAGTACAGGAACACATACTCTTCAGAAATAGCTTTGCACGTAATTTACTTAAATTAACATTTTAACTTTTCACTTAAGCGTTAAATGCAATAACGTGGGTATCTACAACTTACTCGGCCGAGGCGGTGAAGCTTCTGACCGCATGGAGTTTCCATGATGTCACCAGCTTACCGTGAGTGCAGTTACTTTGCTGTGTGTGCTGTCTCGTTTAGGTTACACATCTGTACTCGATGCATCTTGTCATTGCAAATGTAGAAAAGTTCGCAGTGCAGGATTTAAAATCGCGTTTCATATGCAGAAGATATCCGTCTTTCGACAAATGATTTACATTTCCCTCAAGTCGGAACAAAGGAAAACACAGCGACACACACACACACACACACACACAATATTGCACAATAGGTTCTATACATGGGGCATGAACTTTTATTTAGATACAGTTTTAAAATCGTTACCACATTTTGATGGAGCACAGCAAAAAGAATAATTTTAAATACGTTCTGATTCTGAGCACTTCAATAATATGACTCGTGCGTGAGCCATTAAACACAGAAAAAAGGTAGGTTACTAAAAGGATTACAAAAGAGAAGAAATAAACTAAATTCAAGAGTTAATGTTCAGCATTGTTCGCTGTGGAAAAAACACGATCATTGGGGGTTGGGGAATGGTGTACACCGAAAATAAGCCGAGATATACCTTCAGCTGTGAACGTGGGCCTGAAAAAGGGGACAGATTCTGAAGCAACGAAAGCACAGAGAGATTGAAAGGATGAATGATTATTATAAAATCCGTGTTTTGTCTCACTAAATGGCAAAGGTGGTCGGTGAGCGCGTGGGTTTCAAATAAACGGGTCGCATAAACAAATCATAACCAGTCACAGAGAGATGTAGACCAGTTCCTAGAATTAAACACTGGTAGGCATAGATTGTCCCCTAGTAATGTCCCCTCGTCCAGTAGTGAACAAAGCAGCACAAAGGCAGACATTTCTTCTGCTCCTACTCGGACTTCAATACTCTGAATCTGTTCAATCCGAATTGCTTTCAAAGAATAATAGCCTGGAAAATCGACCAATCATCGCACATGCTCAGACAGTGACCCGATTTTTTTCTGAATTATAAAGACATTTTACTTGCTAAGACACAGAAGGTCTCCACATCTAGATTTCTGTACCAGTACTATCTCCATACTAATTCATCCATTGTTGACTAAACACCTTTCACTCATCTTGCATTGACTTATGTTCCTCCAAAACTATGTTGTGTAGTACGGGGCAGGTCCTCGTGATCTATCGTCCAGGGCTCAGAACCTACGTTTATTCAGGTTCCCCTGTGCTTCCAAATTACAATCGCCAACCTCATGCAACGTATTATTATTATTATTATTATTGTTATTATTATTATTATTATTATTATTATTATTATTATTATTAGTAGTAGTAGTAGTAGTAGTAGTAGTAGTAGTAGTAGTAGTAGTAGTAGTAGTAGTAGTAGTAGTAACTGGTTAAGCCTGAAGTGCGAGCATAGCCAAGCAAGCTAATTTCTCAACTGCTTGCTAAATTTAGACTGTTGTTTAGCATTGTGGCTTTCTGGAGATTTTTCAATAAATACTGCTGTGTACATCTAAATGTTTAACGCTTTTGTGTAATGAGTTTGGGATGATATCAGTTGTAGATATCACGATTGGGACAAGGGTATACCCTGTTCATTTTCTATAGTCTTTCAATTTTCTCTTTTAATTGCATGTGATTTTCAATGATTGGTTTCTGTATATTGTGTCTGCTTGTACTGGCTATATCTATTAAGTAAGCAATTTTTGCTTGTTTATCCTGTAATATTTATATGCAAACGGTTCTTCTAAATTGTCCCATTTGTAATAATGGATAGGTGTAAGCTTGTGAGACTCTAACTCTCAAACAGAACCAGACATGCATTTATCATAAGGTATGGTTCCACTTCTGAGTTTGAAATTTAAAGCAAGATTTCGGTAAAGAAGCTTTGCTGCTCGATTGCCCCTGTGTAAGTAATCGAATTGATTTCAACTGCTGGAAGATCCAGTTATGTGTTGGATTGCTTCTGGTTTCTCTTGGCATTTTCTACATGCATCGTCTTACCTTTGTTGGTTTTCTTATTCCGTAATTTTGATATGTTTTTCTGTTAACCACCTGGTCCTCTATGCCACGAGGAACCACATTGTTCTGAGAAGAAGTCTCCCACTCTGAGCCAGGCGTTCGATGCTTCCCTGATGACATCTAATCTGCCCAGATCCTGGGGATATCTCCAAGGACGATCATATCCTCCATTGATTAAGTAGATTTTTTCCCTCCAGAGTGATGGTCTCATTATTTTTCTGGTTTGTGCTTTAATATCAGTTTAGTGGTGTGTTCTCGTATCAGAATTGCACGTGCTCGCCTGAAATGCTGAATCCAGTTTTCACTGATGAAAGTATATTCTTAGAATTTTTATCTGACAGTTGTATAAAGTTTATTTATGAATGTTATTCCTCTTCTCCCATCTGTCCTAGGTAGTATTAACCTAAGTGCATTTGAGTATACATTGTGTTTCCTAAAAATTATAATTTTAATTCTTACTTTGCCTTGTAAATCTTCCAGTTGGGCTACGACCCAAGATATTATGCCGGAAGAATAGGGTAATGCCTATTATTATTAATATTATTAGTGTGTTGCCTTTAAGGCATCTGTTTAGTTTATTATATTTTCGCGTTAGTAATTCGTTTGATATCGTTTTCTAGTTAAAGTTAAGATTATTTAAAGTAAATTCGTTGTCTGTGATATAGCGCGGCATGCGATGACGTCACACCCGGTTTCGCCGCGTCTTGTGGGAAGATACCGGTTTGGAGAAACGGGAAGTACGGGGCTTATGTGTGCAGGATCAGCGCGAGAAATGTTTTCTTTCTACGCACTAGAAACATTAGTGAATCAACGCCGGAAGTTCATGAGATAATCGATATGTTGAATTAAAAATGTTAACGTTGATTCTGTTAAAGTAATGACTGTTGATAATGTTTATGTTTTTTGTTATTTAAAGAGTTGCGGATAGTTTCTGTTGAGGTGTATTTAAAGCCAGTCGTAGATAGATTCTGAATGTATGATGCACTTTAATGTACTATAGTTGTTGTAGTTTTACTTCTGCAAGTATTTATGATGTAAATGTGATGTCAAGAAGGAAACAAATACTGTATATATTTTGTATTGTTTTATCAACAGTTATCACCATACGTTAATGTGGAAGAGTGAACAATAAACGTTTAATCTTACTGGGACCGCCTTATTGATTGGTTTATGCTTGGTGTTTAGTTCAGAGTTATTTTACACCTGTGCAACAACACTACAATTAGTATTATATAAGTATCATAGCTGCCAACGTACGCGAGTAGTCAGATATCCTGCGCCAAGTGGTCAGAGATGGTTCCTTTGAACAGTTGACGTTATTATTGCCGAGCCGTTCGACAGCCTGTTAAATTTTCTTCCCCATTAGAATCCTATCTTTATGGAAAACACATTGTAATCGTTGCTTGAACATCGTAGAAAAGCTGACATGAGCTTACTGTTGATGGTACTGTTTGTTCTAAGCTGGTGTCAGGTAATTTTGCACACCCATCTTCGTTAAGTTCACACCCTTTCAAATAGTCAATTTGCACGATGATAGTTTCTCTTGATATTTTCACGTTCTAGATGCATCTTTTCAGCAAACTCCTGTTCTTGAATTGTTTTTCCTGATTTGTTCTGAGGAACAACAATTTTGGTAGCCGCAATATTAAGCTAAAATTTCATAGCGGTGAGAAAAGTACTGAACAAAATTTGAATTAATATCTTACAAAGAATATTTAAAACTAGAGGTAGCTGTGCAATAGTTATTAACACTGACAGGGTAGTCCACGTTAAGAACAAAAAAAACAGCATATTTACATACTGGTAAATCATCTGAAGTTTAATTTAAGGTCCATATTTTCCCTTGTATTACTTCTTACGAAGTGTGGATTACACAGAAATTCTCTTTTAACTGTTTTATATGTGCCTTCTCTCCCTCTATGTCGGATTGATTTATAAATATTACCCAATTCATTGGCTTAAAATTTCTAACAGTCTATTTTCTCACTAAATATCTTTTGAACCACTATAAAGGCAGAAGAAGGATATACTGAGCAGGCAGCATCGTTTCACTTTGTTCTGTATTTAATTTATTTGCTGAAAGATTCAGCACAGAACTGAGCCTTCCTTTCCAATGAGCAGCCCAACTAGCAACCTACCTACTTAAATCCAGTCTAATCACACTAGAATTTACAATGACGCATTAACCTACTAACTGGTTGGTCTTCAGACTGTCGGAGGAAATCAGAGTACTGGAGGAAGCTGTCGCTATTCAATGGGAAAAATTACAAATTTCTTTAAAAAATGGCGCCAGATTCCAAATCTAAACTCTGGAACGCCCTGAAGTGTGACAATGTCACATTAACCGTTATGCTGCCGTGGCATAATTACGAAAGCACAACAATTTGTCTGAAAATTTTCTTTCAGCTTTCATGTAAGTCACATGATCTATGACTTACAGCATGGTGCGTAGTACTCACCAGATGTTCACTCTGCTGGAGTTTCTGGAATTTCAAGAGGATATTTTACAGGGATTGAACATGAATTCCATGCTGTATAAGCCAATCTGCCTCTCAAATTAAACTAAAATGTGATTTATCTTTCGTCAAGCTGCATATGGTGTGCACCATACTGTAGATTTCAGCTCGAAAAATATTGTTAATTCTTCGCGACAATAGTCTTAAAATATTTCTTCACATTGATGATAATATCTTCCCAATTCTTTCTATTTGCTATCCAAGTATCGCCCCCTTCATTCAGTTACCATGATGCTTCTCTAAAATTTTAAATTACCAAATTAGCCCGTTGCATGCAAGTTCACTGCTGACACCTCATGAGGTCTGTATCAGTGTCGTGAAAGGAGTTCATCAGATCATAGGACCATAAGAGAATGGAGCTGAATTAGCCCATTTGACCCAGTGAGCCTGCTCTGCCATTTCATCAATGATCATCCAATTTTCCTCTGAATTCCAATCTCTTGCCATCTCCCCATATCCCTCCATGATCTGACCAGTGTACCCCTCATTCTTTTGAATTCTAGTTAATGTAGGTCCAGAGCCATCACACGCTCTTCATATGAGGGACGCGGTTGTGGGGTGGGTGGAATGGCATGAGTGATCTCTATGAAACATGACAGATAATGAGAAGCCAAAGGAGAGAAGACTTGCAGAGGCGTTTGCTTTTTGTAGCAGACCCTAGGATCAAAGGTTACGGATGTAAACTGATGGGAAATTCCTTAGAATTAGCAAGAATTTCTTCCGGCAGAGGTTGCTGAAATTGTTGAATTCGCTGCCAGAGAAGGCTGCAGCAGGCAATTTATTGAACATATTTTATGGCAGAGATGAAATGTTGTTGTTTGGTACGTCATTTAAAGGTTACTAGTAAAAGACGGGAGAATGGGACTGAAAAGTATGAACTTGGATTCAATGGCGGAGCAGAATGGATGAGCTAAATTTCCTCATTCTACTCCTGTCCTCATAGTTTTATGGTCACTGAAGAAATCTTGAAGCATTGTGAAACTAAATAACAATTATGAAAAGCCTTTGAAGGGATTATAGTTAAGCGTAAAAAATTTGCTGGATCAATGATCAACGACCGGAGTTTTGGTTTCATTTGTAGACTTTTCAAAATGGAATCTGACCAAAAGGATACACTGTTTTTTTTTTTTTTGTCATCTGTATTCGAGCACCGCTGTCCCTAAAGGCATTTAAACTAACCAAACAAATTCATTTATAGCTTCAAACTGAATCAAATTGAGCTTGCTATTTATTTATTCATAATTTTTAAATAACTCTGTTGCAGGAGGGATGATATTACCAACTAAATATTGCTGGATTTCGTTGCTTGAGGTGTGATAGAATTGTAGGGGCAAGAGGGGGAGTTGTTGCATTGCTTGTCCGAGAAAATATTGCAACGTTTCTTTGGCAGGGTAGATTAGATGGCTCGTCTAGGGAGGCTATTAGGATCGAATTGAGGAATGGAAAAGGCGTAGTAACGCTTATAGGTGTGTATTATAGACCACATAATGGGGAGCGAGAACTGGATGAGCAAATTTTTAAGGGGATAGCAGATATTTGATGTAAGCTCAAAGTTGTCGTTGTGGGAGATTTTAATTTTCCAGTCATAGACTGAGAAGCCCATTCTGTAAAATGTCTGGATGGTTTGGAGTTTGTAAAATGTGTGCAGGATATTTTTTTGCAGCAATACATAGAGGTACCAACTAGAGAAGAGGCAGTGTTGGATCTCCTGTTAGGGAATGAGATAGGTCAGTTGACCAAGGTATATGTTGCGGAGCGCGTCGGGTCCAATGATCACAATACCATTAGTTTAAATATACTTATGGAGAAGGATAGGACTAGGCCAAGGGTTGAGATTTTTGATTGGAGAAAGGCTAACTTTGAGGAGATGCGAAAGCATTGAGAAGAAGTGGACTGGGACAATTTGTTTTATGGAAGGATGTAATAGAGACATGGTGGTAATATAAAGATTAAATTTGAGGGTACATATTATTTTTGTTCCTGTTAGGTTGAAAGGAAAGGTCAAAAGTTTGAGAGAGCCATGTTTTTCAAGGGACATTGGATATTTGGTTCAGAAAAAAAAATCTGCCATAAATGTAGGCAGCATGGAGTAAATGAGGTAATCGAGGAATATAAAAAATGTAAAAAGAATCTTAAGAAAGAAATTAGAAAATCTAAAAAAAAGGATTGATAGTTGTTTTGGCAAGTAAGGTGAAAATAAATCCAACGCGTTTCTACAATTATATTAATAGCAAAAGGATAGTGAGAGATAATATTATTCCCTTAGAGAATCAGAGTGGATAGTTATGTGAAGAGCTAAAAGAGGTGGGAGAGATATTGAACATTCTCTTTGGTATTCACTACGGAGAAGAAGATTGAATTGCATAAGGTAAGGGAAATAAATAGGGTAGTTACGGAAACCATAATGATTAAAGAAGAGGAAGATCTAGAACTATTAAAAAATATCAAAATGGACAAGTCTTCGGAACCTGACAGGATTTTCTTTGGACCTTGAGGGAAGTTAGTGTAGTCACAGCATGGGATCTGAGAGAATTATTTCAAATGTCATTAGAAACGGGGATGGTGCCAAAGGATTACCGTATTGCTTATGTGGTTCCATTGCTTAAAAAGGGTTCTAAATTAAACCCAGCAATTATCGCCCTTTAAGTGTGACGTTAGTGGTGGGTAAGTTAATGGTAAGTATTCTTAGAGATGGTATATATAATTATCTGGATATACACGGTCTGATTAGAAGCACTCAACATGGATTTGTGCGGGGAAGGTCATGTTTGAGGAATCTTATTGATTTTTTTTAAAGAGGTTACTAGGAATATTGACGAGGTAAAGCAGTGGATATTGTCTCTATGGACTTCAGTAAGGCTTTTGACAAGGTTCCACATGGAAGGTTAGATAGGAAGGTTCAATCGTTAGGTATTAATATTGACGTACTGAAATGGATTCAACAGTGGCTGGATGGGAGATGCTGGAGAGTAGTGGTGGATAATTTTTGTCAGGTTGGAGGCTGGTGCCTAGTAGCGGGCCTCATGGACCTGTACTGGGTCCAATGTTGTTTGTCATATACATTACGATCTGGATGATGGGGGGTGTTAAACTGGATTAGTACGTCTGCAGATGACACTGAGGTAGGTGGCGTTGTGGATAATGAAGTAGGTTTTCAAAGGAATCAGAGCGATTTAGGCCAGATAGAAGAGTGGGCTGAAAGATGGCAGATAGAATTTAATGCTGATAAGTGTGAGGTGTTACATTTTGGTTGGAATAATCAAAATAGGACGTACATGGTAAATGTTAGGTCCTTGAGGAATGCAGTAGAACAGAGTGATCTGGAATAATGGTGCATAGTTCCCTAAAGGTGGAATCTCATATGGATTGTGTGGTGAAGAAAGATTTTGGTATGCTAGCCTTTATAATTCAGAGCATTGAGTATAGGAGTTAAAATTGTGCAAGGCATTGTTGAGGCCAAATTTGGAACATTGTGTACAGCGCTGGTCACTTAATTATAGGGAAAATGTCAACAAAATAGAGAGAGGACAGAGGAGATTTACTAGAATGTTACCTGGGTTTCAGCAGCAAAGTTACAGAGAAAGGTTGAACAAATTAGGTCTTTATTCTTTGGAGCAAAGAAGGTTGAGTTCAGAGTTAAAGGGCAATGGTTTAGGGGTAATACGAGGGGGGGAACCTATTTACACAGAGAGTGGTATCTGTGTGCAATGAGCTTCCAGTAGAAGTGGTAGAGGTAGATTCGATTTTGTCATTTAAACAAAAAATTGGATAGGTATACGGACAGGAAAGGAATGGAGGGTTATGGGCTGAGTGCAAGTAACTGGCACTAGGTGAGGGCAAGCTTCGGCACGGACTAGAAGGGTCTAGATAGCCTGCTTCCATGCTGGAATTGTTCTATGTGGTTATATATGTTCCACATTGGTTATTAGTCAATACTTGTCTGTAGTTTATAATTGACTCTATTGTATTTCTCTAGTCTACTGTGAATGCCTACAAGGAAATGAATGTCAAGGTTGTATAAGGTGATATACACATTCTTGCAAAATAATCTTAATTTTAATTTCGCACTTCTGAGCTTTAATCTTTTCGACCATTCATATAGGGATATTATGGGGTGATTGATAATTTCGTGGTCAAAGGTATAAGGAGATGAGTTGTACAGCTCTCGTTACATGCATGTGCAGTTCAATACATTGAGTGAAAATACAAAAAGGTTGAAGCTAATAACTCACCTCCTTCTACCTTCTACCTTAGGGCAGGAACTTACTGTGATTGTGTGTGTGTGTGTGTGTGTGTGTGTGTGTGTGTGTGTGTGTGTGTGTGTGTGTGTGTGTGTGTGACTGTGTGCGGAGCCAGACAGCACTGGGCTACGAGGTTTTTCGAACACCTACGTAGTTAATAATTTTAATGAGATTTGTTAATTACACATATTTCCTGGTTACTTTTATTTTGAAATAGCAAGGGAATTTCGTGGACTTGTATTATGTAAGAGTATCGATTACTCTCACTATCGCTGATTTGGAGAAAGTTGCAGCCGTGGCGTTGCCCGGCTGAATCAATGATAATATGTTGTTATCCCTATGTGTAAATTCTGATCACCATATCTACAAGTGTGTCCACGTGGCAGATTACCCCTTCGAGACACTCCATAATTCCCTTCATCCACATCTGAAAATACTCGGAGTTTGCTGAGATGCCAAAAGGGAGTATCTTCATGGCATAGCGTCCAGACGATGTGATAAATGTTGTGAGCTCTTGTGACTGAGCAACTAATCGGATCTGCCAGAACCCTCAGTTTACATATATTTTCTTGAAGAATTTTGCTCCACCCAGCATCCTCAATGTTTGCTCAACAGGGGGAAGAACAAACTTCTACCACTTCACTGCAATATTTAATTTAGCTGGATCAACGCAGACCCTCACTCTGCCATCTTGTTTGGAACAGGAATAGTGCCCGCTAACCAGCCCGTAAATCCATTCACTCTCATTATGATGTCAAGCGCCTCCATTCACACAAATTCATATACATGTATACCAATGGAGGGTTTACTCCTTGCGGTGGTCAGAGAGTAGCGTATCTCTCCTGGCCTAAATTTCATAAGGTGATCTTCTATAAGTACCACCAGAGCAGAGAACAACGTCCTGTATATTTCCTGCCACCGCGTATTGTTAGCCAATCCAACCTTGCAATGCGGTTCATCATCAAGATGACATGTTGTTCCAATAGTTTTGACAAGGGATTCTGAACAATATAGACATCTTCTTTTAACGATTCCTCATTTTTTTTTATGGATGGAAGCAGTAAACACCTATTTCATCTACAGGAACGGGGTTATATACCGCAAATATGATCGCCTGCAAGCTGAATATTTTTATATGCGATTTGGAAACTGATTGCTTTTCAGGTAATCATACATTTCTCAATTCATCCCTCTTCCCTCAACTCCGCCGTTTATAAGAAAACCAAGGGCGTTCATGAGGGGTACAGAAAAGGGAATTAAATGCCCTGGAGTCCCTCTCCAAGAGTCATCCTCCAGCATTCCACTGGACGTCAGGTAGCCCGTGGAATTGACGCACCTGAGAGTTCTCTCAGGGTGATTATTTGCTCTTGCACACTTTCAGGTGCAGAGTTTCAACCATGGCTTGCAATCAGAAGCTGTAATCTCTGACCCAACCCTACTTCATTTGCAAAAAGAAAACCCTAATAAAAAATCACGTCATTATTCGAACCCCCGTTTAACTCTAGCTCTCAAATAAAGGCAGAATGTAATGCACTGGATGAACTTGAAATGATGATTTACGAAGGCCAGTATGTGACTGGCCAGGCTTACGTATGCGTAGTCATTCCTTTATAGTACATAGAATCAATTAAATATTTAACTTTGTGCGAGTTATCGAATTTGATACAGAGAAATGATTTCTTTTGGTAGCTATAGAGCATGTCAATGATGTACCTTTAATAAAATAGCACGAAGGACCAGACGATAGCTAAAGACATATTAAACTGTCCTGTAAAATTTGTATTTGGGATGGTATATTATCATCCTGATTCGAAAAAATTCGAGACGTCTGTGCGAGATTTGTTCAAACATCACAAAAAAAAACATGATCTGGCTGTTGTTCACCAGTCACCAAACAACCCTAACAGTGTGTTATCTTGGTTTAATGTCAATCATATCCGATACAGTAGGAAAATAGGTTCTGCTACGTACTTTCTCTTCGTACGAGGGTAACACTGCACAAAGTTTAGAAATTAATATATTCAGCAGAGCCCTAAGTTACCTCGCTTGGTACTGTTCTAGCATTTCCACTTTGAGATTGAATCCAAATTAGGATAATCTGATTACTTTTTCATTCCTCACTGCGAGCACTCAATGCCCAAACAGTTATTCCTGCCTCACTAGATCGTTCTTTATTTTTTATAATAGAATGAAAAATCCTGGATGGCTCAACAGGATCGTCCATCTGCCACCCTCTAACACCTTCCCTTAACTGTTATGACATGGAATTCATTTTTGAATATATTCTGTAATAATATTTTAAAGAATTTTGTATCTTAATTTGTAGTGCATATTTAAACAGATTCGTTCCATATAGCACCTTAATATTCTGTGAAAATCAAACACGAGGAAATCTGCAGATGCTGAAACCTCAAGCAACACACAAAAATGCTGGTGGATCACAGCAGTCCAGGTAGCATCTATAAGGAGAAGCACTGTCCACATTTCGGGCCGAGAACCTTCGTAAGGACTGAATGAAATGAAACAACTATAAGAGAGTTGAAAGTAGGAGGGGGAGGGAAAAATGCGAAATTATAGGAGAAGACCGGAGGGGGTGTTGTGAAACTGAGAGCCGGAAAGGTGTTTGGCAAAAGGGTTACAGGGCCGGAGAAGGGAATGAAAATTCTTTAAATATCAGTTTTTTTATTAGCAAAGTGAAATGGACCTGCTGTGCATCTACCACACTCTGAATGTAAATGAATCTTCCTCCCTATACATTTTCCTTTTTACATGTTTTCGCAGTATTTCCATTGATGCCTTCAGAACAATAAAACAATTCTAAAACAATAGGCATAAGAAATGATTATCTATCTCTCAAATAAAGTCAGAATGTGATCCTTACCCAGTGCAGTAAGGCCGAGTAAGTTCCTTTAATTAGTTTAATTAAGTTAGGAGTAGGTAATGGAGATAGCAGTTAGGGCAGTCGAGTGCTCGGTAAGCCGTATGTGGGAAATCAGAGATAGCACAAATGTCCTGATGACTACTCCTGTACAAGGTGCATCCTGCTGCAGCTCCTGACAAACCGAGTTAGGGAACTGGAGCTGGAGCTGGATGAACTTCGGATCATTCGTGAGGCAGAGGCAGAAATAGACAGGAGGTTCAGGGAGACAGTCACCCCTTAAATTCAGGAGGCAGGTAGTTCGTGACTGTCAGGAGAGGGAAGGGGAATAGAGAGAAAGAGCTGAGCACTCCTGTGGCGGTTCCGATCAACAAAAAATATACCGTTTTGGATACTGTTGGTGGGGACTACCTACCAGGGACAAGTTGTAGTAGTCGGGTCTCAGCCAAGGAGACTGGACCCTTAGCTCAGAAAAGGAGTGAGAAGTTTAGAGCAGTAGTGATAGGGGATTCGATAGTTAGAGAGACAGATAAGAATTTCTGTGGGAGAGATCGAGAATACCGAATGGTCTGTTGCCTCCCTGGTGACAGGTTCCGCGATATCTCAATCGAGTTCTCAGTATTCTCAGGAGGAAGGCTGAGCAGGCCGATGTCGTAGTCCATGTAGAGACCAATAATATGGATAGGAAGGGGGAGGAGGTCCTGTAAAGAGAGCTTATGGTGCTAGGTGAATAGGTGAAGGACAGGACAACCAGGCGTCCCACGTGCTCGTGAGGCTATAATTAGGAAAATAATGCAGCTAAGTACGTGGCTAAGGAGATGCTGCAGGAGGAAAGGGTTTATGTTTCTGGATAATTGGGCTTTGTTCCAGGGAATGTAGGAACTAAGCCGACCGGACGATTTGCACCTGAACTGGAGGGCAACTAACATTGTTGCGGGGAGATTTGCTACTGCTGCTGCAAGGAGTTTAAGCTAGATTTGCAGGGGGACGGGAACCAGAGTATTAGAGTAGATAGTGAGGCATAGGAGGATAAAGGTCTTGCGAGTACTGCATGTATAGACAGAAATCACAGGTTTGTACGTGTTAGAAATGTTCTCAGGTGCATCTATTTCAATGCAAGGAGTATTGCAGGTAAGGAAGAGTTTAGGGCGTGGATTGGCACTTGGGATTACGACAATATTCCTATTAGGGAGACGGTTGCAGGAGGGGCAGTAGTGGCAGCTTAATGTTCCGGGATTCCATTGTTCAGACATGATGGGGGTGGATGTAGGCGAGAGGAGTGGCATTACTAGTCAAGGAAAATATCACATCTGTGCGTAGACAGGACAGCCCGGAAGGCTTGTCTGCAGATGCCATAGGGGTGGAGCTGAGGAACGTGAAAGGTATGACCTCACTAACAGGGCAGTAATATAGACCGCCCAATAACCAGAGAGAATTGGTGGAGCAAATCTGCGAGAGATAGCAGACCGATGTAAGAAACTGAAATTTATAATAGGAGGGCATTTTATCTTTCCACATCTTGTCTGGGACTCCCACACTGTGAAACGGCTAGATGGTTTAGAGTTTGTCAAATCTGTTCAGTAAAGTTTTCTAAATCAATGTATAGAGGCACCTATGAGACAGGATAAAATACTTGATCTCCTATTAGGGAACCAGACAGGACAGCTGACAGAAGTATGTGTAAGCGAACATTTTGGGTCGAGTGAAGATAATGTCATTACTTTCACTTTAATTGTGGTAGGACAGGTATGGTCCTCCAGTAGAGGTTCTAAATTGGAGAAGGGCCAATTTTGTCGAATTGACAAAGGATCTAGGAAGAGTGGATTGCAATAAGTTATTTTCTGGCAAGAATGTGTGCACTACGTGAAAGGCCTTCAAAGGTGAATTTTTGAGAGTGCGGAGTTTACATGCTCCTGCCAGGATTAAAGGCAAAGTTAACAGGCATAGAAAATCTTGGTTTTCAAAGGATTTTGGCGATCTGGTTAAGAAAAAGAGAGAGGTATATAGCAGATATAGGCAACAAGGAACAAATGAGGTACTTGATGAGTATAGAAAAAGTAAGAAAATACTGAAGAAGGAAATCAGGAGGGCAAAAAGAAGACAGGAGGTTGCATTGACAGATATGAGAAGATAATCCCGAAGGGTTTTTACAAGTATATTAAGAGTAGAAGGATTGCAAGGGACAAAAGTTGTCCTCAAGAAGATTAGAGTGGCCGTCTATGTGTGGAGCCTCACGTGATTGGGGAAATCTTAAACAATAATTTTGCATTAGTATTTACTCAGGAGCCTGGCATGGCGTATGTGGAAGGAAGGGAAACAAGGAGTAGTGTCATGGAGCATAAATAGATTAAAGAGGAGGAGGCGCTTGCTGCCTTACAGCGAATAAAAGTAGATATATCCCCTGTGCCTGACATAATATTTCAGCGGAACTTGAGAGGGCTGGTGTAGAAATTGCAGGGGCCCTGGCAGAAATACTTATAATGTCCTTAGCCACGGTTGCGGTGCCAGAGGGTTTGATGGTAGCTCTTATTGTCTCATTGTTTAAAAAAGGATCCAAAGGTTAATTAATTGCAGGCCGGTGAATCTGATATCTGTGGTAAGGAAAATATTGGAAGGTGTTCTGAGAGATCAGATATACAAGTATGTGGACAGCAAAGGGCGTGGTAGATCGTATTTAACGAATCTTGGAGAGGATTTCGAAGAGGGTACATAGAAACATAGAAATTAGGTGCAGGTGTAGGCCATTCAGTATGTTCATGGCTGATCACCCAACTCAGAATCCTGTACCTGCTTTCTCTCCACACGCCCTGATCCCTTTAAATAGGGGCCATATCTAATTCCCTCTTAAATATAGGCGATGAACTGGCCTCAACTATTTCCTGTGGCAGAGAATTCCACAGATTCACCACTCTGTGTGAAGAAGTTTTTCCTCATCTCGATTCTAAAAGGCTTCCCCTTTATCCTTAAACTGTGACCCCTCGTTCTGGACTTCCTCAACATCGGGAACAATCTTCCTGCATCTAGCCTGTCTAATCCCTTTAGGATTTTATACGTTTCAATAAGATCCCCCCTCAATGTTCTAAATTCCATCGAGTATAAGCCTTGTCTACTCAGTTTTTCTTCATATGATAGTCCTGCCATCCCTGGAATCAATCTGATGAGCCTTCTTTGTACTCCCTCTATGGCAAGAACGTTTTTCCTCAGATTAGTGGACCAAAACGGCACACAATACTCCAGGAATGGTCTGACCAAGGCCTTGTACAACTGCAGTAGAACCTCCCTTCTCCTGTACTCGAATCCTCTTGTTATGAATGCCAACATACCATTCTCCTTTTTCACCGCCTGCTCTGCCTGCATGCCTACTTTCAATGACTGGTGTACAATGATACGCAGGTCTCATTGCACATCCCCTTTTCCTAATCTGCCACCCTTCAGATAATAATCTGTTTTCCTGTTCTTGCAACCAAAGTGGATAACCTCACATTTATCCACATTAAATTGCATCTGCCATGAATTTGCCCACTCACCTAACCTATCCAAGTCACCCTGCATCCTCATCGCATCCTCTTCACAGCTAACACTGCCACCCAGCTACGTGTCATCCGCAAACTTGGAGATTCTGCATTTAATTCCCTTGTCTAAATCATTAATATATATTGTAAACAACTGGGGTCCCATCACTGAGCCTCGCGGTATCCCACTAGTCACTGCCTGCCATTCTGAAAAGCTCCCGTTTAGTCCCACTCTTTGCTTCCAGTCTGCCAACTAGTTCTCTATCCACATCAATACCATTCCCCCAATACTGTGTGTGGTTTAAGTTTGCACACTGATATCCTGTGTGGGACCTTGTCAAAAGCCTTTTGAAAATCCAAATATACCACAGTCACTGATTCTCCCCTATCCACTCTACTAGTTACATCCTCAAAAAATACTCTCAGTTTCATCATACATGATTTTCCTTTCACAAATCCATGCTGACTTTGTCCGATGATTTGACTGCTTCCAAATGTGCTGTTATCACATCTTTGATAACTGACTCTCGCATTTTCCGCACCACCGATGACAGACTAATCGGTCTATAGTTCCCCGGTTTCTCTCTCCCTCCGTTTTTTTTTAAAAGTGGGGTTCCTTTTGCCACACTCTAATCCTCAGGAACTAATCTAGAATCTAAAGAGTTTTGAAAAATTATCACTAATGCATCCACTATTTCGTGGGCTACTTCTTTGAGCACTCTGGGATGCAGACCATCTGGCCCTGGGGATTTATCTGCCTTTAAGCCCTTCAATTTACCTAAAACCACTTCCCTACTGATATGTATTTCCCTCAGTTCCTACCTCACACTAGACCATCGGTCCCCTACTATATCCGGAGGATTATTTATGTACTCCTTAGTGAAGACAGAAACAAAGTAGTTATTCAATTGGTCTGCCATGTCCTTGTTCCCCATGATCAATTCCTGCAGTGGATTGACAAGAACTGAGCACAGTATTCCAAGTGCGGTCTGACCAGGGTTCTATACAACTGTAACATTACCTCTTCACTCCTGAACTCAATCCCACCGTCGATAAATGCCAATACACCACATGCCTTCTTCACCACACAGTCAAACTGCACAGCAGCTTTGAGTATCCTATGGGCACAGACCCGAAGATCCCTCTGATCCTCCACACTGCCTAGAGTCTTACCATTAATACTATATTTTGCCATCATAATTACCTACCAAAAGGAACCACCTCACACTTATCTGGGTTGCACGCCATCTGCCACTTCTCAGCCCAGTTTGCATCCTACCGATGTCCTGCTGAGACCACTAACAGCCCTCCACAGTATCCACAACACTCCCAACCTTTGTCTCATCAGTGAATTTACTAACCCATCCATCCACTTCCTTATCCAGGTCATTTATAAAAATCACAAAGAAAAGAGGTCCCTGAACAGATCCCTGAGGCACACCATTGGTCACAAACATACATGTATAATCACTGTTTGCATTCTGTCGGCAAGGGAATTTTGGATCCACAACGCAAGGTCCCTTTGGATCCCATGCCTCCTTAATTTCTCAATAAGGCGTACATGGGGTACCTTATCAAATGTCTTGTTGAAATCCATAAATGCTACATCTACTGCTCTACCGTCATCAATGTATTTCGTCACGTCCACAAAAAATTCAATCAGGCTCCTAAGGCACAACCTGTCTTTGACAAGTCCATGCTGACTGTGCCTAATCTTATTATGCCTCTCCAAATATTCATAAATCCTGCCTCTCAGGATCTTCTCCATCAACTTACCAACCGCTGAGGTTAGACTCAGTGGTCTATAATTTCCTGAGCTATCTCAACTCCCATTCTTGAAAAAAGGAAGAACATCTGCAATCCTCCAATTCTGAAACGTCTCCCGTCCCCATTAATGATGTAAACAAAGATCTTTGCCAGAGGGTCAGCAATCTCCTCCCTTGCCACCCACAAGGTAAGTTAACCCATATACGGCTTATTGAGAAACTAAAGAGGCAAGGGATTCAAGGGGACCTTGTTTTATGGATCCAGAATTCACTTGCCTCTCATCTTGTCGTGACAACTGCTCCAACTTGATGCTTTTCAAAAGCTCAAGCACATCCTCTTTCTTAATGTTTATATGCTCAAGTTTTTCAGTAGTCTGTAACTCATCCCTACAATTGCCAAGGTTCTATTCTGTAGTGAATACTGACGCAAATACTCTGCTCTCTTGTCCAGATCCATACACACTTCTCCATCGTCCCATTCTCTCACATCATCCTCTGACATCATTCTCATGGCCCCTTCTGGCCCTCCTAATTTCATTCTTAATCTCCTTCCTGCTAGTCTTATAATTTTCTATATCTTTATCATTACTTAGTTTTTTGAACCTTTCATACGCTTTTCTTTTCTTTTTGTCTAGATTTTCAGCAGCCTTTATACAGCATGGTTCCTGTACCCTACCATTCTTTCCCTGTCTCATTGGAACATACCTATGCAGAACACCATACAAATATCCTCTGAACATTTGCCGCATTTCCGATGTACATTTCCCTAAGAACATCTGTTCCCAAATTATGCTTCCAAGTTCCTGCCTGATAGCTTCATATTTCCCCTTACTCCAATTAGACGCTTCCCTAGCTTATCTGTTCCTACCCTTTATGGTAAAGTAGATAGAATTGTAATTACAAAATGCTCTCCCACTGAGAGACCTGGCACCTGACTAGGTTGATTTCCCAAGTACAGCCTCATTGTAGGCCTCTCTACATATTGCGTTAGGAAACCTTCCTGAGCACACTTAACAAACTCCACCCCATCTAAACCCCTTGCTCGAGAGAGATGCCTATCAATATGGGGGAAATTGAAATCTCCCACTACGACAAACCTGCTATTATTGCATCTTTCCAGGATCTGTCCCTCTATCTCTCTACCTGCTTCTCAATCTCCCTGTTTCTACTGGGTGGTCAATAAAAAAATATACCTAGTGGAGTTATTGACACCCTTTCTGTTCCTAACTTACACCTACATAGACTTCATAGACAATCTCTTCTTGACTTCCTCCTGTTTTGCAGCCGTGACACTATCTCCGATAAGCTGTGCCATGCCCCCACCTCTTTTGGCTCCCTCCCTGTCGATTCTGAAACATCTAAAGCCTGGCACTATAAATAGCCATTCCTGCCCCTGTGCCATCCAATTCTCTGTAATGGCCACAGCGTCATAGTTCCAACTACTGATCCACGCTCTAAGCTTTCTTTTTCATGATGCTTCTTGCATTTAAATAGACAATTTTAAACCATCTGTCTGATCGCATCTCTTCTCTATTACTTACGTTTCCTCCCTCTCATACTGTCTACAAGCTTTCTAGATTTGTGAGCCAACCACTCCTTCCTCTGTCTCTTCAGTTAAGTTCCCACCCTCTAGTGATTCTAGTTTAAACTCTCTCCAATAGCCTCAGCAAACCTCCCTGCCATTATATCGGTTCCCCTTGGTTTCAAGTGCAATCCGTACTTTTTGTGCAGGTCAATCCTGCCCAAAAGAGGCCCCAATGATTCAGAAATTGAGTCCTTAACCCCAGCTCCAAACCCTTAGCCACTCATTTATCCTTCTCCTCACTTTATTCCTATATTCACTGTCGCGTGGCACAGACAGCAGCCCCGGGATTACTACGTTTGTCCTGCTTCTCAAATTCTTTCCTAACTCCCTGCAGTCTGTTTTCAGGACCTCCACCCTTTTCCTATCTATGTCGTTGGTACCAATATATAACACGACCTCTGGCTGTTCACATTCCCAGTTCAAGATATCGTGGACGACAACAGAAACATCCCAGACACGGACACTTGGAAGGAAAACTACCATCCTCATTTCTTTCCTGCGTTCACAAAATCGCCTGTGTGACCCGCTACCTATATTGTCCCCTGTCACTGCTGCCATCCTCCTCCTTTATGACCCTTCTGAGCCACAGCGCAAGAGTCTGTGCCAGAGGCCAGTCATTGTTGCTTCCCCCAGTTAGGTCGTGTCCCACAAGAATGCTCAAACAGGAGTACTCATTGTTAACATTGAACATAGAATAGTACAACACAGTACAGGCCCTTCGGCCCAAAATGTTGTACTGACCCTTTAACCCTGCCTCTCATATATCCCGTCCACCTTAAATTCCTCCATATACCTGTCCAGTAGTCTCTGAAATTTCACTAGTGTGACTAGTGTGTCTGCCTCCATCACTGACTGAGGCAGTGTATTCCACGAACCAACTACTCTCTGAGTAAAAACCCTTGCTCTAATATACTCCTTGAACTTCCCACCTCTTACCTTAAAGCCATGTCCTCTTGTATTGAGCAGTGGTGCCCTGGGGAAGAGGCGCTGGCTGTCCACTCTACCTATTCCTCTTAATATCTTGTATACCTCTATCATATCTCCTTTCATCCTCCTTCTCTCCAGCGAGTAAAGTCCTAGCTTCCTTAATCACTGATCAAAATGCATACTCTCTATTGATTTGGATTTCGACTTGGAGCAAACATGTTAGAAAGACAACCATCTCCTTCCACTCTTTATTTGCCTCTGAAACAGCTGTATCTTTTCACAAAGTTTTCTCATTACAAACACTGAAGAAAACTTCAGCTTTTGTGATTTTGGAGGTGGTGTTTAATTTCCTGCCTGGCTTTGTACACAGTGCTTTGTAAGAGAAGCAGTAGAAGAAGCAATAGATTTTTAGGATACTTATTTTTGATGCAGTGATGTAGTAATTCAACTGTTTGAATTTTTCTAAAAAGAATTCATTAATTTGTAGATATTAAGTGTTGCAATATTCCACAATAATTCAGTTGTATGAAAGTGATATTAGAAATCACTATCGCATCATCAAGTAAGGAGTAACTACTCACAATCGGGTGTAAACCGTGGAATATTTAACACTGAAAGAATACAAGATAAATTTTATTTCGTATTAATTGGGATAACCATTTCTGTAAGCCTACTGTCAACATTGCCTTATTGTATGTAGCATTAGAAGTTTGTAGAAAATTTACTATAAAGTCATGTTAATAAGTAAATCTGTTTATTTATGTTAATTACCTTAATTTTTCCACAGCTTTTGACACATACACATATGGTGAATGTGTCAAAATGAAAATTTGATTACGTATGCATTGCACCTGCAGTTATAATAGTACTGAGGTAAACTTTGCAACAATTAATTTTAACATTTGAACAGTAATTTTCTAATAATTTGTATTTTTAATTTTAATGAGACTGCAGAAGCCTTTGTTTATGAGGTCTGTATATGTATGTATATATAACATTTTTCTCCCAGTTTATCTTGATGAACATTGTTTACTTTGTAGATTCAGCTGTAATATTAATGACAACTAAAGTACCTATACAGGTATGGAATCCTTGTGGATCCAGTTCAGATTATTGCATTTGCTTTGAGTGACCCCAACACGTGGCCAGGTTCATATCTGATTATTGGTAAGTGAGAACATTTGGACTAAAATTAATTTTTTTTTTAAATTGTACTTGAATGTATTAAATACATTTGCATTTTAAATAGATCTTGCATTTATTTGAAATTAATAATAATGGAATTTTAAATCTTGCAGCATTTTGGCAAAAATAAACAAAATTAAGGTGTTATTCAGCAAATTTTAATATATTATTTAAATATTCACAAAGAACCACTGAACCATAGAACATTATAGCACAGAAACAGGCCTTCTGGCCCTTCTTGGCTGTAGCAAACCATTTTTCTGCCTAGTCCCACTGACCTGAACCTGGACCATATCCCTCCGTAGACCTCTTATCCGTGCACCTGTCCAAGTTTTTCTTAAAAGTTAAAAGTGAGCCCGCATTTACCGCTTCAGCGAGCAGCTCATTCCGCATTCCCAACACTTTCTGTGTGAAAATGCACCACCCCCCATGTTCACTTTAAACTTCTCTCCATTCACCCTTAACCCATATCCTCTGGATTTTTTATCCACTAACCTCAGAGGAAAAACCCTGCTTGCGTTCACTCTATGTATACCCATCATAATTTTATATACCTCTATCAAATTTCCCCTCATTCTTCTACGCTCCAGGGAATTAAGTCCTAACTTATTCAACCTTTCTCTATAACTCAGTTTCTCAAGTCCCGGCAACATCCTTGTAAAGTTTTTCTGCACTTTTTCAAACTTATTAATATCCTTCCTATAATTCAGAGTCCAAAACTGCACACAATACTCCAAATTCGGCCTCACCAATGCCTTATGTAACCTCACCATAGCATTCCAACTCTTATACTCAATACTTTGATTTATAAAGGCCGATGTACCAAAATCTCTGTTTACTACTCTATCTACCTGTGATGCCAATTTTAGGGAATATTGTACCTGTATTCCCAGATCCCTCTGTTCAACTGCACTCCTCAGTGACCTACCATTTACCTTGTATGTTCTACCTTGTTTTTCCTTCCAAAGTGCAATATCTCACACTTGTCTGTTTTAAACTCCTTCTGCCATTTTTCAGCCCATTTTTCCAGCTGGTCCAAATTCCTGTGCAAGCTTTGAAAAACTTCGTCACTGTACACTACACGTCCATTCTTTGTATCATCAGCAAATTTTCTGATCCAATTTACCTCATTATCATCCAGATCATTGATATAGATGACAAATAACAATGGACCCAGCATTGATCCCTGTGACACATGACTAGTCACAGGCCTCCACTCAGAGAAGCAATCCTCCACTACCACTCTCTGACTTCTCCAATTGAGCCAATGTCTAATCCAAATTACTATCTCAGCATGTATACCTAGCGACTGAATCCTCCTAACTGACGACCCTTGCCGGACCTTGTCAAAGGCCTTACTGAATTCCATGTAGATAACATCCACTACCTTCCCTTCATCCACTTTCCTTGTAACCTCTTCGAAAAACTGTAGGGGATTTGTTAAACATGACCTACCACAAACGTGTGTTCTATTAACCAGGGAATCAAAAATTATTTCCTGAAAAGGATTGTCTGTATTATTGATTGCAACATGATTACACATTCTCGAGTCTCCATTTACGTATCGACACTGTGACGTTTCTAATTACATTATACCAATGAAGCCCCTGAAGAATAATAAAGTGACACTCATTTCAATAACGTTGATGTGTTTCTAAGTGCTACTTTGAATCGTTTTATGACCTGTGGATCCAATGGCTAAGAAGCTTAAATCAGTATCCGTACACAGGCTTTGATATTTTAAATTATCTTAGTCATGTGCAATCATTTTGATTACTTAACAGGTGGCACATCTTTCCATTTTGGGCCATGGTGTCCTGGTGCTAAGGAGATTTGGTTTCAGGTTCTTGTCTCCAGTATTGAAGAATTGGTATTGTAGTTCAGTGAGAAGATATTTTCTGTTGCAGCTAAGTTATTTTCCCTCTGTTTCTGCAGTCAAGACCAAGATTATTTCATAAAACTCAAATGGAATACCGTGTTTGGTTGTAGGAACATTATCTCAGGAAAGGAGTACTTACCATAGAAAGGAATCAATGCAGACACACCAGAATTGATCTAGACATAGTTGCATTATGAAAACCAAGGATTTATTGATTTAGAGATGCAATGCAGACTAGGCCCTTCGAGCCACACTACCCTGCAACGCCTGACAAGCCCATATTAACCCTAATCTAATCATAGGACAATTTACAACAACTAATGAAAATTTGTGAATGATTTATTCAAGATAAATGTATTAAGACTGTTACAAAGAGGCAATTCCTCACGGAAGTAGAGAAGACTGAAAATTCTAAGCAAGACACAGAGGTGAATGAAATTTCCGTGTTGGCAAGATGGAAATAGTAGTGACTCCTTGCATGTGTATTGGGGTATCATTCTTTTACCCAAGTTAATTGAGCTTAATCGTTCAAAGAACAATGTTAGCAGTTGACGGTAGAAATAAGGGGCATTTCTATTATCAAGAAAAATTCAAGGAAGTGCTGAATATCTTGAATTGCTTATAGGAAGGGGGAAATTGAATTGTGAGAGGGAGGAATGCAAGTGATTAAAATTCACTGCATTATTTTGGTTTTCTGTTAGATGTTATCTTTGCATTTATTTGAAGTAACGGAACAATCTGTTTTAAACAATGTAGTACAATTAATAGACTTTGAGAAGGTAATTACTGGAACACTGTGAAGTACGGAAGGCATAATGTACATATTTTTTTTGTGTACCATGCTCTGCCAGAACCTCAGCAACTACTTATGATTTTAAATGGTTCTCTTGGAGGAACGATTCTGTGAGTGGTCCCCCACGTCCTTCTCACTGTACAGTGTTTATTTGTTTGTTTGCTTGTTTTACGAAGCCGAGTTATGAGCACAGCACTCAACCCGGCATGGATGGAAAGTGTGGTCGAACTAGGGAACCTTCGCTCCAGAGTCTGGCACTGTTGTTATTGCGCTACCATCTGGACAAAGATTATACTGCAGACGAAATTGATATCAAGTTGTAACTTAATGAACAGCTATCATTTTGCTCTTCGAAACAAAGGGCTCCAGGAATACTTGAAGGATATGTTCAACATTTTGAAAGAGTAAATCAATGAGTTGACGATGTGTCTCTTGGGTTTATTGTATATTCAAGCATTTTGCATAACAAATGAACGAACAGAATAACAAGATAAAATAAATAGGAAAAGATTTTAAAAAAAAGATTTTTTAGTAAAGCATTTGTACAGTGGAATATTAACTATTCAGTTTCTAAATTTATTAACATTATTAAATGTTAGTGTGAATAGTAGTTTCATTAATATAAATCTGGAATTAAAATCGTCAATGTGAGCATTTTTCTCTCTTTACAGTGCAGAATATATTAATCCCCATTGCTCTTCATATTGAAAAATCCCTGTCAACTCTAAGTGCATCTCCACTACTAAATTTCAACTTTATTTTATAAATATACTTTTTGGGAATGGTAAGCTGTGTTGAAAATTTAAATATGTATAGAGGCTGGAAAGCTGAAACTGAAAAAAATATATCAGAAAATTATGGGTGTACCCATTGATAGGTATCTAATTGGTCAGGGTATCAAGGGATGTGGGAAAAAGCCGGAAATTGGAACAAGATAGGAGAGTAGTTTAGATCATGGTGGAGTGGCGGCGCAGACACGATGGGCCGAATGGCCCACTTCTGCTCATTTGTTTTGTGATCTTGTGACCTTGAATGTCACGCAGCACCCATTGAAAAGGAAATGGCGTTAACATTTCAGATGTCAGATCCTTCATTAGAACTTCAGAATAGAGGAAGTAAGTCATTTTTCAGATTTATTGTGCTGAGAGAAAGAAAAGGATGATAGAACGTGTGGCCAAAGAATTGGTGCAGGGGGCAAGGTTTCAGATATGTGGTATCTATTCTAGGAAATGTATGCCCTGTATGAAAAAGATGGGTTACAGTTGATTCCCAGGGGGACCAATATCCTTGCGGTCAGGTCTGATAGAGCATTTGGCGATGATTTAAACTAACTTGGCAGAGGGATGGGGACCAGAGTGATAGGTAGAGGGTGGGATGGTTGGTATAAAGGTAGATGCAGTATATTGTGAGTCTGTGAGGAAAGATAGGAAGTGGAAAGTGCATAATTGTAATCAGCTGGATGTGTTGATGTGTGTCTTTTTTAATGCCAGAAGTTTCAGTAACAAGTGTGGTGAAATTAAAATCTGGATCACTACATCGAGTTACGATATCTTGACCATTACAGAGACAATGATATCGTAAGGGCTGCTGGATATTTCAGGATTTAGATCGTTCAAAAGGTACATGTAGCGAGTGAAGTGTTTGGGGGAGTAGCATTGCTATTCAGAGATCATATCACAATTGCAGAAGGATGTCATGGAGGATTTGTCTACTGAGTCAGTATGGATGGAAGCCAGAAACAGGAAAGAAGCTATCACTATTGAGAGAATTCTATAGATCTTGCAATAGAAACAAGGAGACTGTGGAGCATATTGGGAAACTGAATTTGGAAATGTGCGTAAATAAGGTAGTTGTCATGGATGAATTCAAGTTCTCTAATATTGATTAGTACCTCCTCAGTGCAAACAGTTTAGGGTCAGAATTTGTAAGGTTCATCCACGGAGGATTTCTGGCAGAATACGTAGAAAGGCCAACTGGAGGAGAGGTCATACTGGATCTGATACTAAGCAATTAACCTGGTCGGTTGACATATCTCTTCATGGGTGAGCATTTTGGAGTCAGTGACCTCAACTCCCTGACATTCAGCCGAGCCTTTACAGGGATAGAAGCGGAGGTACACGAAAATATTGAATTGGGGGAGGGCAAAATATGATGTCATTAGGTAACCTTGGGAGCATAAAATGGAAACACATGCACTCAGGGAATTGTACATCAGAGATGCAGAGTTTGTTTAGGGAGTACTTGCTTGGGGTACTGGATAGGTTTGTCCCACTGAGGCAGTGAAAGGACAGTAAAGTGGAAAAAAATGTGGAAAATTTAGAGAAGAGGGAGAAAGAGCATACATAAGGCTTAGGAAACAAGGATCAGACATGGTTCTAGAAATTTACAAAGGTAGCCAGGAAGGAACTTAATAATGTGTTTGGAAGAGCAAGCATTAGAAAGTATTGGTGTGTAGGATTAAGGAAAACCCCAAAGTGTTCTACATGTATGTGAAGAACAGGAGGATGGCAGCAATAAGCATAGGACTGATCAGGGATGGGAGAGGAAACCTATACCTGGAGTTAGAGGGTGTGGTGGAGGGCATTAATGAATATTTTGCTTCAGTATTCATTAGTAGGAACCGTGACAACTGTGAGGACAGTGTAACGCAGCTGATATGCAGAGACATAATGATATTAAGAAAGTGGATGTGTTTGTGATGAGCAAATTATTGGAGTGGATTCTTAGAAATAGGGCTTACAAGCATTTGTACAGGCATAGTCTGATTGGGGATAATCATTATGGCTTTGTGAGGGGCAGGTTATTCCTCAGTACTTGACTGAAGGTATGATCTGTGGAGGGCTATTTCAAGGGTGAAGAGAAAATATCGAATTAAGTTGCCAGCGACATTGAATGTACGGCTTCTCCTGTAGTGTTTGCAAGACTTGACTTCCTGCAAAGCAAAACCCAATGGCATCGATGCTTCACTACCAGATAAATTCAACGCCTTCTATGCCCACTTTGAAAAGGGAAAATATAACTGCAGCTGTGAAGATCCCTGCAGCATATCTGTGAGATATCCCTGTGAAGAGCCTTACTAGGTATTCCATCGGTACTTTCCACCTTGCGAGGATTCACGCTCTTTAATGACAGCATATTAGCCTGACCCTGTGATCTCTGTCTCAGACACCGATGTTTGGCTGTCTTTAAAGGGAGTGAAACCTCACAAGGCAGAAGGTTCTGAAGGTTACCAGGAGTACCTGGTAAGGCTCTGAAAACTTGTGCTAACCAACTAGCAGGAGTATTCAAAGACATCTTCAACCTCTCACTACTACGGGCAGACAATCCCACTTGCTTCAGAAAGGCAACAATTACACCAGTGCCTAAGAAGAATACTGTGATTTGCCTTAATGACTATCACTCACTCACATCTGTAGTGATGAAATGCTTTGAGAGGTTTTTCATGACTAGATTGAATTCCTGCCTCAGAAAGACCCAGGACGCATTGCAATTTGCCTGTCGCCACGATAGGTCAACAGTCGATGCATTCTCACTGGCTCTTCACACAGCCTTAGACCACATAAACAATGCAACCATCTATGTCAGAATGCTGTTCATCGACTACAGCTCAGCATTTAGCACCATTATTCCTACAATCCTGATTGAGAAGTTGCAGAACCTGGGCCACGCTCTGCAATTGAATCCTTGATTTCCTAACTGAAAGACTACAATCTGTACGGATTGGTGGTAATACCTCCTCTTCACTGACGATCAATACCAGTGCACCTCAAGGGTGTGCTTAGCCCACTGCTCTACTCTCTCTATGCCCATGACTTTGTGGCTAAGTATAGCTTAAATATCATCTATAAATTTGCTAATGATACAAACATTGTTGGTAAAATCTCAGATGGCGCTGAGCGGTGTACAGGAGTGAGGTAAGCCAACTAGTGGAGTGGTGTCGCAGCAACAACGTTGCACTCAACGTCAGTAAGATGAAAGAGCTGATTGTGGACGTCAGGAAGGGTAAGAGAAAGGAACACATACCAATCCTCATAGAGGGGTCAGAAGTGGAGAGAATAAGCAGTTTCAAGTTCCTGGGTGTCATGATCTCTGAGGACCTAACCTGGTCTCAACATATTGATGTAGTTATTAAGAAGGCAAGTTAGCTATACTTCATTAGGAGTTTGAAGAGATTTGGTATGTCTCGAAATACACTCGAAAGGTTCTATAAATGTACCGTGGAGAGCTGCATCACTATCTGGTATGGGAGTTGAGGGTGGGGTGGGCGGTCGGTTGGGTGCGGGCTACTGCACTGGACCGAAAGAAGCTGCAGAAGGTCGTAAATTTAGTTGGCTCTATTTTAGGTACTCGTCTACAAAGTACCCAGGACATCTTCAAGGAGCAGTGTCTCAGAAAGGCAGCATCCACTATTAAGGACTTCCAGCACCCAGGGCATGCCCTTATCCCACTGTTATCAGGCAGGAGGAACAGAAGCCTAAAGTCACACACTCAGCGATTCAGGAACAGCTCCTTCCCCTCCTAAACAGACATTGAACCCGAAAACACTACCTCTTTTTAAATACATATTTCTGCGTTTTGCATGATTTTTAATATATTCAATATATGTATACTGTAATTTACTTACTTATTCATTATTATTTTTTCTTCTATGTCATGCATTGCATTGGACAGTTGCTGCTAAGTTAACAAATTTCACGGCATATGCCGGTGATAATCAGAATCAAACTTTAATCGCCGAGTACCTGTACACATACAAGGAATTTACTTCCGGCAGATGTTGTCTCTCTGCTCATAGCAGATGATAAATATAAATGAAAATATAGATTATACATACAAGTAGTGTAATAAACCTAATTCTGATTCTGATTCTGAATTCTTTCAGGAATAGAGAAAACGAAATGTTTTGCTGTATATGGTTAGGCTTTTGACAAGGATCCCCATGGCAGGCTCCTTCAGAAAGTCAGGAGGGGGACTCCTGTTCTTTGTGATTTATTTTAATAAGTGACTTGGATGGGTAAATGAAAAAGTGGTTAGTAAGGTGGTTAGTGGAATTGTGGATAGTATAGACGGTTGTTGTAGTTTACTACATGATATTAATAGGATGCAGAGTTGGGCAGCAATGTGGCAGATAGAATTCATTCAGGAAAGTTCAAGTTTATTGTCATCTGACTGCACATGCATACAACCAAATGAAACAGCATTCCTCCTGGAGCACAGTGCACCTACAATACATGTATCACACATAACATTTAAAAAAACTCTTCCCACAAATACAGTAATTTATTAAATTATAAATCAAAATGCATGTTGTGCCTGGGCAATTACTGGTAAACAGTAATTGTGAACAATAAACAGCTCATGACCTAGTGACGAGACATCAGTAGTGGCAGGGTATTTATTAATTTCACAGCTTGGAGAAAGAAACTGTTACCCACCTGGCAATCTGAGCCTGATGTTCCTGTACCTCATTCCTGACAATAATGAGACAGTGGTTGCAAGTGGATGGTAATCATACATAACGAAGTTTTGTGCTCTTCATATACAGTGCTCTCCCCAGTAAGAGTTCTAACTTGGGGACGTGGGTGTTGACGAGACCTTGGTGATCCCCTCTGTGGTTTTTGAACGTCAAACTTGAAGGCAGAGTGCAGGGTTAATGGCAGAATTCTTAGCAGTTTAGAGGAATGGAGGAATCTTGGAGTGCAAGTCTATAGATCCCTCAAAGTTGTTGCGTAAGTAGATACAGTGTTTAAGATGACATATGATGTGTTGGGGGATTGAGTTCAAGAGCCATGGTTGCAGCTCTGAAAAACGCTGGTCTGATCACACTTCGAATATTGCACACAAAAAGCTGGAGGAATTCAGCAGGACTGGCAGCATCTTTGGGAAAGAGTAAACTGTAGTTATTTTGGGCTCAGACCCATCATCAGGACGGGGGTAAGAAAAATAAATGAGATGTCACTGTCTCGTAGATGCTGCCTGGCCTGCTGAGTTCCTCTAGCATTTTGTGTATATTACTTTGATTTCCAGCATCTGCAGATTTTATTTTGCTTGGAATAATGTATACAGTTCTGGTCACCTCAATATAGAAAGGTTGTGGAAGCTTTAGAGAGAGGGTACAGGGGAGGGCTACTACTATGTTGCTTGGATTGGAGAATGTGCTTTATGATGAGAGGATGAGTGAGCTAGGGCTTTTCTCTTTGGAGCAAAGGAGGATGAAAAGTGACTTAACAGGTGTACAAGATGATAAGAGACATAGATTGAGAGGGCACAATTTTAAGGTGATTGGATTGGGGGATGGTGGAGGTATGTTTTTTTTTTAACCGAGTAGTGGGTGTGTGGAATGTGCTGCCAGTGGTGGCAGTGGAGCAGATGCATTAAGGGTATTTAAGAGGCTCTTAGTATGATACATAGAAGAAAGTAAAACGGAGACTATATGGAAGGGAAGGGTTAGATTGATCTTAGAGTAGTTTAGAAGGGTGGTACAACATCGTGGACTGAAGGGCAGGTACTGCGTTATATTGTTTTATATCCTACATTCTATATATCTTATTCATAGCAGAATTGTAGTCGAAACTGCACTAATAGTAAAGGAAAGCTGACCAGAGTTCTCAGCTGAATAACTGGCAGAATGGGCCAGTTCTGTTACAGATAGAATAAAAAGAACAAGTTGGCCGTTATGATATTGAGTCTGGAGGGCTAAATAGTACCTTTACAGAAGGTGAGATGTTGTGCTTAAGCTTGCAATGAAAAATGTTGAAGTTCACGTACAGCAGTGTGTTGCAAAACTAAATTGGTAGGCAACCAGAAACCCAGGCTCATTCCTATTGACTGAATAAAACACTCAGCAAAACAATCAACCAATCTGCATTTGTTTTCTCCAATGTAGTGGAAACTATATTGGGATACACCAACAATGATACATTAGATTGAGAGAAGCATTGGTAATATGTTGCTTCACCACAAATCTGTTTGGGTCCCTAGATCTTGGGTAGGGAAGAGGTGCAGGAAGAGATATGGTGCTATAATTCCTTTAGTTTCATGGGGAAATACCATTAAGTTGTGAGTAGTTGACAGAAGAGCAGACATTGGTGTTGATAAACATTGGTGTTTATCTCTTCAAAATACTGAAAGGAGGGGAGGGAAATGAGTGCATTCTGATGGACTATTTTTGCAGTTGGTAGAAATTGTAATAGATGATCATTGAATGCAGAAGCAGGTGGAATTGAAGGGTATGATTTTGGGAAGAGTGGATAAGAATAAACATACAGGAAATAAATAAGATGGGATCAACGCCTCTGTCGGCTGTGGTAGAGAGCAGCAAGAGAAAATCTACAGATGCTGTAAATCAAAGGTATACACATAAAAAATGCTGGAGAAACTCAGCAGGCCAGGCAACATTTATGGAAAAGAGTGCAGTCAACATTTTGGGCCGAGACCCTTCATCAGGACTTTGGAGAGGAAACAATGATTCATTATATGAAGAAAGTATAGGCTATGGAGAGGATACGGAGAGATTTACTTGGATGCTGCCTGGATTGGTGGGCATCTGCTAAGAGCAGAGATTGGACAAAGTAGGGTTATTTTCTCTGGAGTAGCAGAGGTTAAGGGGAAGTTGGATAGGTTTATAAGATTTATAACAGGCATAGCTAACCTCTCATATCTTTTTACAGGGTTAAATGATCAATAATAGTATGCATTTAATGGGTGAGAGTGACAATTCAAAGTAGATATATGAGGCAAGTTCCTTTTTAACTGAGTTGTAGGTGCCTAGAAATAAAACTGCCAGGAGTGGTGCGGGAGTTAGATGTGTTTAAGGGGTTCTTAGATAGGCACATGAATATTGCAGAGAATATGGGATTATGTGTCATTAATTTGTTTGGCGCAACATTTTTGTCCATAGGGCCTGATCCTGTCCTGTGCTGTTCAGAGGCAACAATGTGGAAAGTCAGGGTGAGAACAAGAATAGTCAAGATGGCTTTGTGAGTTTTGGTGTGTAATAAAAGTGTACTAGTAATTTATTTTAAAATGTGTGTTGATTAATACAAAAGGAAGTTAAATAATTCTTATAGTTTGTCGTCTGCTGCTGTTGCTTTTACTAGCTCTTAACCATTACTCAGGACTTCCGTTCACTTCTGTTCTGTGAATTCTGTGGTGTCTATAGGGCCAAAGAAGTGGAGAAAGCACCAAGTGCATGGAGGGGGCAAGATGGTCGTAGTTTGTGAAATTGTACGTTCCTTTCATTGCTTATGTCAGGCTTCTGTGTGTTTTTCCACTTTCAGTGACTCCCTGGATTCTCAGAAGCAGTTAACATTTTCTTTCAAAGAGGATTTGGGGATCTTTTCCTCTATGAGCACAGAGGAGATAACAGTCTATGGAATAGAATTTTGGAATTCTGGTGTCAAATATTTGAACACAATGACTTACCCAACAGAATACACTAAATGTATTTATGCTCTCAGCATTGAGTGACCGTAGCGAAGATAAACATTAGTTTGCTGATCTTGCCTGTGAATTTATTGAGGCATCATTAGTTGTCTTTCTTCAATGCCTTGACGTGCTTGAAGTAGGCAGATCAGGTCTCCGGCATAAAGGAGGGTGAGAATCACACTGCTCAGTAAATCATGGGTTTTATGGTCTGGATAATATGAGCCACAGCATATCCTGGCACAATCTCTCCACGAAGTTACATTTTGTTCATATTGAATAACGTTCAGCTTGTCAGCAAAACCTATGACCATCTAAGGAAAAGTGTTTTGAAGATTAAAACCCCAAATATTAACTTATAGGCACTGATTACCCCATTTAACAGAAATTTTAAAAATTACTTTATTTAAAAGTAAATGGTTGTTTCCATAATATCCTGTGTATTATTTGTTTACTTTTTATTGTTTGCATTACTTGTACTTTATTTGCACATTGGATATTTTGTCATTTGTGGTTGTGTGGGGTTTTGCATGGATTCTATTATGTTTCTTTGTTTTGTGGCTCCCTGCAAGAAGTTGAATCTCAATGTTGTATATGGTTTGCATACATTGACAATAAATTTACTTTATACTTTCAACTATATCATACACTTTGCTTTAATGTATGATAGAACCATAGAACATTTCAGTACAGAAACAGGCCTTTTGGTCCTTCTTGGTGTGCCGAATCATTTTTCTGCCTAGTGCCACTGACCTGCACCTAGACCGTATCCCTACATACCCCTGTCAACCATGTACCTGTCCAAGATTTTCTTAAATGTTAAAAGTGACCCTGTAATCACCGCTTCAACTGGCAACTCATTCCACATTCCCACTACACTCTGTGTGAAGAAGCTCCCCCTAATGTTTCCTTTAAACCTTTCCTTTTTCACCCTTAACCCATATCCTTTTGTTTTTTTTTTCTCTCCCCTAGCCCCAGATGAAAAAAGCCTGCTTGCATTCCCTCTATCTATACCCATCATTTTTTTCAATTTTTTTCATTTCACATATCTATAAAAGCTTTCACAGTCAGTTTTTATGTCCCCTGACAGCTTTCTCTCATATTTTTTCTCCCGTTCATAATTAAGCCCTTTGTCCTCCTCTAATGGACTCTGAATTCCTCCCAGTCCTCAGGTGTGCCGCTTTTTCTGGCTAATCTGTATGTTTCTTCATTGGGATTGATACTATCCCTATTTTCCCTTGTCAGCCGCTGGTGCACTACCTTCCCTGGTTTATTCCTTTCCCAATCTGGGATGAACAATTACTGTAGTTCATCCATGATATTTTTAAATGTTTCCCATTGCATATTCACAGTCAACCCTTTAAGTATCATTCGCCAGTCTATCTTAGCTAATTCAGGTCTCATACTTGCAAAGTTAACCTTCTTTAAGTTCAGAACCTTCGTTTCTGAATGAACTATGTCACTCTCCATCTTAATGAAGAATTCCACCATATTATGGTTACTCTTACTCAAGGAGTTAACAAGAAGATAAATGAAGGAAAGTCTGTGGATGTTTTCCGGTTAGACGTTAGTAAGGCCTTTGACAAGTTCCTACATGAGAGGATAGTTCAGAAGGCTCAGACACTAGGTATCCATTGAGAAGTTATAAACTGGATTCGAAATTGGCTGTGCGGGAGAAGACACACAGACAATGGCTGTGGATAATTGCTTCACTGTCTAGAGGTCTGTGACTAGTGGTGTGCCTCAGGGATCTGTGCTGGGACCATTATTGTTTGGTGTCTATGTCAATGACGAAGTTGATAATGTGGTAAAGTGAATCAGCGAGTTTGCTGATGACACTAAGAATGGGAGCGCTGTCGAATTCTTTCAAAGCTTTCAGAGGGATCTGGACCTACTGGAAGAAAGGACCAAAATTGCTAGATAGAGTTTAGTGCAGACAAGTATGAGGTGTTGCAATTTGGAAGTACAAATCAAGGTAGGATATACACAGTAAATGGTAGGGAAGTGATAATTGTGGAGGAACAAAGGGTTCTGGGAGTTCAAATACATAAACCCCTGAAAGTGGCGTCACAGGTAAACAGGGTTGGTAAGAAGGCTATCGACATGCAGGCATTCATATATCAAAGTATTGAGCATAGGGGTTTGGATGTTATGGTGAGATTATATAAGACATTGGTGAGGCCAGATTTGGTGTACTGTGTACAGTTCTAGTCACCTAACTGTAGGAAGGATATCAGTAATATTGAAGGAGTGTAGAGAAGAATTATTAGGATCTTGCCTGGTCTTCAGAAGTTGAGTTAAAGTGAAAGATCGAATAGGTTAGGACTTTATTCCATGGAGCGCAGAAGAATGAGGGGGGATTTGATACAGGGTTACAAAATTATGAGGGGTATAAACAGAGTAAATGCGAGTAGGCTCTTTCCACTTAGACTATGAGAGATAAATACGAGAGGACATGTTTTTTAACGTGAAATGGGAAAGTTTTACGGGGAACATTAGGGGGAACCTCTGCACTCAGAGTGGGAGGAGTGTGTGAAACGAGCTGCCATCTGACGTGGTAAATGGGGGCTCAATTTTAGGTTTTAAAAATAAATTAGTTAGATACATGGATGGGAGAGGTCTGGATTGTTATGGAGTGGGTGCGTCAATGGGACTCGAGGAATAAAATAGAAGGGTCGAATGGTCTGTTTTCATGTGCTGCAGTTTTCTATCGTTCTGTGCTTTTGATGTTAATTGAATTTCTTTTCAAACGTAATACAATCTGAAGTTATGGGTGTATCTGAAGGTATTCAGATATACCAGCTGCCGTGCACATTATGCTATCAAAATATCATATCTTTCTTAATGAGGTTTAATTTTCTGTCGCCGAGCACCATTAATCCACATTTCCTCTATTTTATACATTAGATTGTTTAAAAAATTTAAAACATGATTCAAATAGAGAGCATTTTAACATTTAGTCCCTTGTATTTTCGTTCTGCAAATGTTATCAACTGTCCTAAAATTGCCAATCCATCATGAGTACACGCGAGTATTAGCATAATCGTGCGATGATTTACAGGAACAAAGGATTACATATGCAAGTCACATGCGGGAATAATAATAATAATAATAATAATAATAATAATAATAATAATAAGAAGAAGAAGAAGAAGAAGAAGAAGAAGAAGAAGAAGAAGAAGAAGAAGAAGAAGAAGAAGAAGAAGAAGAAGAAGAAGAAGAAGAAGAAGAAGAAGAAGAAGAAGAAGAAGAAGAAGAAGAAGAAGTAAATTAGCAATAAATATCGAGAACGTGAGAGTGTAACGAGGGAGCAATGGATGGTGGTCAATCAAAGTGTAAAGAAAGGTCTTCAAAGCTTAGACTCATCAGAAGCAAGGCGACACATATGAAATCCAAAGGCGAAATTACAAGCGCTAGTACTAGAAATAGAATTTCTCCGATTGATACCTCGGTACTCAGCACGAGAATTTAACTACAAAATTTTCTTTAAAAATGTGGCAGGTAATAATTGGCGGAGTGTTTTAAAACGACAGCGACAGTCGGAAGTTCAGTCGGGACGGTGACAAAACTACCCTTCCTACAACTGGCTCCTCACGACGCAGTGCAATCAAGATGGTGGTGATGGAAGTCCTCTATCAAAGTAATATCCAGGATTTCGCGTGAAGGAATCCAGCTTTTTTCTTCTGCGTCACATCCCTCCCAGTTCTGAAGCAACTGCCTTTTGCCTCAAACAATATGGGATCGTAAAGGTCAACAGACTGTTTTGGCAAGTTCACCTTTAATAATTCTGAGAGGCGAAACAGTTTAGTGAACTGAAGCTAAGGGCTGGAACGAAAGGGTTTCAGGCGGTATACGTGGAATATTTAGTGAGTCGTCATGGCACTCGAGAGTTTGAGATGATAGGTAACAGGATTTTGAACAGGTCGATGTAACGAGGAGCCAATTTTCTGGATTCAACCCACATAAGGAGATCTCCAGTTCTGAACTAGTTGCGGATCAGACCGACTGACAGGAATGAATTCCCGTTCCTGTCTTCTCTGGCGATTGGCCCGGTCTTATTGTGGCCGCGATTTAGCCATCAACGCCTCTCTCGCCTTAAACCATATCTGGCGACAACTCTAGACCTGTTTTTTCGCTGATAGAATCCGACGATTTGCTTCTTTTTCCAGGAAGAGCGGAGACTGATACCCAAATTGACCTTGGAAAGCGGTCACCACGAAAGACGGATGCTGAACTGTATTAAGAACAAACTCCCCCCAGATCAGGTTGTCAATGCAATTGGTTAGGTTCCCCGAGGCAAGACATTTGAGTGTTCTTTCAAAAGCTTGGTTGATCCTTTGCATTTGGCCATTGGTCTACGGGTGGAACCTAGACTGACAGAGGCCACAGTGACCTCAGAAAATGTTATCCAGACGAAGAGAAGGCTCTGCTGATTTGACCTATACCTCTCCTGATAATAGATATCAGCACATTTATTCAACGTGTCATCATCAAACCCAATAGGATTCTAGTCTCTATTAAGTCTGCTAAATTACGCTTGTCAGGAACAGTATGCAGTATAATCAAAACCGAAAAGATAACTCGTAAACTCGCCAAAGCAGTCCGAGTGCAGTAAAAATTTGCTTCAACGTTACTTGTTGAACTTGCTCGCTAACTTTCTAAATACATAACATCGTACACACTATGGCTTGTGATTCTATATCTAGCAGTTTAAACGTGATTTTCCATCGATATGGTTTCCAAAGCTTTACGAGTGATCTGCCCGAAATCCAGTCACCGATCTGGAATGCTTTGCCCACTAATATTGGAAACTAATTAATCAGAGACTGGAATCATATCAAAATCTGTCTACAGATCGTCACAAATCTATTCGTTCCAGGTAGGATTTAACTGTTACGCCTCAGTCTTCGGGAAATCCCATCTTGATGCTGATTTTGCTGCGTTTCCAAATTTTTACAATAAAACCCTTAATTAAATACACCTTAGCTGTCCGGCAAACTGTTTCCACCTTTGCTATACCACTATGCGATTTCGAGCCTAAGTTTTGTTTTATCACATTTTTGGCAAATGTCTAGAAGTTGACTGCCTTACACACACTAAAGAAGTGGCCTACAGGGAATAAGTATCTCTCTGACACAGTCGAGTCAAAAACAAATTCTTTCCCTCAATGTCGCAAAAACAAAGAGCTGGTTGTGGATGACGGCAGGAATGGAGAAAGGCGAATTCCTATTGAAATCAACGGATAAGGGGTTGAGAGGATAAACAGCTTCAAGTTCCGTGGAATCTACATCACTAAGGACCTCAAGTGTTCTGTACAATCCAGCTGTGTGTGCAAAAAAAGCCCGTCTATCACCTCAGAGGTTTGGGGTAGTTTCATAAAGTCCCCGAATCCTGAGAAATTTCTCCAGTGGCACAGTTGAGAGCATCCCGACTGGCTGCATCACCTCTTAGTATGGGAAATCTGCTTCCCTTAATCGTAGGATTCTTCTGAGAGAGCAGACTGCCCAGCGCATATGTGGATGCGAACTTCCCATGATTCAGGACATTTTTCGACAGGTGTGAAAAGAGAGCCCGATGGGCCATTGGGGACCCAAGTCAACCCAACCACAATCTATTCCAGCTGCAAACATTCGGAAAACGGCAACGTCATGTAAAACCCAGGAACCAAACAGGCTCCGGGACAGCTTCTTCCACCCGGTCATCAGACTGATTAATTCACGCTGACACAATTGTATTTTAAGCTATATTGACTATTCTGTTGTGCATCTTACTGTACATACTGACGGCAGAGCGAAGTTATGATGGCGCTAAACTGCGATTCATTTGCTTGTATTTTCGTTAGCAATTTTATTTAAATCTTTGATATTTCCTTTTCCGTTGTTAGGATGTGGGGGGTTCCTTTGAAAGCCCTGACTTAGAGGTACACTCTGACCTTGATTTTCTGCGGGAATGGGAACCGCTCTTTGCGTCTCACGACCTGCCAGTTTACTTTTTTTTTTTTTTTGAAATCCCAAGGAAATGTCCTGGAAGACAAGAGTTCGCACAAGGTACCAGGATTTTTGTGGCACTGTGGACATGCTGATTCTAGGACAGTGCCCCTGGCTGAAGCGTCACAGGAGAACACGGAAGGTCAAAAGGAGTGGTTTGCTGTCTGGGCTTGTGGACCTAGAGAGCTGCGACTTTATGGTGCTGAATCTCCAGGCGCAGATCTTGGGGGGGGGGGGGGGGGGAAGCAACGTGAAGGACCTAACATCGTAAGTCAACGAGTTATTTGCTGTATCTCCCCTCTCGCTGTGAAACGGGGACGCCTCTCTTTCCCTGATTAGGGAGGGAGAGAATGTCTGTGTTAATTCGAATTATCGGATGGACAAGTAGGCTTTGCTAAACAACAAGTCCCTATCTTTATTGACGCTTTTTTGCTTGGCGGGGGTGGTCATTGCCTTGCTGATGCTGATGCAGCGGAGAGGTATTTCGGAGTTGGTGGGGACTGGGGTTCAAATATTTTAGCTGACATTCGCCCTTCGCGCAGTACTCAGTTTTAGTGGTTATCTGCAAAGGCAACGAAGTTCAAGAGGTATATTATGACCTCCTCTTGTGCCAAGATAAGTCCATTATCAGTATAGTGAGGTTATATTCAGACTGCGTGGCCTCCAATATGATTGTATAAACATTGTTTTTTCCTACGGGTAAGATAAATCCCTCCCCGTACCCTCTACTTCTAATCCCCACTCTGGCATTTTACCTCTCCTCATCCGCCTAGCACCCATTCCCCGCACCACACTCCGTGTCCTCTTCTTCTGTATCTCTTATGGTCCACCATCCTCTCCTATCCTCACATTCTTTTTTCTCCAGCCCCTTACCTTTCTAAAGCATCTGGCTCATTTTACATTTTGTTCTAGCCTCTATCCCCTCCCTCTCCTTCTTCTTGTGGCGTCTATCCACTTCCTGTTTAGTCCTGAAGAAGGGCCCCATCCGGAAGCATCCACTGTTTATTTACTTCCATATATGCAGACAGATTTGCTGAGTTTTTTCAGCATTTTCTGTGTGTAACTCTAGAGATTGTTGTGCATGAAAATGCCAGGAGATCAGCAGTTTCTATGGTACACAAGACACACTATCTGACACCAACAATCATTCCATGGTCAAAGTCAACAGAACTATATCTGTACGTTTCTATGAAAAGGTTCTGCCATGATTAGCTGATTAGATATTTGCATTGTTGGCCTCCGTTATTCTCGACAGACCATAGATTTGCTCCTTGGTAAGTTTCCACGGCGCATGCCTGGGCAAAGTTTTTTTTATTATATATATTTGCATTAACAAGCTGTTAACATGTACCTAATAAATTGGCCACTGACTGAGTGTATGGTCTGAACGTTGGGCTGCTGTTGTAAATCTTTTATTCTATCTGTACTTCGGCATATCTGTGCATGTACAAATATAACTGACTTGACTCAATTAACACCAACATTTTTACAAATTCAATTTCATTAAGAAATTGCCCTGTATTATAAATTTCCTGGTAATTTTGGTAACCAGGGACGTAGGAAATGGAGCCACGCACAGTTTAAGCAAAATGTAGGAAACAGGGCCAAAGTGAATTGAACGGAAGCACCGAAACTAGACACCTAACAACAAGGAAACCTAGCAAATGTTACCCGGTGAGCCAGATATCAAATTGTCAGGACTCTTCACTCATCAGATTATTGGATTTTTAGTGTAATTAATTTCGGGTCTGCTGGTTTCACACCAATCAACCCAAGCACGATCTAAACAGAAGTTACTGGAGAGCATGCACAATGCGTTACAAATTCAAATGTTTGATCAGGCAATATGATGCTAAATAACCCATGCTTACCCAATTTCCTCGTTTGTTAGCGGGCGTATTACACATTGTTTACAATTCTCCTCACTCGTTGTAACTAGATGTAACCGTAAATCTTGCACAATTGAATTGATCGAACGGTGCAAGCTGGGAATTCCTTTCAAACATTGCACATTGGTAATGCACAAGCATAATATTTCCAGTGATTGCAAACACTCGAAAGTGTACACAAGGAAAGACATGCAAAACAGTCATTCATGAAAGAACTGACACTTCTGAATTTAATATTTCAATTTTATATTTTCCACTAAGAAATAACATCAACATGTTAGAATCAACTGTGATAACAAATTCTGTTGCAAATCTGTTCCAATGAATACACTGGAAGCGGAGGCACAATCAGTTTTTAATAGTAAGAGCTTTTACGGTAAGCTTTGCCCAAGAAACAAAAATATACTCATCAGATGGCTGACAGGCCCACAAACATAAACAACGTAACCAACAGTCATCTGTTTCAGGAGTTTGAACACAGATGAGTATTTCTGATATTCCAATGTATTCAAAATATTATAAGGATTCATTAAGGGAATTAAAATAGCTTAAACATTTTTCAGAGTATGAAGTAAAACAGTGGAAACGCTTAAAATTGTTTCAGGGCAATAAATTAACTCAGCAAGATCCTCTTACTGCCTTTCCTTTCAATTTAAATGCATTGACTCACTGATTGCGATTTATTCTAAGGTATCTACCATCCACCAGTGTCAGCCTGGTGCAATCCGGGAAGAAAAAGGTCACTTCAAGTTCAGTATCTTTCATAAGAAAACACATATACTGAGAAATAGAGGCCGTACAACATTTAAATACTGTCGTTAAAATGGAAGCCCACCAAAAGTGTATTTTCAGGAGAAACAGTGTCCGATCACTGCCCTGGTGGCACGGGAACCGAGACGTGGGTCCCCACTGGAGAACCTGAAACCTGAAGGAATCGGACATAAAAAGGCGATTGGCGGTCCGTTGCCTGAGTCAGGGTCATCCCGTTCGGCATCTTTTACAATAGACTCGATTTCCCAAGAGAGGACTGCCACCACACAGGATGGTGGAAACGTGGTCTCCAGGTTAGAAATGACCTCCTTAGAATTGCATTGGCGGGAAAGGGCGTCAGGACCGCGGACGGTAGGTGACAGTAAACGGACTGGGCGGGAGTTCAAGCATTTAGCGGTCTGGATATATTCAAGGTTCTTATGATCATTCCAAACAATAAACGGATGTTCCGCTCCATCCAGCCAGTGCCTTCTTTCCTCCAACTCCAGCTTGACAGCCAGTAGCTCCCAGTTCCCCACGTCGTAATTTCGTTCAGCGGGGGATATACGACGAGAACAGGAGGCACAGTGATGAAGCTTTTGGTCTGGACTTGAGAACTGCACCTATATTTTTTAATGGGAACCAGCTGTGTTTTAATTCATTGAACTAGCAGCAACTGGAAATCAGATGTAGGGAATTCAGGCAGAATTTAGAAGGTAGGAGGGAGATGGAGGATAGCCAGACGGGACAAACACAGCCGCATGATGATAATCTTGCAGTACTGAATCCACAAAACACATGGAGTCTAGAGGAGGCAGAGGCAGATGACAACGTGTAAGAGACCTGAACAGAAAACGATACTGAAACCGATTTTTTCAATATTGGAGAGAGAAGATTCCCAGAATACCTGATTACAAAATTAAGGAAGACATTTTCTGTTGGTCCGATTATCAAACAGGTCAGCAGTGGAAGCCCGTTCGAACAACTTCTAGTGGATCCGGAGAAAATCCCATGGAAGGCATTGAAGGATGTCGTTGAAAATTTTATCGGCCACTACAGAGCATCAAGCTTTCAGAAGATGCTTGACAACTTACTTCAAAAATACAAAACCATGAAGTGCGGCATATCTGTAAAAATTAATTTTCTGCATTCCCATTTGGACATCTCCCTTGCTGATCTTGGTGCTGTTCGTAACGAGCATGGTGAAATGATTCAAAAGGACATTGTGGTCATTAAAATGGGATCAATACAGCTGGAATCCATCGATGCTGACGCTTTATTGTTGGACATTTATGCAGGAAGCCTCAGGCTTTGAATACAAATGGAAAACTTCACAAAATATTTAGCTTATTTGAATTATTTCCAGGAGTCATTACCATTATAAAATTAAACACCTTATGTTCTGAAACGTTTATGCACTGTTTCTTCATTTTTCTACCTGCTACAAGTAATCTGAAATTATCCTTGTATTCAACTTCAAGCAGTCTATCTCATCCACATTGAAGAAGCAACACTTTCGACAAACTTTGCTGCTCAGTGGTTCCATCCATTCATGGCACCCACATTTCACGCATAGCCTTCCACTTACCACATCTTGCCCTGGCTCCATCTACCCTTCACCTCTCCGCTAATGGTCCCAATTGTCTCTCTCCTTTATGTGTTAGATTCCAGACCTGGTAGCTTTTGCCTTTCTGCTTATCACCCTCCAGAATTTTTATCTCGCTTGACATCCCCGACCCTCCTCCCACGTCAGCTGTCTCAGAAGATGGAAGTAGCTCCAAATTGCATACTCATCTCACGGATCATTTACAGCTGTGGAGATCAGGACCTGTAGGGACCATGGTAGAATAAGAAATGGAATAAAATGCCATATTCAAGGAACAAAAAGTTGCCTAATAAGATAGGTAGCAAAAAAGTGTCATGGTCCAGCTTGACTGGACGATTGAATATGGAATTCAGGGAATATCCAGCAGATCAGGTTAGCATGCACAGGCAGATCAACAAAATTAACACGTCAATTTACTTCTTTTCTCAGAATTGTGTTTCTGGACTTCTGAACCCACAATCATGACTTATGAATTGAAGAACTTAAATTAACATCGAAATAAATAAGAACATTCCCGTGTTTCATTTCCTACTTTATCTGCCAATTTTAAAGGCCCACAGTTTTTGTTCAAATTCTGGAGACGTATCATGTCGTCTCAAAATAGATATATTTTCACTTCCTGTTTATAATTTACCAATAAGAACATATGCATGCGAGCCTCTGCAGGTTTCTATATAAAAAATGTTCAGAATAGAATTTTAGTTCATCTGTCAGTTTATCAAGAATGCCTTGTGCTTATGAGAACTAACACGCTGCCTGAGAACAGAATTGCACTCCTGACTCTGCTCGTGACATCACGGAAAGCTGTGGTCAAAGATTGCTCTTCTCTGAAACATGCATGTTGCAGACAGCTTGTGATAACATCTAAGAGTAGGTCAATACGTTTATTTTAAGTAACTTATTTGATATCGTGCTTCTGTCAGCTAGATGATTCTCAAGTTGTGCTGTAACGTCTATACACCTGTAAGTGTGCTATGTTCGTTCTAGAAATAAATATATGAAACAATTTTAATAAACAGCTATATACTTGATATTTCTGTGTGAGTCATTCTCTGAGAACATTGAATGGAGAACCAATTACTCTGCAGATTAAACCAGTTTCCGGGGAAAGCATTCTCTTTTCTGATTAATTAAATGAGGCACCGCAGCTAGTAGATATTTAGTACAATTTGACATCGTGGTCGCAAAAGACATCTTCGCCTGAAGTCCTATTCCTATGCTTTACTAGTCCGTTGTTATATTAAAAGCAGTGTAAATGAATGGAGCAAGGAACAGGTAGATAACATTACATGAAGTGGCAATGCCGAGAGTCTCCTCTTGAAATAAAGATGTCCACGATACTTTTAAAGACTTAAATGAATGGGGAAGTAAGGGCATGTCGCTATGTGTTCGGCTTATATCCAGTTACATCATTAATTGGAAAGCAGTGTCATTAATGGAACCAGTTTTGCCGATGTTTGCAATCAGAATTAAACAGAAAACATCCGGAACCTGCTATGAAAAGGGAAAATACACATCATTTCTCTTCATGACTTCAACCTGAAGTGTTCACTCTATTTCTTACGGCCGTCTCTGCGTGGCTTGCTGAGTGTTTCCTATGACTTCCATGCAGTAGTATCGAAAGGTAGGTTTAATTTTGCAGTCATCTAACTCCAATTCAGCTCCCTATTATCTATTAAAGGACAATCAGCATCCACTAGAAACAATTACCCTGAAAAAAAACTTTGTCGAAACCATTTCGGAATATCTTTGTACTGAAGGCAGAGATATTTCAAGGCGCGATTTTATAAAGGATTTCTCCTCTGGTAACAAAATTGTCCACAAATTAGAAATCTAGATTTACAATTAATCTTTTGGCCTAACCAGAGATGTGCTTGATATTTAAACACGTCTTGAGTTTTCTGAGATTGTCATGTATTCAAGCATTTGAGATCAGAAAAACAATAAATCAAATACACAAAAAAGAAAAAGAAAATATCTTATACTTTCCTGTGCTTTTCTGCCCCCGTTAACGTCGAACAAATATATGACCGTGAAAATGTACAGATGTAGGGTTTATCTCTAAAGCATTTAAAACAAAATTTGTATCGGCAGTGTCATTCAATGATTATCTAAGAGCTAACACAACAATCCCAGTCTTGCTCAAACAAGACAATTTTTATCAGCCAACTTGTCTTTAAGAGTTTAGTAATCGGTCTGAGTTACTGCTCCATTCTTACATATCATGAAGAATGGACTAATGGAGAACAGAGAGTGGCTCATTTGGAACTAATCACAGTCCTCTCATCTTTAGGGTATACACAAAAAGTAATATCTGAAGGTCAAGGAAGAAATCTCAATAAAAATCTTAACTTCTGGAAATACTGTTTTCCGCTGCAAACGCATTTTTGTCACAAATTACCTGTAACGTAAAACTAAGTTGTCTCTCATTAGTATTGTCTCTTATGATTCATCCAGATCCACGGCAGGATAAGCTTCCCAATGTCCATTCCCTCTCCAGGTTAAACTCCTCAATAAACAGACCTCAATTACATCCCTTGGGGTCCAATAAACAACATGTGTATTACCTATGACCAACTTTACGCCCCAAGCAGCTACATAATTTCAGATCTGGGAGGACAGGAGACACAATTTAATTAGGGTGTCAAAGCTTCGATGAAAGCAGCATAACATCCCCACCGTTTCGTGGAAATTCGGAAACATAATTGTTCAAAATAGCGGTGTGTTCGACATGATATTCAGAAACTTATCTCCGTTCGTAGCAAGCAAATGGAAGCTCAGTATTGTTTCATCTCCAAACAATATGTTTTTGAATATTTCTTGTTCTCAATTCATAAGGGGATAACAATTTATGCCCTGCCAGGTTAGGTACAAGGGTGCGTGCTAACCCTTTCATTCTGTATCGGCTTCAATTTTTTGCTCGATGGGCTATCATATTGTCTCCCGTTTATACTGTGGAAATGTAGGAGATACTTGAAATAGCAGCATTTCCCCTAGTGGAACTGCTCGTGTTGATTGGATTTCAAATGGAGCCTCGGAACTGCAGTCAATCATTTGCGGCTTCCTCCATACGTCCTTTCTAGATGTTATTGCGGTACCCAATGAATCTCTGTCATCATTATACTGAATAACTTGCTGTTTGAACTCTTTAAGCTCACTATTTATGTAATCAACATCCTATACTAGGAATCTATCTCTATCACAGACAGCATTTGTTGCAGCTTTTCGCTGAGTTCTTCGTGCGAGCTGGTCACAGCAGCGAGAAAGGAACCTGAGTACTATGAGGCCTACTTTGAAAAATAAACCGACTGAAATCTGTCACTGGAATACATTTATGAAGGTTCCACATGATATGCTTTTGTTTCATGAAACTTAAGCATTAAATTGCATGGAAATTGCTGAAGTAATTGGACGAATACGCAAACATATGTCGTTGCTCTTTGTCATCAATGCACATAATCTAAAATCACACTTTTTACCATAGACGTGTGCATGACGAGGTCCGAGGGAATGTACTTGCTCTTCAAGCCAGGCTTCTTCATCAATTTTCTTTTTGTTTTGCAATCCAGACATTAAGCAGTAGTTCATTAGCCAAATTTTTATAATCGAAACCTGAAGGAAATTATCAAGAGAAGCAAAGTTTTAATTTATTTAACTCCGTCCCTACCCGTCACGGCTTAAAGACTTTTGGCTGTGTGAGCGCAGCTGCCTTCCGCGTTGTAGTGCCAAACCAGCAGGGTCCCATTTGACCGCAGGTATATGATTGAAAACTGCAAAGGTAAATTGGAATGATGAAATGTTGTTCTTATTTTTGCCCGCCTATCTTTTAAGACATTCTTCAACTCCGATAAGCGGATTTCCATCTTTACCATCAAAATGCTCAGAGTACAGATATAAATTTTTATCTCAATAAAGATTTGGATAATTACTTAATTCAGCAAAAAGTGAGAAATTTTCAGCATAATGACGAAAGCACTAGGTAGACCATGTGAAAGTAGAATTGTAAGAGTTTTTATTTTCCTCCCAGCCCAGGCAGAGTTTAAATCTGAACCACATTGTTCTGCTATACGGTGGCGTCATCCTGCGTCATGCTTACACGATTAATACATTTCCTGACGAAGTCCTTTTCCTCCAACAATTTCTTTTAAATACCACATGCATTGAAGAAATTGGTCGATTCGGTTTCTTTAAGATGTCGGAGAAATTCGCCGTTTCGTACATGGCGCTTCTGGCTATTACTTGGCTAAGTATGCTGATTTATTCATGCCGTTTCCGATCTGAATATTCTATTTGAGAATATTTAATCCTGTGTGCCCGCACCAGACTTGGTTACAGTGTTTCAGCTATTGGATCACTTTTGGCTGTTTGAAGTCTTATAGATTATTTTTTTATTCACTGTTACTAATACACTGGTTTACTTTTCCGGCAGCCGTCAAAGTAATTTCGAAAAAAGTATCTCAGTTCCCTCCGGACCTGGGCGTCCAGTGTGGTGCGAATGTTACCATGTTTTGCAGATTTCCAATATCAACAGATACTGTCGACGTTCGTTGGTGGAGGGAAGGCGAGAAGGCATTTTTAGAAAGGGACGGCAGAAAACATTTTACTGTACAAGGAGGAAGTGGAATACTTGCACTCTGGAATGTCAAAGTCCCCGACTCGGGAATGTATTACTGTGAAGCAAAGCATCAGAAACAATCTTTCGGGAATGGAAGTGGTACCAAGCTCACTGTGTTTGGTGAGTGTGGCAGTTTGGAGATTTTCGGCTCTGTATATTTTACATCAAACTTAGAGATGAAGGTGAAACGAAATGATTCTACTTGATAAGACAACGGTGAGAATATATTTGTATGCCATGTTAAAATATACCCCAGTCCAGAGGTTTTAAATCCAGAATTGAAAAGAACTGAAGAAATAATCACATTTCATGCAGCCAACTTTAGTTGCTTAATAGAGTTAATTCTGCTTATCATCGTAATTTGCCTGGCTCTTTCCCACCGCTGTTCTTCCTGCCCTGTTCATCAGCTATCTCTCAGTTAAACCTAATGTCCAAGGTTACTGATACCTTAGGACTTTACACTTATTATCGTGTAGGTACTTTGAATACAACGAACTAGTTTTCAAGAAAGGTTAGGATTGCTTTGCAACTAAGATGTTAGCAAATAATATTAATACTAATGTGAATGGCTGGACTTGGTTAACTCGATTCGGCATCACAGAGCACGCAAAGCGTGAAAACTTATATAATCTCTATCGAAGGGTTTTTATTCAGCAGCACAATGCTCCATTTCCGCATCGAGTAGAGAGGAGTAATTCCCAGTACCAAACGTGTTAATTCCAACATCAACTAACAATTTGTGGCATGCACTGCAATTGTCATTCCAACCTTTGTCATGCAGGATTAGTAAAATCTATACATTTTTCACCATACAAAATGGGGAGAAATATAGTCCTCCAAAGATCGAGGTGAAAGGTAGATAGTCTAGCGCAAAGCCCCATTCAACACTTCTGTTGTCAGCTCATGCCACAATGGTATCACCATCTGATTGAAGATGTTTCCCCAGATGTTCCCTTTAATACATCTCATTTCACTCTTAAGCTATGACTTCCAATTACATTCTGACCCAACCTCAGTGAATGAAGCAGTCTTACATGCACCTTTTCTGTATTCCTCATAAGTTTGTATACGTCTATCAAATGTTTTCTCATTCTCTTACGAATCACGGAAAAAAATCCTAACCTGTTAAACCTTTCCTCAAAATTCATGTCCTCAAATTCATGCACATCCCTGTAAGTTTTTTTTTATGTACTCATTCAATCATATTGATAACTTTCCTGCAGATACCTAACCAGAACTGCGAACAATATTTCAAATTTGTTCACACTAACGTTTAATACAATTTCAGCATAACCTCCCAACTTCGACACTCAATACTCAGATATATGAAGGCAAATTTGACAAAAGCTATCTTTATGGTACTACTCGCCTTCGACTCCACTTTCAATGAATTATCGAACGATATTCAAAGAACATTTTTTTTACCGCACTCCTCAATGCTAGTTTCGTTCACTCAGTATATTCGAGACCGGTTTGTCTTCTCAAAGTGAAACAGCTTAAATTACCTTTATTAAATTCTATCTGCCATTTTCAGCCCACCTGGTCCATACCTCACTGTAAGCTTCGATACCCTTCCCCGCAAATCCAAATCCGCAAACTGCTGAACCAGTTTACCACATTGTAACCCACGATGAAAATAACCATCATCCACCCTGTGGCACACCACTAGTGAAAGGCCCTGTACAATACTCTGGCTTCTCCCGCCAAACCAATGCTAGATACAATTTCCTCCTTCATCCTGAATGTCAAGTGAACGTTGTTGATCAGACCCCCCCCCCCACCACCATGCAGAACTTATCCAAAGGTCTTGAAAAAAATCCATGTTGTCCATATCCACTGTTATCCGTCATCAAGATCTATGATAGCCCGTTCGAAAATTTCCTTCAGACTTGTTAGACACAGCCTACCCTGCACAAAACAATGTTGTCTATTCCCTATCAAGCCCAGTCTATCCAAATATTGTTTAGAATGTCTTCAAATAAATTACCTACTTATCTACACTATCTATAATATCTTGGCTTATACTGAGAGTCTATCTAAAACAAGGGGAAAGCTAGAGACATAATTGCAGAGCAAGCTCTTGGGAAACTGAAAGGTCTGAATGTAGGTAATTCACCTAAATCACCAGATCATGTACATTCCAGGATTCCGAAAAAAAGTTGCTCATGAGATTGAAAAGTAATTAGTAAATGTCATCCAGAATTGCAAGGTTATGGAATGGTTCTGGTGTACTGGAAAATTGGAAAGGTCACTCCACTCTTCAAGAGGGCACAGTGGCAGAAAGGGGAAAACATGGTCCAGGCAGTCTGACCTCACTGATTGACAAGGTGTACAAGGTGTCCATTATTAAAGTTTAGGTTTTAGTTTACTTGGAGGCACAAATTAACACACGCCATAGTCCGCAGGATTTCCTCAAGGGAAACTCTTGCCAGACAAATCTGATTTGATTATTTGAAGGATTGAAAAGCAGGATAGAAAAAGCTAGGTAGAATCGGTTGCGGTGTACTCCGATTTTCAGAAGGCCTTTGACAAGGTACCACAGACAAAGCTGTTTAACAATTTACAAGCCCAAAGTATTACACAAAAGATTGTATGGTGGATAAAGCAGTGGCTGGTTGGTACAGAAAAAAGAGCGGGAATAAAGCAAGCATGTTCTGGTTGGCTTACCTTGTCTAACTATGTTCCATCGGGGTCTGTGTTCTGACCGATCCGTTTAAGGTTATATATCCATAATGTAGATGAACGAATTGATAGCTTCCTTGCAAAGTTTACAGACGATATGAACATACGTGGCCAGGCAGGTTATTTGTTAGAAAATGAGAGGCTACTGAAGGAATTAGTCAGATGAAGAAAATAGACGAAGAAATGGCAGATGGAATACTGTGTCGAGAAGAGTGAGGTTATTCACTTTGGTCGAGGGTATGAAAGTTTTGAATATTTTCTAACTGGAGAGAAATTATAAACACCTTGAGGTGCAAAAGGACTTGGGAGTACTTCTGCAACATTCAGTACAGCAAAATTTGCAGGATGAGTCTGTGACCAGTAAGGCAAGTGGAATGATCGCACTCATTTCAAGTGGACTGGGACATAAAACCAAGTATGTAATGTTGAGACTTTATAAAGCACTGGTGAGGAGTCGCGGTGCTTTGTGTGCAGTTGTAGATTCTTTGTCTAGGAAAAAATCTGCTGAAACTGGAAAGGGTTCAAAGGAGTTTCACAACAGTGATTCCAGAATTCAATAGCGTTTCATATGAAGAGTGCGTTATGGCTCTAAGGCCTGTTTTCACTAGAATTCAGAACGAAATAGGGGTGACCCTGTCCAACCCTATTAAATGTTGAATGTACTTGATAATATGGATGTGGAGATGATGTTTCCAATGCTGGAAGAGTCTAAGACCGGAGGACGCAGTCTCAGAATACAGGGGCTTCCTTTTAAAAAGGAGATGCAGAGGAATGCCTATAACCAGAGACTGTAGAACCTGTGGATTTTTTTTTTGCCACAGGCAGCGATTGAGACCAAATGTTCATGGATACTTAAAGCAGAGGTTGATAGATCTTTGATTGGTTAGAGTATGAATAGATACTGGGAGAAGGCACAAGATAGGGGCTGAGCAGAAATTACTATCTATTATGAAATGGCAGAGCAAACTTGGTGGGCCGAATGGCTTTATTCATCTCCTATATCCTATCGTCATATGGTATTAAAATATTACTTATACTCCAGTCCTACGGCACTTCAGCCATGGATAAGGACGCTTTGACTACCCTATAATTTTCTGCATTAGCATCCAGCAATCTCCGATGGGACATCTTGCCATGTTCTGAGGTCTTCTTCAACCTAATTTGCCTCATGGCTGTAATCCTTACCCTGGCCATGCCATTACTTCTGTGTTACCTTAATTGTAAAGTCTCTGTGTACGTCTCCCGAATAAATACGAATGGAAATATAGAACATAACACCGCCACCGCCCCCACCCCCTCCCCCCCCCCCACCCCAGCATCTCTTTCGGCTCCATGCTGTGTTGAAACCGCTGATCTTCAAATGGATCTATTTAGTCTGTCGCTATCCCTTTATGGTTAGTGTATCTGCAGAAGCTCTTCGACCTCTTTTTCACCTTAGAATTGTCCTTCACCTAGAATTTGAGAAGGCCAAGAACGTTGACGTCGGTATAGGCGTGGGGAGTGGAGTCAGGCAAACGTGAGCTCCGGGTGGCTCTTGCAGTCAGAGCGAAATCTTAACTACTGTGATAAGCAGAAAAAGCCATTTCACTGTTGAAGCTCCCCTGTCAGACACCGACCATAGCTCTAGCGGAAGCGGTCCACGTTTTGAAAACCTTAAAATTGGGCTTACCATTTAGTAAACTTTGTTCATGGTGAAACTGAGCTTGTTCAGTTCGTGTTTGACCCTCTGCAAAGCATCATTTCTGCAAGCGACCCTCTAGCAGTGCCAAATCACTATCGACAGTTTTGCTGCAGGATTTACGAATTTAGAAGGAATAAAACTATAGATCATTGCGGTTAATAGCAATTTGCTTTTCCGTTCCTGGTTGTTTCACAGAGAAGATGGTTCGCAACAGTCAATACAGGGAAACTGTTCCAGGAATAAGACAATAAGACCGTAAGACAAAAGAGCAGAATTCGGCCATTCGGCCCATCGAGTCTGCACCGCCATTTCATCATGAGCTGATCCAATCTCCCCGTTATTTCCGTTCCCCCGCCTTCTCACCATAACCTTTGATGCCCTGACTACTCAGTTACTTATCAATCTCTGCCTTAAATACACCCAATGACTTGATCTCCACTGCTGCCCGTGGCAACAAATTCCATAGATTGACCACCCCTTGGCTAAAAAAGAACATTTTCGCATCTCTGTTCTGAATGGGCGCCCTGCAATCCTCAAGTCATGTTCTCTCGTACTAGACTTCCCCACCATGGCAAACACCTTTGCCACATCCACTCTGTCCATGCCTTTCAATCTTCGAAATGTTTCTATGAGTTCCCCCCTCATTTTTCTAAACTCCAAGGAGTACAGTCCAAGTGCGGCCAAACGATCCTCATATGTTACATCTCTCATTCTCGGAATTATTCTAGTGAATCTTCTCTGAACCCTCTCCAATGCCAGCACATCCTTTCCTAAATAAGGAGACTAAAATTACACACAGTATTCCAAGTGAGGTCTTTTAGAGCCTCAACATCACATCCCTGCTCCTATACTCTATTCCTCTAGATATGTATGCAACATTGAATTCGCCTTCTTCAACACCGACGCAACCTGGAGGTTAACCTTAAGGGTATCCGACAAGAGGACTCCCAAGTCCCGTTGCATCTCAGAACTTGGAATTCTCTCCCGCATTTAAATAATAGTATGCCCGTTTATTTCTTCCACCAAGGTGCATGACCGTACAACTTCTAACATTGTAATTCATTTCCCACTTCTTTGCCCGTTCCCCCAATCTATCCAAGTCTCTCTGCAGACTGTCTGTTTCCTCAGCACTACCGGCCCCTCCACCTACTTTTGTATCATCAGCAAACTTCGCCACAAAGCCATCTATTCCATAATTCAAAACATTGATATACAACGTAAGAAGAAGTGGCCGCAACTTGGACCCCTGTTGAACACCACTGGTAACCGACAGCCAACCAGAATGCGATCAGCTTATTCCCACTCTCTGTTTCCTGCCTAACAACCAATGCTCTATCCACATATGTAATGGTTCATACTCCTGAAAAATCTCTATTACTGAATATTTATGAATAGAAAGCTGAAATCCAAGACCTGAAACGCTCCCTAAGCAGTTGAGCAGCTGGAATATTCAACTCCATGTGCATTCGTACTATAGAGATCTGTGATATTTTGGGTTTTCTAGCTCAGTCTTGGTACGAAATAAAAAATCCAACAACAGCCGGGTTTCCAAAGCTAACTCTTGCTGCAATCCGAACTGTTCAATAAAGCTCAAATACCATTCAAAACAGAACGTCTTCCGCAATTCGGATCTCTTAGCTTCGCCATCGCGGTGTATTCTCCCAACTCTTCCTTCCATCCTTCTCCCCAAATGACTGCATTTTATTTTGCTTATTTTGTGACTGTCAGTGGTGGGTGGTAACTGCACTTGCTGTGTGTAACTATATATACTCTATGTTGCAACTTGTCCCCTGAAAAACAGTGTGTATGGTTTAGCAACATTCAACAGAACATGAAATTGAAAGAATTTATTAAATACTGGTTAACAATGGCGGGCAACTCATTGGATTGTTAAAGGGTCATGCTTGTTGGCGGGGAGTTAAAGGAATCTACCTGCACTGAAATGGATCGTAAATACCCAATCTAACTTTGTATTTTACTCAAGCTCCTCCAACTTCATTGGAAATTGTTGCTATTGGAGGGTTATTCTCTACTCGAAAACTCCTTTGTAAAACGGCTGCTTTCCACCCGGAGAAAATTGAAATCGTTTGGCAAAGAAATAACAAACAAATTCGCACTGGAATGCAGAGTGTGACAAATCGAAGCGTGGATGGCTTGTACGAAGCTTCTAGTTTATTGGAAGTCACGCAGTCTACTTGGGGAACAGATATTTACAACTGTCTAGTGTCGCATGTCTCCCTCACGGTGCCTGCCTGTTTCAGCTACATAGACGAGCGAGGTAAGGTGGTGTCTTTATGAAGTCATGATGTTGGATCTCGGCCTTAAACGTCGACACATTTTGATCTGCCTGACCGGCTGAGTTCTTCCAGGATTTTCTGTGTTACTCTGGATTTCAGCATGTTCAAAATCTTTTGCGCTCAATATAAGATGGAAGATCTTATAATTGATAGTGGTGGGATCAATGTGAACGTGTTAAAAACAGTAACTGGACAGCTACCCAAATATGGAAGAATAGTTAATTTTGAAGCTTAGTAATTGACAGTGAATATTCAACGAGTAAGGTGATAAAAAAAAACTATCGTGTTCTCCCGTTATTTTAAATCGTGTAGGACAGATTAAGAAATCAAATTCGTGCAGTATTAGTAAGGTAGCAAACTTCCGAACATTTTCAAAAGTTGTGACAAAGCAAAACTTAAACTCTATATCTCATCGTGATATAACACAGGTGGGAATTTGCATTTCTTGTGTTACGACATATTTTCCGATATTGTGCAGTGAGATTTGAAAGCAGCCTATAAAAATGTTGACATTGTTGATTCTCATCTGTGCATTTGGTTTTGGATGTATAAGTGCTTCACAGTTTCTTGTTTCCCCCCTGTTGATTCACAAGGCTCCAATACTAAATTAATTCTGGCATGTGCATTCGGCGGATCGGCAACTTTAGCTCTGATAATAGTTTTGGTAAAAGTCAAGTTCAAGAGATGGCACGGTAAGGACCCTGAACGCTGAGAAATATCACCTCTATTCGCGCAAAATAAATGTGCTAAAGGTATTTAACTTCGAAACGATATTTCATTACTGCATAATTAGACAGGGATTGAGATATTTGAACCGGATAACATAAATAATCATCAGGCACAATAGAATCTGGATATTAAAATGCAATAATTCCAACAGTCCACTTGCTGTATTTACATGCTGTACCTTATTCACAAATTACGTTATATCCCTTTGGAATACTTCAAACGGCGTTTTCAATACAACGGTTGATCCAAATTTTGAAGCGTAAGCAACTTCATGTCGGTCTATGCTTATTGTGACTGTGTCAAGAACATTGACGAAGTCGTGCATCTCTCATTGATTTTAATTTCCATTTACCGAAAGTATTTAAATGTAGTCCGGCCTCTCATATGCTATTATCACTTTACAGCTTCGTTAAAAGTCGAACACTCTTAAGCACAGAACATTCCTGATGTTCATGCACTCGATTAAGACAACAGATAACACAAATTGCTTTCTGAGAGTTCAGTAAATTCAGCAGTTCCTCCTACTTGATGAATTCGATTGATATCAAACGAATAATGTCCTATATTTACAATGCTAATAATTTATTTTACTTTTCTTAAGGGATTAACACAAGTTCTTTGGACAGATGGCAAAATGAAGGAACGGTAGGTGAAGTGTCTTGTCTTCTTTCAAAGTGCCTTATACATATAGCAGAGCTATTATAAATTGATTTTGTTCTAACATTTGGGACTCAGAAGGAAAGAATAAAATTCTCCGTCAGCTCATTATTTTGAAATGTATATCCAAAATGTATTTGAATATTCCTGTTTAGTCTGCTTCCTATAGTCTTTGAGGATTCCACACCAGTTCTTTACCGGTTGCATTAACATGAACGGTAATATATACCAGTGGAAGATAAGCTGTTAATTATTCTTTGTGTAACGAAAATTTAAGTATTAATCTAAGATTGAGATGTTTTTGATGTTAAATGTTGGTTTACGTGAATCTCGGTGCAGTGGTGAATGACGAAGTACAGTCCACGCGCTGGTCATTTCGCAAAATATGTTACATTTGAATAGAACGCAGAGCAAGCAAAATTGAAAATGCAACGTAATCTTGTTTTGGAGAGTCATGCAATTTTTAACCCAGATTCCCAACAAAGATCCAGACAGCACTCAAAACCTGCAATGGAATCGAATATGCGTCCAGTAAACCGTGCAGTACTTGGCGCATAATGATACTCATATTTTCTCCACAAGGCTACGATGAATGATTATCATCCTCAGCTTTGAAAGCAATGCCTGAAACTTATAAACGTATTGTCATCTCACATTTTGGATTTAATCTAAAAATTAAAAATCTCTGGCGACGTCTTGGGAAGGAGAAAATGTTATCCTTTCAGACTGAACACCCCTCCCAAGAAAGTAACGTAACCGTTAATTGTTGCTCTTTGCTCTCGTGTTTCCTGACCTACTGTGCGTTTTAATTGTTTATTTTAGTTCAGAGTTCCAGCAGTTCAATGTTAATAAATTTGTCCCAGCTGGATTCTCCTGAGAGTATATATTATACCTTTATCGGTTAAAACCCATCTGTCTAGAACTGGAAACGTCTTCTTGAGTTCCATTAATCATATTCCCAATTTCTGAGCTTATTTTTACTTTTCCGTAAGAATATTTCCTGCAGTAACTTTTTATATCACCAAAACAAGACTGTCAGATATCACTGGCTTCATTATAGTAGTACTCCGTTGAAACTCTATCAGCGTTCGTATCACTGCCCGAAATGAAGGACCACTTCTGAGATTAATTTCTAAGTTAAAGCTAGTACATTGAAGATAAATTATTTACCGTTGCTTTATTGCTCTAGAACGCGCTGTTATACTTTCAGCCAAAACAAAAGATATTTAACCCATTTACAGTAACGGACATGTCCAATTGCTCTACTTAATTCGATTGTAATTTACTTGATTTACCAGCAAAACCAATCTGCTAAACAGCGTGCAAGGTGCTCTTCCTGTATTTGCTTACTCAGTTAATCCAGGATGGAACAGTACATCAGGTGCTGCCATTTGTACAAACGTCCTTAACCTAGATAATGCGAGTTTGAAGATCACAGATCCTAATTACATCATGGGTACAAAATTTGGTCATGCCAATAATTACAATAATTTGACGGGGTGGATAATATAAACGCATCGGATAAAGCCCATGCACTAAACTTGGACGGGTGGAAGGGATATGACATAAGAGACGAAAAAAAAAGAGACGGCCAAACCTGACGAACCGTTACAATTGATAGGCTGGTTATAAGTGGTTCTTTGGAAATCTAACGTACACGTAGCGAATTCCAGTTTGAAATGGGTTTAGTATCCGACGTCCGGTATAATGTACGGACAGTATCATTATACGCGGGGAAAATGTATTCCAACCATTTTAATCGTTTTCTATTGTTAGATATTCCGAAGCAAGCTTACATCAAGATCATTGATCTTCGTATCGGTTATCAACGTAAAATATGTTTTCTTTCCCAGCAGGCTGAACAAGCTTCAACTGAGCACACCACTACCTATGCTTCACTAAATATGAGGGACAGCAAAGGATTTCGCAACGATCGACAAAAAGAAGAGCGCATTATATATTCTCCGGTAAAGCAGAGAGATTGCCATGAATAACATATGAATTTGCCTCAGAGATATAAAACTCTAAAAAAGCCGTCCGGCCCAAACAGTTCGTGCCGTCCAATTATACCCATGTGTCCAATTAGCCGACTCATACCTACATCTTTGGAATGTGGGACCCAAGAGCCCAACGAAAGTCATACGGTGAAGGGAAAACTTAGAACCACACCATTTAGCTGGGCACGGGAAGTAAACCTAGATCACTGCTGTTTTAATAGTGTTACGCTAGCCACTCGCTACCGAGCCAGACAAAAAAATATATATAGGACCATAAGATATACCAGCAGAAGTATATCCGTTCTGCCGATCGTGTCTGCTGTGCTAATTAATCATAGGCTGATTCAATTCTTCCACTCATCCTCACTCCTCTGCCTTCTCCCCGTACCTTTTGCCGCCCTTGTTAATGAAAAACTTATCTATCTCTGCCTCAAATGCACCCAACAACTTGTGCTCCACAGCCGCACATGCAACAAACTCCACATACTTACCACGCCTTGACTAAAGTAATTTCTCCGCATCTCTGTCTAAATAGACGTTCTTCAATCCTGAAGCTGTGTCTTCTTGTCCTGGACTCCCCTGCCATGGGAAACAACTTTTCCATATGTAAACTATTCAGTCCTTTTAAGATACTGAATGTTTCTATGAGATCCCCCTTATTCTCCCGAATTCCAGGGAATAGAACTCAAGAGCTGCCGGAGGTCCCTCATACAGTAAAGCTTTCATTCCTGGAATCATTCTCCTGAATCTTTTCTGAACCCTCTCCAATGTCCGTATATCCTTTCTAAAAGAAGGAGCCCAAAACTGCAATCAATTCTCCAAGTGTGGTCTCACGAGTGTTTTATAGAACCTCAACATCATATCCATGTCCTTATATTCTTTACCTTTATAAATGAATGGCTACAATGCGTTCGCATTCTACACCACCGACTCAACCTGGAGGTTAACCTTTCGGGTATTCTGCACAGGGACTGCATCTCTGTGCAAAATGCATCTCTGCATTTTGAATTATTTTCCATCTAGATAATATTCTGCACGTTTATTTCTTCCACCAGCGTGCATGACCATACACTTTCCCACATTGTATTTAATTTGACACTTGTTTGTCCTTTCCCCTGAACTATTTAGGTCTGTCCACAAGCTCTCTGTTTCTTCAACCCTACCCGCCCGTCCACATATCTGTGGAATTTAGACAAAATTCATTAACCCATAGACCAAATCATTGACATTCATCATAAAAGCAGTGGTCCCAGCATCAGCCCCTGTGACATTTCGATGGTAACCGGCAGCCAGCCAGAATACGATCCGTTTATTCCTCTCTCTGTTTTCTGGCGATCAGCCAATTCTCCACCCATGATAGTAACTCCTCTGTAATTCCAAGGGCTTTTATCATGCTAAGCAGCTTCATAAGCGACATCTTGTCAAAGGCCATCTGAAAATCCAGGTAAACCACATCTATTCCATTTGCTCTGACTACCCTGCTTCTAACTTCCTTAAAAAATTGCAGTAGACTTGTAGGTAGAATTTTCCTTTCCGAAAACCATGTTGGCTTTGGCCTATCATTTCACCCGCCTCCAGGTACACCGTAATCTAAGCCTGAACATTCGATTCCTAAATATATAAGCACAATCCCAAAGAAGGTTAATTGTACAGACATGAGCAGACATTTATCGCTGTATTATTTACAACTGAACACCCCCGTAATGTCGTCACATTTTTCTTCCATCTGGGTGGACTACAGCCTGAAGACATGAATATTGATCTCTCTTTTGATACTTATTTCATCATCTCCCTTCTCGTTTTTCTCTATTACCAATTAGGGCTCCCTTTCTTCTTTTTTGTTTTCCTCATCTGCCCATTATCTCCACTGGTGCCCTCATTCTTGGATTTCTTCCAGGGTCCACTTATTCCTTCAATCAGATCCCTTCTTACACCCATTTCCTTTTCCACTCATCATCTACCAGGTTCTACGTCAATCCATCCACCATCATTAACACACCTTCTTAAGAAGCTGGTTTCTCCTATCACCTGCCATCTTGTGTTCCTTCCCCACCTTATTCCATCTTCTGACCACTTTTTTCTGTCCTTCATAAAGCGCTTCGGCCATAAATATCGACAGTTTATTTTTAGCAGACATCCTGCCTTGCCTATTGAATTGTATCAGGATTTTTTTGTATTCTTCAAGATTTCCAACATCTGCAGAATCCCTCAGGATTATCCTTTCCCCCTTGTTATTACGAATTTATTTTACAAACACTAAAAAACTGGAAATAGCCAATCCTTTCCAAAGCCCATTATCAGCTCTATAATTAACACGAATATCTGATAATAACCTTGGAAAATGAACCAACTGAACATTGCGGTTATTCATAGGAATACCAAACTGTGACGAAACAGTAACCATATGGTATGAATGAAGAAGGTGCCAACGTTCATTATGTCAATTGTGCGGTATCCACTGAAGACAGTGTCTGTGCGCATTTAGAGTTCTGTTGGCATGTATGACTGAGGAAACACCCATAAGGTCTATAGGCTAAACAGTTTGCGGAAATCAGTCACATATAACACAAAAAAGCGCTTGTGTTTTAAGCTAGCGAAATATTTTGTAGTAAACCTGCGGCATTAAGGAGTTACATACTCTTACAATTCAATTTGGTTAAACTTCATTTCAAGTAAGGAAAAAACGCTCATGATTCTACAGGCTTGTGGAGTTGAAATGCCATTGGAATCAAAAAGAAAAATATAGAAAAAATGTCGACATAGGTTTTGTGCAAAACGACAGAAATCTAAATTGATAACTAATTAGTGTATCACTAATTTATTTTGCAATTTTGATTCGAATTGTTCATCTCAATAGATTCTTGATTAATCGCTGATTTTGAAATATTTTCACAGAATAAAAGAAATGGAGCTGACAAACTCACTTATGCTGCTCTGAAGCTTCACAATTCCAGCAACACCTCAGCATCCGAACATCAAAACCAACATACGTTGTACGCAGATGTAAATACATCAAATAAACTGTGAAGCTGAGAACCCAACTGCAGTTTAGAGCTATAGACTATCACACCCGAGGGATTGCTTCGTTTTATTTTTCGCATCCAGACAAAGATTGTTAATCGATATCTCATTTATAAGGTAGGATGTTAAGGGATCACTTTCATCATCGAATTATTGGAGGCGATTATCACTGTAAATAAAAGTAAGAAACTTAAGAATAAGATTGGGAATAAACAATTCCGCCTCCCTCTACTGCTCGGTCACTCAAGAGGATAACGTCGGATATGCTCAAACATATTCTCCTCTGCTATATCATTGAACAGTCCCCGGTCATGAGATAAACCTACTTTGTCTTCAGTACCGCCGACCCCCTCACCAAAATATTCCCTCCACAATACTCAGACGATGAATAAAAGCAGCACAGATTCTTCACCACCAGGTAGAGAATCTTTGCAGTGTTAAAAAAAAAACGCCAACTGAACAGTTGTCCTTGCTCACTTATGTAAACGTTCTACTGCGGGAAATACAGATTTGAAGAAGTGAAAAAAAATCGCAACATATACTCGCGATAACATCTCTGTGTCTGGATATTAATCAGTAAATGGCGTATGATTAAAAAAAAAGTACTCTTCTGTTTAATGTGCATTCACGGCTTGCTGCGCAAAATTAGCTGCAACATATAATTGTACTAACACATCGTAGGAAAAGAAATCCCAGGGCACCCAAAAGGCATTGCAAAGGCACTGTGTACCTGTCCCAGCCCACATTGAAACAGAGGAGGTGCGCAATTGGTCACCTTAAACGAAATCATGTTTAGCTAAATCATAGAAATTGATTGCAAATCCTGGACGTTGGAAAGTAGATTTATATAGGGTTCACTTGTCCAGATGTGTACCCTCGAATAGAATGGTGCTTTGGACAGTGCTCCTCGGTGATTAGTTACTGCCCAATTGCCCAACGAACAATATAAATTTGAATTATGCCCAGGATTTATTTGGCAGTAGTCGTAAATTGACGCATTAATACCGGACGAGGTAGATGTATGCGTGGCAGAGGAGGGTGAGCATCCTGTGAGGATCATACATTATTGTTTCTCATTAGGTCAGCGTGGTTGGTGGATAAAGTGCAGGAGTAAAGAAGGTGGGGAGTAGGTACAGGGAACATTGCCAGTGAAATAAATCGTCTGTCTGATAATGCAATCAACAATCTATTCCTGAAAAAATGTTTAGGCAATCCCGAGAAATTCGCGAAAATTATAAAAATGTACACCCTTGGAAACAAGAATGGGCCGCTCAGACCTGTTTTGCTGGATATACTGGCTGGGATAGATTTCCCTTTGAGAATCATTCATTCACTTCCTTATCCTAGGCCTCTTCACATCACAAATCTCGTCGATTTCTCCACCTTTAAATAATGTCTGATATTAACTATCAGGTAAAGACGCAAAATTATAGCTTTGTCGTATTAGACAGGATCTTTCTTATTCATTTCTTCATCCTCTCATTAAAACACAAATAGACATTTGTCATTTATGTGATGAGCAAGGTAGCAAGAGTAGACTACTTGCTCAATGCAAGTGTGAAGTGCTGGTGATATCTTCTAAAGTGCTTTTCAGGGCACATTTGTTTTCAGCTCACCTCAACGTCCTTTCAAACATGTATCGTTACCTGCTCGCAGTGGAGAATACCTTTTGAAAAAAAAAATCTTTAATTCTAATAGAAAAGCACGTGTGGTCTATATTTATCTGATAAAAATCAGTATACTGTCATGAAGAAAGAAAATACATAAGAAAATATAAATAAATAAATAAATAAATAAATAAATAAATAAATAAATAAATAAATAAACAAATAAATAAATAAATAAATAAATAAATGAATAAATAAATAGATGAACAAAACAAATAAATAATAAAAATAAAATTTAAGTGAAGTGTACCTACAAAGAAATAAAGAGATTGGTGGATTAGCCTTACCCAATTTTAGGTTTAACTATTGGGCTACCAATATAAGGAATATTACTTTTCGGTCCTATTATATTTATCGTAACAATTGCCCATCATGGGTCTCCTTATAAGTTAATTCTGTAAAAACTTACTCTATTGTCTCTTTTCTTGGATCATACTCTTCTTTTTCTGCAAATAAAACAGCAGATAACATAATTGTTAAGCAAAGTTGAAGGATCTGGTCTCAATTGAGAAATTGTTTTGGTTTAGCGAATTTTTCATTTTCATCTCCCATTCTCCTTATTTTTTAATCCCTTCCATGACTGACAATGTATTTAGGGATTGGAATGAACGAGGTATTAAGTGTTATTGGGACCTGTTTATCTCTGGATCTCTTGCTTCCTTTGACCAATTGTCAACTAAATTTGCTCTGCCAAAAACACATCTTTACAGTTACCTTCAAATTAGAGATTCTTTCCGTTCCCAATTAACTACTTTTTCGAAAGGTCCTGTTAAAAATTTGCTTGACGATCTTTCAAATTTGAAACATTTTGTTAATGGATTCTAGACAGGACTTTTTAGATAAAATAAATAAAAGATGGGGGGGGGGTGTTGACCTAAATTGTCAGATTTCTGATGAAAGATGGAATAAAAATCTTAAACAGGTTAATAAATCATCTTTCTGTGCCTGTCATTCTCTTCTACAATTTAAAGTGTTTCATCGAGCTTACATTTCAAAACAGAAGCTGTCCAGTTTTTATCCGGACGTTTCACCACTTTGTAATAAATGCAACTCTGCTGATGTCTCTTTAATTCATATGTTTTGGTTTTGCCTTAACATTGTAAAGTTTTGGAGGGAAGTATTCCACACCTTCTCAAAAGTTTTTAGTGTCCAATTTGACCCAAATCCCCTTACTGCCTTGTTTAGTATTATTGCAAACGAAGATATAACTTTAAATACTCCTACCCTATAGGTTTTAGTTTTTACCTCTCTTTTAGCAAGGAGAGGAATCTTGCTTGAATGGAAGGAGTCTACCCCTCCTACATATCTTCAACGGCTACGTGATATTATGTCTTATTTAATTTTAGAGAAGATCCGCTGCTCAGTCTTAAATTCGAAGCAATCTTTTTATGATACCTGGGAACTTTCTTCAAATAATTTCCCAATTTATAAAGTGTAACAGTGCACGGACTTTTATGTATATTTCTATCTTGTCTTCTTAAGCGATTAAGTTTTTTTTTAATTTATCCATTATCATCCATCAGCTTCTTTCTTTGGTATTTGGTAGGGGGTTGACCTCTTATTAAAAAAATCTTTTATGATGTATGACCTATCTTTAAATTTTTGATTACAGTGGTATACCATTATGTGATATGCCATAACATATTGATCAATTTCAATATATGAATGTACACAATTTATGTTGAGCGGTATTTTTCTGTTGCACTCTGTAAATCTTGTTTTTTTCTTCTGAATAAAAATATTGTAACAAGAAAAAGAGTACGAAATTCTGCCATCATATTTGACCTGTCAAAATGAACCACTTCACACCAATCTAGGTTAAACTCCATCAGCAACTTCTCAGCTCAGTTCTGCATCCTGTCGATGTCCTGCTGTAAACTCTGACAGCCCTCCACACTATCCACAGCACTTTTAATCATTGAGTCATCAGCAAACTTATTAAAAAAAATATTGAGTTCTCAAATGGTTACAGAAAGAAAAAGATACCCGTCCCCCCTCCCCTTAACCCCTCACCCTAACATATCCCTATAGAAAGAGAAAAAAAAAGTGTGAAAAGAAAAAAAGAAAGAAAGAAAGAATGCCTGGATATCGGAAGATCCCCACATGCTCCATGGAGTTCATAATAGCTTTAGTATATCTATTTATTTCTTTCCTCAGATAACCAGTAATGTTTTTCTTCGGAGCACCTGTATATTTAATCCTATCTTTTGTAAATAAGGCAGCCAAACTTTCAGAAATAATTCATATTTATCCCTTAAATTATAAGTAATTTTTTTCAAGTGGAATACAGCTGAAAATTCAATTCTTCCATCAATCTATACTTAAGTATGAGTCCGACTTCCAAGTAACAGCAATAGCCTTTTTGGCTACTGCCAATGCAATTTTTATGATATTTATTCAATTTGGGTTTCTGTTTTATCCCTTCAATATGGCCTAGTAAAACTAATATTGGATTATGTGGAAGTTGTGTTCCAATAATTTCCTTCAGAAAAACTCTTAAATTTCTCCAAAAAAGGTTGATTTTTAAAACAACACCAAGTAGAATGTAAAAAAAAGTACCATTTTCTTGATTACTTCGGAAATATTGATCAGATAAATTTGGCTTTAATTTATTTACTTTTTTGTGGTGTGATATATAATTCATGTAAAAAATTATATTGCACTAATCCTAACCGGACATTTATTGTATTTGCCATACTGTCAAGACATAGTCTTGACCAACTTGTTTCTTCTATTTTAATATTCAAATCAGTTTCCCATTTTTGTCTTGACTTATGAATTCCTTGTTTAATTGCCTGTTATTGAATCAAACTATACATACAAAAAATATATTTTTTTAATTTTTCCTTTTTGAATTAAATTTTCTATTTGATTAGTTTTCGGCAATAACATTGTTTGACACAATTTTTCTCCGAAAAAGGCCCTAAATTGGAAATAACAAAAATCAGGGTTGTTTGGTATTTTGTCTTTAGCCTTTAATTGATCAAATGACATTAATATACCTCCTTCTATACAGTCTCCTATATACCTAATCCCTTATTGCAACCAGTTGTATAGAAGTTGGTTATCCATTGTAAAACGAATAAGTTTATTTTGAATTAAAAGTCTCTTTGCTATGAAGATTTCTTTACCTCTTCGTCAATATATATCTTACTCCATAAATCAATCAAATGTTTTAATATAGGAGGTTTTTTTTTCTTTTCCCGTATCCATTTAGATTCCCACATATATAAAATCGTCAGGTATATTTTATCCTATTTTATCTGGTTCCATTCTAATCGATGCCGGCTAATCTTCATAAAAAATGATGCGATAAATCTAAGTTAGTTTGCTTTATAATAAATCCTAAAGTTCGGAAGTTGTAACCATCCTAAATCGAATTTTGTTGTCAATTTTTCCAACGATATTCTTGACATCTTACCCTTCCAAAGGAACTTCCTCACACATTTATTTAACTCTTGAAAAAACTTCTGCGGTAATTGTATTGGCAGTATCTGAAATACATATTGTAATCCATGGAATATATTCATTTGCATAGCATTTACTCTACCTACTAAGGTTATTGGTAACATCATCCATTTAACAAAATCTTCTTGAAATTTTTTCAATAATGTTAAATAATTTAATTTATATAACTTCTTTATATACTCTTTATCAACTCTTATATATTTTATACCATTTATCGGACATCTAAATTGAGTTATTGACTATAATCTATTTTATTGAGGGGTAGAGTTTCACTTTTATCCCGATTTCTTTTGTAGCCTAATATTTTCCTATATTCTTCCAATCTAGAAGATAATTTATGCAGCGAATACAATGGGTTTGTTAAATAAAGGAGAACATAATCAGCAAATAAGTTAATCTTGTATTACTCCTGGTTAACTCTGAAACCCATAATATCTGGATCCGTTCTAATTAATTCAGCTAATGGTTCTATCGCCAATACAAAAGAAGCATTTGATAATGGACAACCTTGTCGAGTTGATCTTGTTAACTGAAATTATGTTGAAATTTGACCATTTGTCACTACTTTAGCGTTGGGATTCTTATTTAAGGTTTTAATTCATTTTATAAACGATATTCCTAATACATATTTTTCCAATATCTTAAATAAAATTTCCCATTCCAATGTATTAAATGCTTTTTCTGCATCTAAAGCAACTGCCACACTCATTTCCTCCCTCTTTTGTGCCAAATGAATTATATTATATAACCGGGTTATATTATCTGCCGATTGTCTATTTTTGATAAATCCTGTTTGATCCATATGTATTAATTTTGGTAAGTTGTTTAGATAATCTATTAGATAATATTTTTGCTATTATGTTATAGTCGGTGTTCAACAAAGAAATAGGTCTATATGATGTTGGTTTTAAAAGATCACTCTCTTTTTTTGGAATATTATTAAAATGGCTGTCGAAAAAGATTCTGGAAGTTTATGCGTTCATTCCACTTGGTGTATTAAGTCTATGAATGGAGGAATTAGTAAATCTTCAAACTTTTTGTAAAATTCGAGGGGAAAACCATCTTCTCCTGGGGATTTATTACTCTGAAGTCATCCTAGAACTTCTTCGACCTCTTTTAATGTAGAAGGCATATCTAATACCTTCAGTTCTTCCGAATTCAATTTTGGAAGAGTTATTTGTGCTAAAAACCCTTCCATCTCGACATTACCACTTTTTAATTCTGCTTGATAATGTTCAGAATAAAATTCTTCGAAGTTTCATTAATTTCTAAAGGTTTATAAGCAATTTTATTTACACATGTTCTAATTGTATTTATCGTTTTGGAAGTCTGGTCTGTTTTTAACTGCCAAGCAAGAAACATGTGTGATCTTTCGTAATATCTCTGTTTAGCTCTCATAATTGTTTTTGCTGTTTGATACGTCTGAAGTGTATTATATTGTAACTTCTTGTTACAAGTTGTCTTCGTTTATCTTCTGTCATATACCTTTGAGATTCCTTTTCTAATTTTGTAATCTCTTTTTCCAATTGATCTATTTCTACCATATATTCCTGCTTAATTCTAGAAGTGTAGCCTATTATCTGGCCTCTCAAATATGCCTTCATTGCTTCCCCAAATGTAAATTTATCATCAACTGAATGTAAATTTGTATCTAAAAAAAACTGAATCTGTTTTTTTCATAAAATCACAAAAATCTTGACATTTTAATAATATTGAATTACATCTCCATCTATAAATTGATTCCTCTATCTACCAATGTCATTGTCATTATCAAAGGAGAATGATCTGACAATATTCTTGCTTTATATTCCATATTTTTTACTCTGTCTTGAATATTCGTTGTTAATAGGAAAAAAAATCTATCCTTGAATAAGTTTTGTGTCTATTTGAATAAAATGAATAATCTCTTTCTTTTGGGTTAATTCTTCTCCATATATCAATCAAATTTAAATCTTTCATCAATGATAAAGTTAATTTTGCTACCTTTGATTTTGTAACAACCTCTGTTGATCTATCTAAAACTGGGACTAGACAAATGTTAAAATCTACACCTATTAATATTTTGTCATGTGTGTCAGCCAACTTCAAAAAGGCCTCCTGTATAAATTTTACATAATTTTCATTTGGTGCATAAATACTCATAAGAGTCCATGGTTCTGAAAATAATTGTCAATATATAATTACATATCTGCACGCCGAATCAATTAATACATTTTGTATTTTAATTGGTGAAGATTTACTAACCAAAATTGCAACTCCCCTCGCCTTTGAATTAAATGAAGCTGCGATAACATTTCCCACCCAATCTCTCTTTAATTTCTGATGTTCTATCTTGTTGTTTCTTGTAAAAAAGCTATATCTATTTTAATTTTCTTAATGTATACTAAAATTCTTTTTCTTTTCACCGGTCCAATAATCCCATTAACGTTAAAACTTTAAAAACAAATCAGTAAATTAGACTTTATTTTTAACAAGGTCACTCCAATCTACAATAATAGCTAATATTTCAACTTTCGTAGTACCTTGGGGAATCTTTTTAAAATTCTCCATGTTGCTATGTTCCTCCCCTGCGTTTGTTGAGGCAAAGAAAGAAAGACAAAATACAATAGGTTACAAAGAAAAAAAGTAGCAGAATGCCCCCTACTAATATTGTGGATAAAAAAAAACATTACCCCTCTCCGTTGTACGGGTCATGGCAATCACCATAATCAATCTGAAGATCCCCGAGCTCCCCCGTTTATATAAAAAAAGTATATATAAGAGAAGAAAAAAATAATATCACTACTCTCGATTAATATTTCTCAAATATTTACCTTTCTCCCCCGTATCGTATAATTAAGAATATATTTAAATATTCTTCTGTCCTTAAATGTCCATCAGTTCCATTCACTGCCCCTGTCTTCATCTTTAATCCATTTCACTTCTAAATCTTTGGCTCTAGTTAGCGAATATTTGGGAGTTTTTGTGCAAACTCTTCCGCATCCCGATAATCAGTAAAAAATCTTCTTTTTCTGTCATCCAAAAAAAAATATCAGGGTTGCCGGGTGACGCAGTATAAATTTCCTTTTGCCTGGACATCAGAAGAAAACAGTTGTTGGAAAAAGTGGACGTGCTTGAATATTGTAACAGACGAAACAATATTAAGATTGCTGGACTTAAAGGTATAGAGGGAAAGGATCCAATTTTTTTTTTTTCAGAAATGAATCCCGAAAAAATTGGAAATGGAAAAAGGAACCCAGTTAATTGAATTTGAAAGGGCTCACCGTGCCTTAAGACCAAGACCTCAAGTTGATCAAAACCCTCGATCAATCTTGATAAAATGCTTAAGATATTAAGATAAAGAAAAGATCCTGAAGGCGGCTGCCCAACGTGCCAGACCGGCCCGCTGATGATAGAACGGAAAACAGTTCTTTTCTATCATGAAATGTTATGACCTTTTGAAGAGAAAGTAGGAATCTAACCTAGAGAAAAATGTTTTCTGGGAAAAGGGTTACTAATCAGCAAACTTACTTACCTATCCCTCCAGTTCCTCATAAAGATTATCTACAAATATCACGAAGAGTAAGGTCCCAGAAAAGATCACTGAGACACACCACTGGTCACCGACCTCCATGCTGAATACGATACATCTACAACCACTCTTTGCCATCTGTGGACAAGCCAGTTCTGAATCCACAAAGCAATGTCGCCTTGGATCCAATGCCTCCTTCTTTCTCAGGAAGCGTTGTATGGGGTACCTTCTCAAATGACTTGCTGAAATCCATATACACGACATCTACTTGTCTACCTTCAACAATGTGTTTAGCCATATCCTCAAACATTTCAATCAAACCCGAATGGCATCAGGTGCCCTTGACACAGCCATGCTGACTACTTCTAATCATATTATATTCTCCAATTTTTCAAAATCCTGCCTCTCAGGATCTTCTGCATCAATTTACCAATCAATGAAGAAAGACTCAATGGTCTATAATTTCCTGGTCTATCTCTACTCCAATTCTTGAATAAAGGAACTACTTCCGCAAACCTCCAATCTTCTGGAACCTATCCCGTCCCCATTGATTATGCAAAGATCATCGCCAGAGGCTCAGCAATCTCCACCCTCGTCTCCCACGGTAGCCCGTGGTACATCTCCTCCGGTCCCGGCGACTTATCCAACTTCATGCTTTCCAAAAGCACACGCACATCCTCTTTCTTAATACTGTATCTGCATGCTCAAGCTTTTCAGTCTGTTGTAAGTCATCACTACATTCACCAAGATCCTTCTACATAGTGAATTCTGAAGTAAGGTATTCATTAAGTACCTCTCCTATTTCCTCTGCTTTCATACAAACTTTCCGACTGTCACACTTGATAGGTTCTATTCTTTTAGAACCTATCTTCTTGCTCTTCACATTCTTTTTGAATGCCTTGGGGTTTCCCTTAATCATGCCTGCCAAGTCCTTCTTATGACCCCTCCTGGCTCTCCTAATTTCCTTCTTAAGCTCCTTCCTATCAGCCTTATAATCTTCCAGATTTCTAACATTACCCAGCTCTTTGACCCTTCTGTAAGCTTTTACTTTTCTTCTTGACTGGATTTATTACAGCCTTTGTACAGCCTTTGGATCCTCTACCCTACGATAACCTCCCTGTCGCATTGGATGGTACCTACACAGAACTCCACAAAAAATCCCTTGAATATTTGCCACGTTTTTCCGTACTTTTCCCTGAGAACATCTGGTTCCAATTTAAACCTCCAATCTTCTGCCTGATAGCCTCATAATTCCCTTTATTCCAATTAAACGCTTCTCTAACTTATCTGTGCATATCGCTCTCCAATCCTATTGTATCACCAAAATGCTCTCCCTCTGGGAGAACAGTCACCTGACTAGGTTCATTTCTCAATACCAAATCAAGTACAGCTTCTCCTCTTGTAGGCTTATCTACATATTGTGTTAAGAAATCTTCCTGAACACTCCTAACAAACTCCAGCCCATCTTAACGCCTTGCTCCAGGGAAACTCCAATCGATATTTGAGAAATTACAATCTCCCTTCACGGCACCTTTTATTGCACCTTTCCAGGATCCGTTTCCATTTCTGCTCCTCGATATCCCTGTTATCAATGGGCGGCCTGTATAAAACATCCAGTTAAGTGTGCCCTTCGTGTTCCTAATCTCCACCCACAGAGACTCCGTTGACAATCCCTCCATTGCGTCCACCTTTTCTGTAGTCTTGACACTACCTCTGATCAACAGTGCCAAACCACTTCCTCTTTTTCATACCTCCATGTCCTTTCTGAAACATCTAACACCCGGAACTTGAAGTAACCATTTATTTCCTTGAGCTATCTTAGTCTCTGTAATGGCGACCATATCATATCATCAAGTACTGATCCACGCTCTAAGCTCATCGATTTTATTCACAACACTCCTTGTGTTAACATTGACAAATCTCAAACCTTGGGTGTAAGCGCGTCCCTACTTTATAACCTGCCTTTCCTCTCTCTCACACTGTCTACAAGTTTTCTCTATTTGTGAGCTAAGCTCCTTTTCCCCAGTCTCTACGGTTCGGTTCCCACCCTCCTCCCCAACAATTCTAGTTTGAACTTACACAAGTAGCCTTAGCAAACCTGCCAGTCAGGATATTGGTCCATCTGTGTTTCAAGTGCAAGCCGCCCTTTTTCTACAAGTCACACCTACCCCAAAAGAGGTCCTAATGATCCAAAAATCTGAATTCCTGCCTCCTGCTCCAATCCCTCAGCCACACAGTTATGCCACACTTCATCTTTTTCCAATTCCTTCTGTCACGAGGCACAGGCAGTAATCCCGGGATTACTATCTTTGCAGTCCTTCATCTCAACTTCCTCCCTAACTTCCTATGGTCTTTTTTCTGGACCCCTTCCCTTTCCTACCAATGTCATTGGTACTATATGTACCACGACCTCTGGCTGTTTACCCTCCCACTGCAGGATAACTTGGACGGAATCCAAAACCTACTGAGATCCTTTTCTGCGTCAACAAAAATACCTGGATGACCACCTAACTATAGAGACACTACTGCCTTCATCTTCCTTTCCCTACCCTTCTGAGACACAGAGCCAGTCACAGTGCCAGAGGAACGGCCACTGCCGGCCCCCCAGGTATGCTGTTCCCCCCAACAGCCTTAAATAGGAGTACTTATTGTCAAGGGGTACAGCCACAAAGGTACTCCCTGGTAGCTGACTCTTCCCCTTCATTGTCCTGACTGTGACCCACTTGTCCATCTCCCGTAACCCCAGAGTCCCTGACCAGACGAGTGTCATCGAGCTGCATTTCCATTTTTTGTAATATATTTTTTATTGAAGTTCATCAAGCAAACATTTCCATAAGATGTTTTTCAGTCATTGTACTTATATATCATATAATCATATATATCACAAATCTGCACAGTGTTTTTATCTGAGGTATTCACTTATAAAAAAAGAGTGGAAAGAAGAAACAAGCAAAAGGAAAGAACTATGTGCAAGTATGGGGTGATATTTTTTTGACAACAGTTTCATTGATTTGTGAGAATAAAATCAGGCCTATGAGGTATTATTTAGTTAAACCATTTTTACAGTGCGAATCAAATTATTCCAGCTTATGATTAACAGATGCTGTTATCTTCTCCATTTTGTAAATGTCAATTGCAATTTCCATCCAAGTATTTAACGTTGAGCTATCATGTGATAACCATTTCCTAGAAACAGTCTATTTACGAGCCATCAACAGTATATTATTTTAATATTTATCTCTTTTCAATCATTCTTGAGGTACATATCCAAAATATATGGTCTTACTCTACAAGGGTATTTCACATTTAAAGATGTCTTGTAGGGCATTTTGTATCCCCCTCCAATAGTTTTTGATAACATGACAGTCCTAAAAAATATGATAATGATTTGAATTTTGATTTCCACAATTTCTCCATCAAAAAGGGAAGTTACTAGCATAATGGAATTTCTGAGCGGGTGTAATAACATACCTTATGAAATTTCTCCATCCAAACTCCCTCCATTTCTGTGAACTGGTACACTTCGATTGATATCTCCATATTGTTGGGCATTCTTCCTCAGATATAATTATCTCTCCTTCCTTCTCCCATTTGGTTTTAATGTATGAATTCGAAAGTGTTTTCAGATTTGTCAACCCCTTATCATGCTTGAAATGATTCTACTACCATTATCAGTATTATATGCTTTTCTAAACAGCTCTATCGAGCATGTATTCGCATTGGTTACATTTTTAAGCGTCTCATTAACATATTTGCGCATCTGTAAATACCGATAAAAATTTTGCTTTTCTGATAAGTGTTTCTCTTTAAGCATTTCAAAGCTGAACAGTGGTCCTTCTTTCACTATGTTGCAAAGAAATGTTATTCCTTTATCTGTCCAGACCTTAAATCTAGCATCCAATTTATTTGGTGTAAAATCCGTGTCATATGCTCCCCATTTAAGAATTGTAATGTCTCCCTCTAGATTATATTCTTTTATAGTAGTTTTCCCTTTTTTAAGAGTCAATTTCACCCATGGGTTATCAATGGTATTTATGTACCTTTGCAGGTTGTTATCAGCCAAAATTGCTTGTATGGGGATGGGAAGTACCTGTTCCTCAAAGTGTTTCCATTGAGCGTCATATGATGGGTTGCACCAACATATCACAGCTCTCACCTGTGCTACAAAATAATAATCTCTAACAGAAGGTAAGCTCATCCCCCCCGTTTCTTTTGCTAATTGTTTAGCTTTGAGACGATCACTAGGCATTGTACCCTGCCAATTATACCTTGATAGCATCTTGTTCCATTCATCGAATTGATTTTGATTTATCTCTATTGGTATGGTCTGAACAAGATATAACATTCTGGGCAGTATATTCATTTTAATAGACTCAATCCTTGAACTGAGACAGAAAAAATGGAACCAGGTTCCATCTTGCCACATCTTCCTTATTTTTTTATATAAAGGCTGATAATTACATTATGATAATTCTGTCAAATCTTTTGACATAATGATGCACAGATATTTGAAAGACTCATTCTGCCATGCCACGGGGTATCGACCTTCAATATCCCTTGGTTGGTTATAGTAATATGAAAGTAATTGGGTTGTGTCTCTGTTTATCTTGTATCCTGTTAATTGACCATATTGTTAAAAGGATTATGTCAATTTAGGTAAAGAGTATGTTGGTTGCCCGAGATAGATCAAAATGTCATCCGCATAACAAGCCAATTTATGCTCTGATATTTTTAATAGTAATTCCCCTGATATCTTCATTTTGTCTGATGTATTCAGCTAATGATTTGAGATATAACGCGATGCGTAGCAGTGACCATGCACAACCCAGTCTCGAGCTCGTTTCTAGGATAAGATTATTTGATAAATATCCATTGATTTTAATCCTAGCAGTAGGATTGTCATATAGTGTCTGTATAGTTTTAATAATTGTGTCTTGGAAAACAAATCTATGTAAAACTCTGTAAACAAAATTCCAATTAACCGAATTAAATGCTTTTTCAGCGTGCACGCGTATCACTATTGCTTTGATTTGATTTTTATGTATATGATCCATAATGTGCAGTATACTTCGTATATTGTCTTGTGTCTGGCGTTGTCGTATAAAACCTGTCTGATCGTTATGTATCTGTATGGGTAGAAACACTTCTAATCGTTTGGCCATGAACGAGGTAAATAACCTATAATCTACATTAAGAAAGAATATTGGTCTAAATAACCCGCATTCCCTTTCATCCTTGCCTATATCTAAGATTATCTCTTCCTTCCAACTGGGTGGCATTTGTGCCTTTTTAGAGCCCTGTGCAGAGTAGGGAGTAAAACAGGAATTAACTCATTTTTTTAATTGTTTGTACCACTCTGCCGTATACCCATCTGATCCTGTTGAGTTGCATAATTTAAGCCTACTAACTTCAGCATTTACTTCAACTTCAGTTATGTCAGCAGTCAGCGTTCTATTTTGCTCTTCGCTTAAAGTGGTTAACTCTACAGAATTCAAGAAGGTGTGAATTTGGGTTATGCCTCTCGCTGGAACTCTGGAATATAGACTTTTGTAAAACCCTTCAAAAGTTTCTTGAATTTCACTTAGCTTACTTTTTATCATTTTCGTTCTTGGGTCACTAATTCTATGAACTGTATTTTCTGCTATCTTTTTTTTCAGTTTCCACGCCTAGATTTCGATGCACTTTCATAATGTCTCTGTTTCAGAAACATTGTTATTACTGATATCTTGCGTAAACAAACTATTAATTTCATTCCTATTTTTTTTTATATCCCGTAATGTATCCTGTGCCAAATTCAATTTGTGTTTTCTTTCTCGAGTTCCTTCAGCTGTTTTGTAATTCCTCTAACGTTTTGTTACTTATTTTTTTTTTTCTTATATGAAGATATCGCTATCATTATCCCTTTTATAAGACCGCCTTCAGAGTATCCCATAAAATGGGAGGTGAAACCTCTCCATCATCATTAAATTCTAAGAAGGTACCAATTTCTTTTTTTTATGTTAGTCCTTAATGTACGGATCACTGAGTAGACGAATTTAGTTTCCAAATAGTATTCTGTGGTTGTAGGGCAAAATTAACAGATAAATATATAGGTGCATGTTCACTTACATCTACTGTCCCAATTCCACAGGTGTTTATTTTGTCTTTGTCTTTTCCAAATGTTATGAAATAGTCTATTCTTGTATATACAGAATGGGGAGCAGAAAAATCTGTGTAATCCCTTCTGTCAGGGAAAAGGTACCTCCATATATCAATTAAACGAACAACCTCAAAAATGTATTAACTTTCTTATGTAAATATTTTGTTTCATAGGTTTTTCTATTGGAAGAGTCGAAGTCTGGTTGTAATTGTAAATTTAATTCTCCGCCACATATCAGGAGGCGTTCTGTTTCCGTTACCATAATATCAGTAATTTTCTGAAAGAAACCAATATCACATCCGGGGTGTGCGTATATATTCAATAGAGTAACTGAAATGCCGTCTATATTTCCCCTTACCAGAATATATCTGCCCTCTTTATCTCCCATTTCGAATACTTTTTTTTTCAAAAGTTAGCTTACTTGAGATAAGAATAGCAACTCCTCTCCTATGTCCTGATTTATATGAGGAGAAAAACAAATTAGTGAAACCCATTCTCTTTAGTTTTTTATGCTCATTATCACTTAAATGAGTTTCCTGCAAACATACTACATGGGCTTGTTCTTTTTTTTTTCATTTTGGATAAAATTCTGTTACTTTTGATTGGATTTAATAGCCCATTGACATTAAAAGAAACAAATTTTACCTTGTTCTTAGCCATCTGTATTTATCTGTCAATGTATCATTGAAATTAGAATAAAAGTTAATCGATCTACTCCCTGAACAAGTAAGAACCAGAAACGCAAATAATAACAAAAATGGCAACGAACCTGTGATTCCAAGTCGGAGGTCTCTACTAGATGACCCTGCATTGAGCTAGAGGAAAATTCTAACTGTGGGCGATAACCCCTCTCGAGATAGGTATCTGTACTGAGAGTGACGTCACGCGTCACGCTCCGAATAATCAGCCGTTGATTCGCAGCAGGCGGGCAGTTGCTCATGCAACTCAGCCTCCTCTCTCCACGCCGATATAGCTTGGCTATGGTGCAATCGGAGAGCAATGTGTGGTTAAGTGTCTTGCTCAAGGACACAACACGGTACATCCGCAGAGGCGCGAACTAGCGACCTTCAGATCACTAGACCAACGCCTTAGACGACTTGGCCACGCGCCAACACTTAATATTAAGGGAAGATTGAACAGAATAGGATTTTATTTCGTTGAAAGTAAAAGATTGAGAGATTTGATAGAGGAGATTTGATACAACATTATTAGGTGTAAAGACAGGATAACTCAGGCGGGCTTTTTTCCCACTGAGATTTGCAGACAGTCCTGGGTTAAGGGTGAATGGTGAGAAGGTTAAGGAGTACATCAGGGGAAACCTCTTCATTCAGAGGTTCAAGAGAGGGTGGAATGCGTTGGCAGCACAGGTGGTGCATCCAATCTCGATGTCAATGTTCAAGAGAATTTCTGATTGGAACATCGTCGGTAGGGGTATGGAGGGCTATGGTGCTGATGCGAGTCGGTGGAAGTAGGCAGTTGATCTGGTTCGTCAAGACTCGATGCGCAGAAAAGTCTGTCCCTGTTCTGTACATTTATATGACTGTATGACACTGCTTCGATAGTATTTAGTTCTTTGGACGTGCTGGACTGAGAAGATAACATTTGGCTGTCCTGTTGGGTAGCCACTTCCGGCGTGATAACAAAACGTCATAAAATGTTTTATAGTTACAAATCTGAATGAATATTGACATGCCGCTGGTAGGGTAATGAATCCCAAGTCGACAGCTTCGTAATTTTATTAAAAGTTTCAGGATTTGTAACAGTGTCAAAGAAACTGTTTGTTGCTGTATGTCACGTAGTTGTTGGAACATAAAGAAGGTGGCTTGAAACAGCATTGTTTATTCGCAGGGCATTATATTTCTGGATGATGATCAGATATTTCGTTTTTCTGAATCCAAAGAAAATATGTCATTCGTCTCTCCAAGAATACTTAATGCAGGTGTATAATGAAGATATTGTTCCAATGATGTATACTTCTCATTTGCTTTGAACGCAATGTAAACTATTTGTACAGAATAAAATGAGCTGTAACATGATTCAAAGCTACATTTATGTTGCGACACAATGGTAATAACAAACATATTGACAGTGGCTGCGGGTTTCCTCACACATTGCCTTTGCTGCTACGCAGATGATCTTTTCTTTTCTACAGCTGTAACGAACTCAAGGAGCTCGTTAAAACGAGTGTGTAAAATGGATCTGAAGAATCATTAGGGAGTTGGGTCATCCCAACCACACACAGCTCCTGCTGCTACCATCTGAGAAACGGTACCGCAGCATAAAAGCCAGGACCAAAAGGTTCTGGGACAGCTTCTTCCACCAGTCCATCAGACTAATTAATTCATGCTGATGCAACTGCATTCCTATGTTATATTGACTATCCTGTTGCATATACTATTTTTATAAATCACTATACATTTCACATTGTACATTTAGACGGTGACATAACATCAATGTTTTACTCCTCTTGTATATGATAGGTGTAAGTAATAAAGAAAATTAGATTCGATCCAATTCCAACTTAATCAAAGTGTTTTGTTGCATCCTCAAAGAATTCAATCAGGTTCCTAAGGCTTGATCTGCCGTTGACAAAGCCATGTGGACTATCCCTAATTAGATTACGTCCCTCCAAATGCTCATAAAATCTACCTCTCAGGATCTCCTCCAACAACTTACCCACCACTGCAGTAAAACTCACTGCTCTATAATTTCCTGGGTTACCTTTACTCCCGTTCTTGAAGAACGGAAGAACATCTGCAAACTTTCAAACGTCTGGTATTTCTCCAGTCCTTACTGATGAGGCAAGAGGCTCAGAAATCTTCTCCCACACTTCTTACAGTAGCCCAAGGCATATCTCTTCCGGTCACGGCGGCGTATCTTACTTAATACCTTTCAAAAGCTCCAGCACATTCGGTATCCTCTTATCCGTACACATTTGCGCTCAGTCTGCTGTCAGTCATCCCCACAATTGCCAAGGACCAAATGGCGAATACGGAAGCAAAGTATTCATGAAGTAACTACGCTACGTCCTCAGGCTCATGCACATTTTTCCACTCTCACTCCTGATGGGTTCTATTTTCACACAGCTCAACCTCCTGCACTTCACATACTTGTCGAATGCCTTGGGATTGTCCTTAACACTGCTTGCCAAGGTCTACTCATAGCCCCTTCTAGGTCAGGAATTTTCATTCCTGACTCCTTCCTGACAGTCTTGTAGTTTTCTGGATGGTACAAATCGAATAAGAATTCCAGATTGCATGAAATATCATCCACTTCGGTTCACTGAGAAATACATTGTTATTTGATGTCTGAAACGTGTCCCAGACTTGTTCCACAAAAACTGATACCCAAATAAGTATAACCGTAACAAGTAGATGCGGCAACTACAATCGGCCCTCCTTATCCGCGAGGGCTTGGTTCCGGGACCAGATACCAAAATTCGCGGATGCTCAAGTCCCTTATTTAACATTGACCGTGCGGTGGACATTAGGACCTAGTGTCGTTGCACTGAATCCGCAGTGTTTCAGTTCACGAAAATAATCACGATCGCGATTCAAACTAATTTGGAAGTAATTAAGCGATCGGAAAAAGGTGAAACACCGTCGGTCATTAGAAAATCCTTAGGCTGCAATCGGTCAACGATCAGATCTATTTTAATGGAGAATGTGAAAGGCCCTGTCCGATGGAAGCTACCATTATTACTAAGCAATGCAGTGATTAAATTATTGAAATACCCCATCACCCTCCCCGACCAAACTTTAGCATTCTTGTTTGGGTGTAAGTTGCGTGTTGTGTCCCCTGTGTAGCATCAGCACCCGGAAATTACATATAGTCCAAAATGCGCGGTTAAACGATTCAGATTGTATACTTAATTGTGGGGTCAGTAGAGAAACAAAAGAAAAAGGAAAACAATAAAAGGCGCCAATAATTTCATAAACACTTCTGTGCACAAACGTTGGAGCTCACGGATTCCACTTCACTGATCCTCCTTTGCAGTCAGCCACTGGGTTCCCGCCCCCAGTCCGGGTCCAGAGGGTCCTGCAACCGGCTTCTCAAGCCACTTCTTCTCTATTCATCCAGCTCGGGCCTTCTACTCCAGGCCCTCTCAAACTAATAGCTTTCACACAGGCCGAAAGAGTAACATTGATCCAAATTGGTTTGTAAATGAATACACGTCCCGTTATCACTATTTACAATCCAACCATGCTGCTATAGAGAATCACTGCCTCAGCAGTTAACGGTACAGCAAAGCCACTTTATTCACCTTAGCAGTAGCATAAAAGAAGAAACACTTCCACTCTGTTACGCCCTTATGCACTGTTACCTAGGGGCTACATAGGCCAAACTTTCTGAGAGTTTCCTTATCCGAGACCTCCGTACACCCTCACATATGCCCTTCAGGATGGGACACTAATGGGAATACCTCGGGTCTGCTTGCCAAATCCTCTTTCAAATTCTCACTCATGCCCCCACTGCAACTCGGAGCCTCCTGTCCTCTGTCTAGGCACACCTGTCTCTCCTTCCGTGTCCTGCCGTAACCCAGGCTGCCCACAGTTAGCTCCAACATCACCCCTCACCCCACCATTACCTGACTTAGTGGGAGAAGTGCCAGGAGTCTCTTCATCCAACAAGGGTAAGTTAGCGAAAGGCAGAATGTACCACACCTCCATCTTATCATCCGACGAATCCGTATTGTTCCCCTTTTACTCGATTGGTAGCCGCTGGTCAGTTCTCTCCACGCTGGAGCACTTGGCCTGGACTGCTACTGCAGCCTCTTCAGCCTCCAATGATTGAGACGACAGATTCTTCTTGGACTCCTCCAACTTTCGCCATAGTCTCAGCAGTTCTGACTCAGGCGTCCTGGCCATCTCAATCTGGGACGCAATTATTCCTGCAGCTTCTTCCACTCTGACCTGAATTGCAGCAGTTAAGGACTGTTCAGCTTCCAGTTTAGTGTTCACTGAACTATCTCCAGCTTTTTCCTCCTAATGACGTCTTCCAGGTCAGCTTTCAATGTTTCCATTTCATTTAAGCTGTCGATGGTCATCTTCAAGTTTCCTTCAAGCTTCCGCTTCCCTCTTCCGAGATCTGTCCACAATTGCTTCACCTCCTCGGAAGTGTAAGCTAACTCCACCCTCTGGGCTCTCGGTTTTCTGTTGAACGTAGTCAGGCAATTTTCTTTGTTTTCCCCAACATGCAAGTCTACCAACTGGTTCTGGATCACTTTCTTCAGTCTCTGCTAGGAATTCTCTCTCTCCGGCTTCACTTCAAACTTGATCCCGCAGAGACTGTCTGCGACCTTCTCCAGACCTGACACGTGTCCAGAGAAAGCTTTAGCACTTTAGTTCTCAGCAGCTCCTGCAGCAATATCCCTTTATATTCTTCAAGACAGATCCAAATACTAGGAGATCATCCAAATACACCAAACAAAGAATTACCCTACCGTCTTCCTCATGCCCCGTTAGAAAGTTTCAAGGGCTCCGGATAAGCCCTGGGTCATCTTTTCGGACTGGAAGAAACCCAAGGCCGTCTTCTCCTTATCGGCCTCTCTGATCGGGATCTTTTAGCATTCACTTCTCACATTCAACAGATTAAACCACTTTGCACCACTCAGACAGACCAGCGCATCTTCAATACTCGGGACCACACACTGTTCAGGTACAGTTCGCCTGTTCAGGGTCCTATAACTTACACAAACGTTGCCTGTGTCCTCCACGTCTACAGGGGCCACACGTCGCAACCTCTCTCTCACCGAGGTGTCTTCAACTGTAAACTCCCCATCCCCCGTGGTAAAACGGAACATCCACTAGGAGGTGCTTCACCATCAGATACCTCCCCTGTGCCGTACCACCATAAGCTCTGTTTTAAATTTAGTACCAGACGAACGCTGCTATACACGTCCTCACAAGCAGCTCGAAACATTGGGTGCACAGGCAATGCCACCAAACAGCTCTCAGCCGCCGCCTCCTGGCCGGACCCCATGTGACTCCTCACTATCGGGGTGTCGGTCCCCTCCAGAATCGACACGCTGTCCGTCTCAAGTGTGCCCGGACACATCAGCATTAACGATTCACGGACCTCAGACACCCACACCTCGGCCTCCGAGAACTCCAGTTTCACTGACCAATAATCATCTTCTGGATAATGCGAAGCACTGATATTCCGCATTTCCAGTGCTCGGAATGGTGTCAAGTGAAAATGCTTCAAGCACCGGTTGGAAAACGAACTGTGCAACAACCAACAACTTGACCTGCGCTTCATTGTCGAGGATGGCCTGAGGATGGCTTGCTTCCATTCGGAACGACACACTAAGGTGTGGTCCCAATAAACCCTCAGAAATAGGGGCTTTTCCTTCCGAGAGTTCTTTGGTCTATTGCTGGGAACGTGTTCCCCCAGCGACACCAAGCCTGCGCTGGGCTTCCCCACTGGGCCTGCGCTAAATTTCCCGATACCTCTCTGATTAGCTGAACAACTTTGGGAGGGGCAAATCTCCTTAACTGATCCCACTAGCACCGCAAGCAATTTATCTGCTCCCTTCCGAGCAGAGAAGATAACCTGAAAACTTTCCCCCAAATCTCCTGACACGGTTAAGGAAAGCCCACCAAGTGCTGCATCATACTTACAGTCGAGCCAAACGCAATTTCCCCCGTTTTCAGGCAATTGTCAACTGTCACTACAGGGTAATTGCCCCTGACAGTTCTATCACCGTCACCAGCACGCCTGTTCAAACTTTCATCCAAACCGTACCGCTCTTCCTCAATCGAGCACTGTCACTCATCTAACAACAGTGAGATCAGTTCCGCCCACGTCTCGTACGCATCCGCCCCCTCCCTGCTGAGAATATGGACAGCCCATGGTGCCACCTCACACAGGGCACCAATAGACACTGGCAATCCCACCTCCGTGACGTCAGTGCTAGCCCGCACTGCAGCAAGGTCTGTGCGCGCCATATTATCAATTTTTCAAACTCGCTATCAGCATTAACCACTTAAAAATCGAATTAACAATCCATCTAAGGTGCGAATATCCACCCTACTCAGCCCATTACTAACCCCAATCCCACAGAGGCGCACATGTCTAACCGCAATCCCACAGTGACACCACGCACTGATTGAAACAGGGCAAACGCACAGCACCCTAAAAAATGCATGCCCCGGTCAGGTCGCTGATCTGTAAGTGGGTAAGCATCTGGGGGACAGTGATCACTGCTCCCTAGTCCTTAGCATTATTATGAAAAGGATAGAATCAGAGAGGACAGGAACATATTTAATTGGGGAAAGGCAAATTATGAGACAATAAGGCTAGAATTTGCGGGTGTGAATTGGGATGATGTTTTTTGAAGGAAAATGTACTATGGACAGTGGTCGATGTTTAAGGATCTCTTGCAGGATTTTCGGGATAAATTTGTCCCGGTGACGAAGATAAAGAATGGTAGAGTGAAGGAACCATGGGTGACAAGTGAGGTGGAAAATTTGGTCAGGAGGAAGAAGGCAGCATACATGAGGTTTAGGAAGCAAGGATAAGATGGGTCTGTTGAGGAATATAGGCTAGCAAGAAAGGAGCTTAAGAAGGGGCTAAGCAAAACAAGAAGGGGACATGAGAAGGCCTTGGCGAGTAGGGTAAAGGAAAACCCAAAGGCATTCTTCAGTTATCTGAAGAACAAATGGATGACAGGAGTGAAGGTAGGACCGATTACAGATAAAAGTGGGAAGATGTGCCTGGAGGCTGTTGAAGTGAACGAACTCCTCAGTGAATACTTCCCTTTGGTATTAACCAATGAGAGGGAACTTGATGACGGTGCGTACAATATGAGCGAGTTTGATGTTCTGGAGTAACTTGATATTAAGGGAGAGGAGGTGCTCGAGTTGTTAAAATGTATTAGGACGGATAAGTCTACGGGGCCTATCGGAATATTCTTCAGGCTGCTCCACGAAGCGAGGGAAGACATTGTTGAGCCTCTGGCTAGGATCTGTATGTATTCATTGTCCACGGGAATGGTACTGGAGGATTGAAGGGAGGCGAGTATCGCCCCCTTGTTCAAGAAAGGTAGTAGGGATAGTCCAGTTAATTATAGACCAGAGAGCCTTACGTCTGTGGTGGGAAAGCTGCTGGAAAAGATTCTTATTGATCGGATTTGTGGGCATTTAGATATCATGGTCTGTTCAGGGACAGTCAGCATGCATTTGTGAAGGGCAGATCGTGTCAAACAAGCCTGTTAGATTTCATTGAGGAGTTGACCAGGCATATAGCTGAGGGTAGTGCAGTGGATGTGATCTGCATGGATTTTAGTAAGGCATTTGACAAGGTTCCACATGGTAGGCTTATTCAGAAAGTCAGAAGACATAAGATCCAGAGAGGTTTGGCCAAGTGGATTCAGAATTGGCTTGCCTGCAGAAAGCAGAGGGTCGAGGTGAAGGGAGTACATTCAGATTGGAGGGCTGTGATTAGTGGTGTCCCACAAGGATCTGTTCTGGAACCTATAATTTTTGTGAATTTAATTAACGACATGGATGTGTGAGTAGAAGGGTGGGTTGGCAAGTTTGTAGACGATACTAAGGTTGGTGGTGTTGTAGATAGTGTAGACGATTGTCGTAGATTGCAGAGAGACATTGATACAATGCAGACGTGGGCTGAGAAGTCTCAGATGGAGTTCAACCCAGAGAAGCGTCAGGTGGTACATTTTGGAAGGACAAACTCCAAGGGAGAGTACAAAGTAAATGGAACTATACTTGGTAATGTGGAGGAACAGAGGCATCTGGGGGTACATTTCCACAATTCCCTGAAAGTTGCCTGACAGGTAAATAGGGTAGGTAAGAAAGCTTATGGGGTGTTAGCTTTCATGAGTCGAGGGATAGAGTTTAAGAGAAGCGATGTAATGTTGCAGTTCTACAAAACTCTGGTTAGTGCACACTTGATGTACTGTGTCCAGTTCTGGTCACCTCAGTATAGGAAGGATGTGGACGCTTTGGAAAGGGTACAGAAGGGCTTTACCAGTATCCTGCCTTGTTTATAGTGTCTGGATTATGATCAAAGATTAAGGGAGCTAGGGCTTTACTCTTTGGAGAGAAAGAGGATGAGAGGAGACATGATAGAGTTGTACAAAATATTAAGAGGAATAGATAGAGTGGAAAGCCAGCGCGTCTTCCCCAGGTTACCTCTGCTCAGTACAAAAGGACTTGGCTTCAAGGTAAAGGGAGGGAAGTTCAAGGGGGATGTTAAAGGAATGTTTTCCACTCATAGAGTGGTTGGTGCATGGAATGCAATGCCTGAGTCAGTGGTGGAGGCAGATATACTAGTGACGTTTAAGAGGCTACTAGACTAGTATATGGAGGAATTTTATGTGGGGGATTATTTAGGAGGCAGGGTTTGAGGGTCAGCACAACATTGTGGCCGAAGGGCCTGTAATATGCTGTACTATTCTATGATCTATATTCTATGTAACCCCACATTGTAAGACTCGTTGCATCTAGTGGCATGATCTCGGGGGTGGCTTCGCATTCTTGTTTGGGTGGATGCTGCGTGATGTGTCCTCTGTGTAACATCAGTACCCCGAAATTACATTTAGTCCACAATGTGCGGTTAGAAGTTAAAGATGTTATATTTAACTTCGGGGTTAGTAGAGAAACAAAAGAAATTGAAAGCAAATAAAAGGCTCCAATAATCACATAAGCATGTCCAGTCCACAAATATTGGAGCTCACGGATTCCCTTTCACTGATCCTACTTCGCTAGATCGCCCCTGAGCTCCCGCCCCGAGCCCAGTGGGTCCGGCTACCGTCCTCAAGCCACGTCTTCTCTTTTCATCCTCCTCGTGGCTTCTCGTCCACGCCCTCCCAAACTAACGGCTTTCACAGAGCCAGAAAGAATAACATCTATCCCAATTAGTTAGCAAACGCATACGTCCCGTTATCACTAATTATAACCCAAACATGCTGCTATAGAAAACCACTGCCTCAAGAGTTAACAGTACACCGAAGCTTAGTAGTAACATAAGAGATGAAACATTTACATTTACAACCAAATAATGTTAAAAAAACATTGTTTAGAGACAAGGTGATTAATTACAGTACTTTACACAAATCAGCATAAATTTAGCCAACACGCATTAGACCTTCAAAACAGGACAGATAACAAATTCTTAACTGTCAAACATTTCCTTGCTGTATCCATTTTTCAGAGCCACTGATTTCACCCATACACTTACCTTTACAAGACTAAGTTGAGTTAGAAAGTACATTTGAGAATTGTTTGAAAGCCCGGCGCCTTCATTTAAAGGATATAAATTTTCTCCATCCGCTCACGGAGAAACACGTGACAAATTGCTAAAAAGTCTTCAATTCGCATAAAATATAGCGGTTCCGGGATTTAGGCATACCTTACTCCCAGAAACTGAATAAAAATCCTTATACAGTACATTAAAGAAGGTGACATCAGAAGAAGATAACGTTGGAAAGAGGCTTTTGACTGGGCACACGAATGTGCACTGAATTTTGAGATATAAATCATACACAGCTCGCAAAGAGTTAGTTTAATTTGACAACATGTTCCCTCCAGACAGCTTTGCCGAAGGTCCTGATCCTGTACTGTACTCGTCCACCTTATAATAAAAGCAGTGTTAAAGGGGTAAGGAGCAGGTTCAACATGGCATAATGAGACAATGTCAAGAATTGCCTTTTAATCAAAATGTTTCCACGATGCTTTTAAAGACGAACGAAAGGGGAATGAATGTTATGCCTCCATGTGTATAAGGGAGTTATTAGAAACAGTCAGCATGGCTTTGTGCGTGGTAGATCACGTTTAACCAATCTATTAGAGTTTTTTTCGAGGAGGTAACCAGAAAAGTGGAAGAAGGGAAGGCAGGGGGTGTTGCATACATGGAATTCAATAAGGCCTTTGACAAGGTCCCGCATGGGAGGTTAGTTAGGAAGATTCATTCGCTAGGTTTACATGGAGAGTTAGTAAATTGGATTAGACATTGGTTCAGTGGAAGAAGCCAGAGAATGGTAGGGGAGGATTGCTACTCTGAGTGGAGGCCTGTGACTAATGGTGTGCCACAGTGATCAGTGATGGGCCCATTGTTATTTGTTATCTATATCAATGACCTGGATGATAATGTGCCAAATTGGATCAGCAAATTTGCTGATGATACAGAGATTGGAGGTGTAGCGGACAGTGAGGAAGGTTTTCAAAGCTTGCAGAGGGGTTTGGACCAGTTGCAGGAATGGGTAGAAATATGGCAGATGGAGTTTAATGCGGACAAATGTGAGGCATTGCACTTCAGAAGGTCAAACCAAGGTAAAACATACAAGCTAAATTGTAGGACACTGAGGAGAGCAGTAGAACAGACGGATCTGGGAGTACAAATACATAATTCCTTAAAAATGGCGTCACAAGTAGATAAGGTGACGAAGAGAGATGTTGGTACGCTAGCCTCTATAAATCAAAGTATTGAGTATAAGAGTTGGAATGTAGTGGTGAGGTTGTATAAGCCATTGGTGAGACAGAATTTGAAGTATTGTGTGCAGTTTTGGTAACCTAATTACAGGAAGGATATTAATAAGGTTGAAAGAGTGCAGAGAAGGTTTACAAGAATGTAGCCGGGACTTGAGAAACTGAGTTACAGAGAAAGGTTGAATAGGTTAGGACTTTATTCCTTGGAGGTTAGGAGAATGAGGGGAGATTTGGTAGAGATGTATAAAATTATGATAGGTATATATAGAATGAATGCAAGCAGGCGTTTTCCACTGGGGCCAGGGGATAAAACAAAAGGGAGGTCATGTGTTTTGGGTGAAGGGGGAAAGTTTAAAGGGAACATGGGGGGGGGGTGGCCTTCTTCACGCAGAGAGTGTTGGAAGTGTGTAATGAGCTGCCAGATGAAGTGGTGAATGCGGGCTCACTTTTGACATTTATGAAAAACTTGGACAGGTATATGGATGAGAGGTGTGTGGAGGAATTTGTGCCAGGTGCAGCTTAGTGGGCCAGGCAGAAAAATGGTTCCATACAGCCAAGAAGGGCCAAAAGGCCTTTTTCTGTGCTGTAATGTTCTATGGTTCAATGGTGTTCAGGTCAAATCTAGTTAGGTCGTTCATGGAATGAATGTTAATTAACCGAAACTAGCACTGCCGATGTTTGTAATCAGAAATTAAGCAGTAAACTTTGGAAATCCTGTTTGCCCGTCAGGAACCTTCTCTGAAGAGGGGAAATACGTATCGTTGCTGTTCATGGCCGAGTGAAGTGTTAACACGATTTATCTCTCCGCTGATGGAGCCCGGAGTCCTGAGAGGTTCATCACACTTCCGCCAATGGTATCAAAGAGTAGCATTAATTTTACAGTCCGATTGTCTAACACAGCTCCCTGTTATCTCATCAAAATAATAACGAACGTTCGCTTAAAACAGTTATGTTATGACAGAGGTTGCATAAACTTGTTTCTTTCCTTGGGGGCGTCGGAGGCTGAGGCTGCGGAGGTACAAGAATATCAGAGGCATAGACGACGTGTATAGAGAGTATCTGTTGTCCAATTTTGAAATGTCTAATAACGTGTGCAGACACTGAAGGTGCAAGGTTTGTGCGCGTGCGCGCTCCCTTAACTCCTGGTGGAGTCTTCGAGGCGCCATCATGACAAGTTTTTTGCACCGATCTTTTTTTTTGGTAGTTTTCGTGTGCTCATCGTAGGGCGTGTCTTCGGAAACCTGGCGGAACCAAATGTTTTTTTTTTCAAGAGCTGTGCGCAACGGAATCAGCCGGATTCGACTCAGGAGTCCTCGTCCCGAAGACCAGAGCTGATGCAATGACGCCACTAGAAAAAAAAAAAATCTTATACTTCCCTGTGCTATTCCATGCCAGTTAATAATGAACAGATCTATGCTGGTGAAACTATGAAGACATAGGGTCTATCTCCGATGCATCTACAATTAATGCTGCATGTACTTTCTTATTTAATTGTTACATATCAGAAACCACAGCTAGGCAATTAACGAATCAATCTCTTTTCAGCCAGCTTCTTTATTAAGTGTTCAATAATCGGTCCAAGTTATTGCTTCATTCATGCACACCAAGAAGAATCTACTAATGGAGAACAGACAGAGGGCAATAAATGGGCAATAAACAACAGCACTGTCATCTTTGGTACATATGTATCGAGGTCAGGAACATCTGACGCTCAGGATCCCCAGTCTCGGCAGAAAACGTATCCACTGCAACCGGTGTATGCTGCCGCCGTGATATTTCTATATTAGACACCTCAAATGACCTGAAAGCTAATGAAAAGTTGTCTCTCATTTGAACTTTCTCTTACAATTCTTCCAGATCCACAACAGATTAGGATAACCAATGTGAGTGTCCACTTCCGGCCGAACTCAGCCTCACAACCTAAATGACGTCCAGCTGGATTCAATGGACAATCTATGTGTTACTATGAACGATTTGAATTCAGAGAGGACCGAAGATGGAATTTCATGAATGCGACAAAATGTCAATGAAAGCAGCATAACATCCCCAAAGATTCGTGCAAATTCCGGATACATAACTGGGTAAAATAGCGTGGGAGCCGGCACAGTATTCGCAATGTTGACTCTGTTCGGAAGAAACACAGGGAAGCCCGGCATTGTTTCATTCTCTCCCTTCGAAACTCCTCAAAAGCCAGATCTTAATTGCATCCAGTGGGATCCAATAAAGACAAAATATGTGTTAATATAAACAAATGCACGTTCGAAGCACCTACACGACTTCATGTCCGAGAAGGCAGGGGATGCAATTCAATGATGGCGATAACGTGTCAATGAAAACAGCCTAATGCCGCCGCCGATTCGTGGAGACTTCGGATGCATAACTGTTCCAAGTGTGCAGGCGACCAGCATTGTGGTCATAGTCTTGACTTCTTTCGCAGGAAACACAGCATAGTTCCACCGCCAACCAAGATGCTTTGAGAACGGTTAACGATGCTGACAGATCAGACAAATGGTGTGTGATAGTCATTGGAATTACTTTTTTATTGTCAGCTTAAATATTATCTGCAAGGTATACTCCTTTTTTTCTCCCTTCTACGTTGTGGAAATTTAAGAGATGTTTGAAATAGCAGCAGTTACCCCCAGTTCCGCTCGTGCTGATTGGGTTAAAACGGAGCCTCGTGACTGCAGTCAATCAGCTGACACCTCGTTGATGCACCTTGTATTGATTTGTGTCGCAATACTTCCTGAATCTCTGTGTTACCATCATCATGCAACTGAATAGCGTACATTTTCAACGTTAAACTTTCTTTTCATTGTGATCAGAATCTGGTATATTTTTCTTCTGCAAGAGACAGCACTTTACACTTCTCGCCAAGTTCTGCGTGCGAACTAGCCAGACCAGGGAGTGAGGAGCCTGATTAGTATAAGACAGACTTTGTAAAAACTAACAGACTGAACTCTATCGCTTGAATAAATTTATCGTTTTCATATTATTATGCTTTTATTTCATAAAATATATACAACCTCCAAATATCAAGAATTTAAATTACAACAAAATTGCTGAATAACAGGCCTATTGCTCGAACAGATTTCACTTCGGTTGTGCAATTTCCTGAATGCTCAGAACGCAAAGTCACACAATGTACGGGAGACGTGTGAATCACGCCATCCGAGGGAATGTACTTACTGTTGATACCAGCTTCGTTCTTCAATTTCTTTTCGGTTTTGACTTACTGGTGCTAAATAGTAGTTCATTAGTCGAATTTTTATTAATATGCCATAAAGGAAATTACTAGGAGTAAAAAAAAAATTGCAACCTCCACCTGACCCGTCACGGCTTCAGGCCTTTGTTACCGTAAAGGCGCCCTGCTCAGCCAGCACACGCCGACCCACCACCCCCCCCCCCCCACCCCTGTTTTTCTGGAAATGTTACTGCAATAGTGACAATAATATCAATATTGATCATGGTATTCAAAATTCAGTTTGGAGTTCCAGAATGTGTTTGCAGAAGCAGCGAGAACTCGAACGAGAGAGAGAAATGAGCTAAAATATCGTCAAAGAAATGCAGAGTGAAGTGGGGGGTTGGGTTTGTGGTGAGAAACCAGTGGGATGATAATTGAGGAGAAGGTGCTTTGAATAGAAACAATGTTTTTCAAGTGAGGTTATGATTGCTTTGCAAGCAAGTTGTTGAAGTAATATTGACACTGTCTCAGTGGCTGGAGTGCATAGCTCGATTTCATATCACACTCGACGCAAAATTTGAGCAACTTTCTCAAATCTACGACAGGGTCTGTCAGGGTTACAAGCTGAATCCAAAAGGAATTAATAGCAATATCAATTATCTACTTGCCCAACGCACTGCAAATTATCATTGCAATTTGGTTGTGCAGAATTTCTCAAAAAGGCGGAGCAGACTCGATTGGCCCGATGGCCTAAGTCTCTCCTATGTCTTATGGTCCTTTAGCGAGTCTACGAGTAATCTATAGGGTTCAGATCGTAGTAAATAATGTTCTTGACAGACGTGACTGGAAAGGTTGAATCGAGATCAAAATTGTCTTAGGTTTGATGATTACACGTTCAATAGATGTGTCACTGCCTATTTTCAACAGAAGCATAGGAAGATGCAGCCGGGCTTATTGCTAGCGTCAGAGCGCAGCTCGTATGTGTCTGGAGAAACCAGAAACCATGTTTCTTTGTTCTATACTGTATATTTTCTAATTTTGAAAATAATGTGTACTGAGATTTGAAAGGAGCCTGTATAATATTTTGCATTGTTGATTTTCATGTGCGTATTTGTTTTTAGATGTATAAATGCTTCATGGTTTCTTTTTCAAGGAGCTGATACCAGGGTGATTCTCGCGTGTGCTGTGGGTAGATCGGCAAATTTAGTTCTGATAATAGTTTTGCTGAAACACAAGTTAACTCAAGAGATCGCACGGGAAAGACGCTGATCGCTGAGAAACTTGACCACCATTCGTTCAAAATAGAAGCGTTAATGATATTTGACTTCAAAACAGCAAATGACATTTCCCTAATGATTGGACATGGACCGCGATTTTAAAGTCTGATTTGAGTGATAATATTCTGGCATAATGCAAGCTGGATCTTAAAATTCAACTGTTTCACCAGTCCACTCGAAGTATTTCATATCACACTCACAAATGCTTTTATATCCCTTTGGAGTGCTTCAGATTTTTTTTTAATAAAATGGTAGATCCGTATTTTGATACGTAAATGATTTGGCGTAGATCTAGACTCCCTCCAAGTATATAATGAACGTTGATGAATTCACTGTATTTACGTTTCACTGGTTTTAATTTCCATTTTGGTTGTCAAATTGAAATGCAGTACTGCCACTCATATGTTTTTATCACTTTACAGCCGCGTTGAAAGTCAAAGCCTTTTTGCGCATCGTGCCAGGTTGACTACAGAACGCAGTACATTAGCACAACTCTGACGACCAAATAATTTCTGAAAGAGCCGTACCTTCGGCAGTTCCACTTAGACAATTGGTTTTCTTGGTATCAAACGAATAAAGTTCAATTTTTCAAATAATTTCCAAACAATGCATTTGATGTATTTTAAAATTTGTTTTCTGAAGGGGCGAACACAAATTCGGTAGACCGATGTCAGAACCAAGACTCAGTAGTGAAGCGATTCTTCTTTTTTAAATAGACAATAGGTGGAGTAGTATGCTATTCAGCCCCTCGAGCCATACCCGTCATTCACTATCATGGCTGATCATCCACAATCAGCACCCCTTTACTCCATTATCTTTAAGAGCTCTGTCTAACTCTTTCGTGAAAGCAGACAGAGAATTGGAACCAACTGCCTTCTGAGGCCGAGCATTCCACAGATCCACAACTCTCTGGGTGAAAAAAGTTTTTCGTCAACTCCGTTCTAAATGGCTTATCCCTTATTTTCAAACATTCTATGTTTCAATCAGAACCCCTCTCATCCTTCTAAATTTCGGTGGACCCAAGCGGAGTCGCTCCAATCTTACAGCAAATAACAGTCCCGCCATCCCAGGAATTAACTTCGTGAATATTCGTTGCACTTTCTCAAAAGCAAGAATGTCCATCCTCAAAGTTGGAGACCAAATCTGCACACATTACTCCAGGTGTGGTCTCTCCAGGGCCCTGTACCACTGCAGAGGGACCTTTTTGCTTCTATACCCAAATTCCTCTGTTATGAAGCCCAGCATGCCATTAGATTTCTTCACTGCCTGCTGTACCTCCCTGCTTACTTTCAGTGACTGATGAACAAGGACACCTATATATCGTTGTACTTCCTCTTTTCCTAACTTGACACCATTCAGAAGGTAATCTACCTTCCTGTTCTAACCACTAAATTGGATAACCTCACAGTTATCCACGTTAAACTGCATCTGCCGTGACTCTGCCCACTCACCCAAACTGTCCAAGTCACCCTGCACTCTCACAATATCCTCGTCACATTTCACAATGCCACCCAGCTTTGTGTCATCTGCAAATTTGCTGATGTAGCCCCCTTGGTCGCCTCAGGCTCGCTCATCTCGTTTCCGTCTAAGGGGAGCACACTTCGGCCCTGCCAAACTGGGTAATCAGCTGGTGTGGATCCTGTGTGATGTCCCCGCCTCGCCCAAAAACAGACAGTACACCATATGCGATTAAATGAGTACAATTTATAAAGGTTACTATAACTAAGTGATTATTAACGATACAGTATGTATGAAGAAAAAAAAAGAAAAGGCGCCAAACATCAAAGTCCAAACCACTTCGTGCACAACCGTTGGAACTCAATTACTGAAGTCTTCTGGCCACCATTCGATCCCCTCCGAACTCCTCGACTCGAAGCTTAGGACCATCCGAAGTGGTCAACCAAGCACATTTAGATTCATCTCCTCTCCTCGGAGTACCTCTCTCTCTCTCACCCCCTCGCGCGGATCTACCCAAAAACCCGCCAACAATAGCTTATACACTCAGAGGAAAGAACATCATTAATCCCAATTGGTTTACAAAGAAATACAATTCTCGTTATCAGTAAATTTGAACCCAAACAAGCTTCCGGCACTCTCTCGCAACAAAGAAGCATTCCTACTTTTAACAAAACAAAGAAGACATTTTGATTACATACACAGTAACAAAGAAAAAAAGAAGAAACACCCTTTACAATAATGTTACTTTTAATCCCTTCATCTAAATCGCTAATGTATATTGTAAATAGCAGCGTTCCCAGCACCAAGCCTTGCAGTACTCCACTAGTCACTGCCTGCCATTGTGAAAGAGTATCATTGGCTGACCCAATATAATCCCCACATCGACTATCTATCGGGAGGATAGCCAAATGGAGCCAGTCTTGCCACGCCAACTGTCTGCGGTCAGATCCATCTCCCAGGGAAGCGACTGCAACTCCGACTGCCCAGAACCCCACGATTTGTCCCGACTCCCCACAGAATACCATGACCTTGGATTCAGTACACAACGGGCCCCTTCTCTGACTCCGCAACGCGTATATGATTGTGCCATCGACATTCTCCCCAGGGCCTCGCTACCCACCAGTCGCCTTTTTAACCTATTCCGACCGGAGCAAGAGGCCATGGAGAAGTACATCAGCGAGTCCCTCGCGACGGGCATTTTCAGACCTTCATCTTCCCCGATAGGCACCGATTTCTTATTTGTAGAAATAAAGGACGGGTCGCTTCGCCCTTGTATTGATTACAGAGTCCTAAACAGTATAACAGTTAAGAATCAGTACACTTTACTCCTCATTCGTTCGGCTTTTGAAGCACTGCATGAAGCCACCATTTTTTCAGAGCTCGAGCTTTGGAACACATACCATCTAGTCAGGGTGAAGGAGGGGACGCGTGGAAGACTGCCTTTAATACAACTCTGGAACATTTCGATTATTTGGTCATGCCGCTTGGCCTCGCCAATGCTCCCGCCGTTTTTCAAGTCCTCATTATTGACGTACGGAGGGACATTATGAATCGTTCCGTATTCGTTTACCTCGATGATATCCTGATATTTTCTAGCAACCTCCCCCCCCCCCCACACCCTCCAAGAACACGTTCACCATGTCCGTCAAGTCCTCCAGAGACGGAATGAAAGCCAATTGCTTCTGAAGGCGGACAAATATGCATTCCAATTTCCTTCGGCCAGCTTCCTGGGTTAAATCATCAAGAGCGGGCAGGTGAGAGCAGACCCCGAGAAGATTTGAGCAGTGGAAGAATGGCCTAGGCCTGGACCCACAAACCACTTCAACGATTCCTGGGTTTGCAAACTTTTACCGCCGATTTATCAGAAACTACAGTCAAGTGGCGGACCGCCTTACCTGGCTTACCTCGCCTACTACCCCCTTCTGTTGGGACTCCGAAACTGATTCGGGTTCACCGGCCTGAAGAGGCGTTTCACCACCGCTCCCATTATGGTCCATCCGGAACCAGCCCATCAATTCATTGTCGAGGTGGACGCCTCTAACTCCGAGATAGGGGCAGTTATGTCCCAACGATTACGTTCAGACGAAAAGTTTCACCACTGTGTCTTCTATTCTCGCCGACTGTCCCCTGCCGAGCGGAATTACGACGTGGGGAATCCGGAACTCCTGACAGTCAAACTAGCATTGGAATAATACAGGCACTGTCTGGCGAGAGGAGAACAACCGTTTGTGGTACGGACTGATCATAAAAACCTCTGGCATATTCAGACTGCCAAGCGCTTCAACTCTCGCAAGGCCCGTTGTGCTTTATGTTTTCAACGGTTCAAGTTTTCCCTCACCAAAAACCGGGGTCCAAATTCGTGTATCCGGTCGAGCTCTCCCGCCACTATGACTCCAAGGAGGACACTTCCAGCCCAGGGGCTATCGTCCCAACATCCTGCGTGGTCGCTTCACTAATTTGGGGGATCGATTCCAAAGCAAAAGAAGCCCAACAGGATGACCCCGAATCCAGCAATGGACCCCGCGATCACCTGTATGTGCCCATTCCGTAAGGTCCCAGGTTCTCCACCTGGGGCACAAGTCTCGGTTCGCCTGCCACCCCGGGAGTGATCGGACCCCATCGCACCTGAAAAGACACTTTAGTTGGCGGGCCATAGAGAGCGATACCCGTTCCTATGTCTCAGCATGTTCCATCTGTCCCCGGAGGAAAACTGTTCATTGGTCACGTGCGGGTTTACCTCGTCCTCTAGCTGTCCCTGGTCGTCCCTGGTCGCACATCGCCCGGGACATCGTCACTGGTGTAACCCCCTTCACAGGGAACACCACCGTACTCACCGTTGTAGACCGGTTCTCCAAAGCGTTGCACTTCGTAGCACTCCCTAAACTCCCTTCCTCTCAAGAAACCACAGATCGTCTCGGCCGCCATTTCTTCCGCCTCCACGGAATCCCTGCAGACATCGACACTGATCGAGGTCCCCCGTTTGTCTCACATGTATGGAAGGCCTTCTGTCAAGCCTTAGGTGCATCGCTGAGCCTGTCATCCTGCTTCCACACCAAGACAATAGGGCGGACAGAACGGGTCAGCCAAGACGTGGAGGCGACGCGACGTTATGTAACGGCAAACAGCCCCTCGACGTGAAGCGACCACCTCCCGTAATTTGCGTACGTCTACAACTCTCGGGTGAGCTCTGCCTTTGGAAGGTCTCCATTCGAGTGTTCCCTGTATTATTTAGCGGTCCGCCTGAAACTGCCAAGGTCTATGCACATCCACCCGACTTTTCATGTTTCCCGGTTAAAGCCAGTTTCCGTCAGCCCCTTGTGACCCCCGGCTGAGACTTCCCACCTGCCCGTATAATCGACAACCATGCGGCATACACCGTTCGAAGACTGCTGGATGTGCGCCGTAGGGGCCGGGCTTTCCAATTACTGGTAGTTTGGGAAAAGAATGGTCCAAAAGAGCGTTCCTGGTTCCCCCGCTACTTCATCCTAGATCCTTCCCTCATCCGGGATTTTTATCTCGTCTATCCAGACTGGACAGAAGGATCGCCAGAATGTTCCCGTTGAGGAGGGGTACTATCATGGTCTTTTCTGGTAATCCTGCACCTGGCTATTTACCTCAGGAATTGGGCCTCAATCTCCACGTTTAGTTACCAATTATTCCCAGGTGCCACTAATCACACAAACCTGCTTTCCATCAGCAAATTCAGGATAAAAACCCTGTGATCACAACAAGGAGCTGTCAGTTCGTTGGTCGACTCCTGTGTGAGTAACCTTGTTTCCTATTTTTTAGAACTGCCAGTTCTAAATCTAGCATCGCTCCTGGATACCGATTCCACGCTCGCTACGTCAAGACCGCCTCCCGACTCTGCCTCAGCGCCCGTGTTCTGCACTTCGGTTTGTCTGCCGTCTCACTCGTGTAACAATAACTTTCCTCCAACTCGCATGTACATATGTTGTTTTCCTTGTAATCTGTACAGCTAAAGTTCCAGATGTGTCTTTGAAATCTCACTCTTATTGGAAGGTAAAGCCCCTTCGCATTTGAGCCACCTCCAGCATCTCACTGCAGCAGGCATACTGAGCAGCTCCAAATTTTGCCTCAAAGCCAAAACTGCATGTTAGTCTGTTGTCGGCATTGTTCTAATAATTAGATATATACACATTTGTTATTTTATAAGGTGAACTTCTATAACTGCTCGTTAATGCAAATATCCAGTCAGGCATATAGGTGGCAGCAAAGCAACGCGTAAAAGCATGCAGGCATGGCCAAAAAGTATAGTTGTTATACGGGCCAAACGGCAGAATGGGGAAGAAATGCGAAGTTAATGATTTTGGCAGTGGAATTAATGTGGTGCCAGAGGAGGTAATTTGATATCTCAGAAACTGTTGATCGGCTGAAATCTTCATGTAGAATAGTCTCTAAAGATTAAAGAGAATGGGGCGAAGAAAAAGCACGAAAAAGCATCAAGTGAGTGACACTCATTGTTACTGAGGTAGATCAGAGGAGTCTGTTTCGACTGATCAATCTGACATAAAGGCGACAGTAAACACGTGTTACAGCAATGGTGTGCAAAAGAGTATCTCTGAAAGATCACGAACATACAAAGATACACCCAGTGCCCAGTTTATTGGATACTTCATGTACTTAATAAATTTGACAATGCGATTTTCGTGACTCTGGATGTGCATTCATTTTCGATACTGATAAAAGTTCAACTCAATATAAGGCAGACTTCACCAGGGGACGCATTTACTACGCATGCTATTGAGTTAGTCATTGGTCAGCTGGTAGTAAAGGACATTTCTTTTAAACAATGACGGATATGAATAACTTGCCTTCACTTTCCATTCCTAGATCAGGAATCGTGGTCCTTGAATTTATTTTCAGAACACGTTGACAATATATTTTTAAACAGGGAACCAGGGATGCCACTTGAATTTCCCCGCCTGATTACAGCATGTGTCAAATATTCATGGATATTCGGGTTTCTCACATTTTGGTTGTTTCGATTTTGTTCTTTAGTTTGTGCTACCGTAGTGCAGTTCGTAGCAAAACTGCACTAACAGCGACTCCATTGCTGGCATCTTCGGAAACAGCGCTATTACTATCCTTTCTCCCCCTTTTCAGGAGACTCTCTCCTGGAGTTAAACGCGGACTTCGGTTCACTGCGGAACTGTGATTCGTTCCCAGGGCCTCATGAGCGGCCGCTTTTTGATATGCCAACGACGCGGTCCGGAAGAGTAGCGTGCCGTCAAGGTATTGGATTTTCATGACTTTCGAGAGAAGCTAATTCGAGCCCAGTGCGACTGCCTGATTGGAGTACACGGAAGATTGAAAGCAGCGAGCTGGCTGCTGGCTGTGAGCCCAGAAACCCGAGTTCATTGGGCACAGAGCTTGGAAAAGGCGAGGCAACACACTTTCAAAACATTGAATCAGCAAGTTGTTTTGTTATGTCTCCTATCTCGCTGTGAAACGTGGACATCACTTTTACCCTTACTCCGGAGAGAGATCTGTGGAATGTCGAAAACCGGCTGAACTAGTACCCTTTGGGAAACCAGACGTCTGTCTTTCTTGATGCTTTGCTGCACGATTGAATGCTCGGTTGGGGATTCAGATGATTTCTTTTCCGGTGTGTGGCGGGTTGTCGTTGCTTTGCTACTGCTTATGCGTGGGAGTGATAAGATGGGGTGGGGGGGGGGGCTTTGGGTTTCTAACATTCAACTGTCAGTCATTCTTTGGGGGCACTCCTCTGTTTTCGTGAATGTTTGTGAAGGAAAATAATTTCAGGATGTATATTGTACACATTTCTCTGATCATAAACATTCCAGTTAAAACCTATTGGAATGAAATGAAATTTCAGATACATTTGAAAATGTACAGCTCCTTAATTAAGTGAAAATAAATTATTTCAAAATTTGAGTTAATTGCCGTTTTTGTCATCATTATGAGATAAGTTAAGTGAAGAGAACGTCGTAATGTATTCGACAACATGACAACAGCCATAACGATCACATTTGAAACAATGTAAATGGGAGAAACAGAGTTATGCTTTAATTCATGAGGCAGCTGTTATATTTGTTCGCATTTATCAACACGAAAATAAGTCGATTATCGTTGGTTGGAGGCACTTCCGCCTAACAGTCGGCTCAAAGAAGGTGTAAATGTCACTGCAAAACTCACCATTGTCTCTCCTAAACACAACTACTTTTAAATCAAACTAACAGCATATTGGACCTAAACTTAGTCATAGCTCTCGTTGCGGGAGTTTGTTTCGATTGTCAGCTTCTCGTCTTCTTTAAAGCATGTACATCTGAGTACGTTGCACGTTGATGTTTTTGAATAAATGAAGATATATTTTTCATACCTAGAAGGTCGAGAGCGACCAAAGCCAGCTTGTTAATCTCGTGAATTATGATCATTGGAAATAAATCATATTGATCATTAGTTCATCACCCTGTGGCTGCAGAGGCGCCCGAGTCCGAAAGAAAGTGGTTACATGTTTATCTGTATCTCATTGTTTCTCAACGGCAGGCTGTAAACGTAATTTTGTCTTTTTAAATAAACTTCCTCTTTCTGATTTTCCACTCGGGCTGAAATCTCTTGCTACATTCCATCTCTCGCGCACAAAGTAATGCTCGTGCTCATTTTAACATCCAACCTTTAATATGAAGGTTAATGCAATCTGTTTAAAGAAGCAGCTGAATGCTAAGATCAATGCAGCCTTTCTGCTACCGACGTATTGAGATATTAATGTTGCAAATGATGATTTTATGGATCGCCAACTGTAATATTGACCTGCTGTTTCTGTGGGTTGTAGATTACAGCTGTGCGATTAATTTGAAAAAAAAAAAATGGGGAATAAATTTCGATTATAAAGCTGCCACACCATACGTAGAAGACTGAAAGGTGAACTTTTTTTTTTACCTGAGTCGCAGTGTCTTCCTGCGTTGTGGTAACTTCGGTCATTGTGGGAATAACTTGAAGGTGAGGTACTCTTACAACTTTGTAGGCATTATCTGGCTATAAAATTATTTGTAAAGCTATTTATGGATTGAAAAGTTTTAGACTTTCCCATTTTCTTTCATTTTGAATTTCAAACTTAGTTTCAGTGGAATCATTAATCATTGTCAAACACAGACGCTGAAAGTAAAGCAAAGTTAAGGTTCACAGTGCAGAAGGGTAAATGGGTGAACGGCCTAAACATGTAGATTCGCAAGCATTTTATTTAGGGAAATTTGGTAAAAAGCATAGGATTTACAGTTAAAATGTTTGTTTTCACAATGTGAAGATTTTGTTAAATCAAGTATACCTAGCAATATACGAATATCTACAAAAAGTCCTACAATAACATGCACGCTCCACATTTTTGCACAATCACTTCAAACTGAGGTGTAATTTGTATTTCAGCCAAATGTTGAAAGCAGATTCCAGAGAAAATTTAACATGTTCATTGCAAATATTTCACAAATAATACGTAATGCAGCCAGAATGGCTTCTTTCTGTTCAACTAAGTTCTAAGATTCTTCAGAATTAACATGTTATTTGCTTCGCTTATTGCAGTACTTCTGCTCCTAATTCAAGATTTTTAAAAACTAAAGAAGCCGTTTCATCTCAACAAATTGGTTTTGATTCTATGTCCTATCAAAGTATTATGCCTCCTCTTGAAGGAAAGAGGGTGGGGGGTGGGGGTGGGCAATGTATGAGCCTACCGATGAATATTGTGCCATGATGCAAATCGATTTTGCTACCCAAAGAAAGATACAACTGAAGTACTTTCTGAACGTTTGCAGCAGTACCTATTATTCTAATACAGTGTTTTATGTATCTCACCCACTTTCATCTTTTGTGAAATATACCCCTTCTCATCTAAAGTGTGTATTTTCCAGTCTGAGTTACATTGTGCTTTCAGCTACTTCAGAGGCACTGTTCCAAAATCTTCCTCAAGCTCTTTACTTTCTTTTTGCATACAGTCCATTGTGAAGATAACCATCCGACTGACTACCATGATTCGACTTCCAACACAGTATCACTGAAAGGATTTCTTAATATCTGAGTAGGTAACGTGTGAATAGCCATATAGTGTACTTGAATGACAGTGAGAATCATTTCGGAATTGATTTTCTTCATTTCTGTCCTTCATAATGAAGCAATAATACCTAGTGACCATTTAGTCGGACGAAATTATTTCCTTCTCATTGATCATTTGATAGCGATCATTAAAAATGTTCTTTTCCTAATTTCAATTCACATTCACAATATTATGAAAGCCATGAATTTTATTTATACAGTCCCTTCACATTATGTGGAATGCAACACATTTCTATGTTTGCTGTTAATCCTGAGTTAGGTGCCAGATAATCCGATCGAGGGAGAAGCTTTGAAATATAAATATTTATCATTTAAATTAAAGTTAATTCTGAGATTTATTTTGTAAGATCCTACAAAAAGGAACATGTGGCTTCGAATCAACAAATGCATTGCAAATATAACTAACTTATAGTTAAACGTTTCTGTAGAATTGCATTACTCAACTTGCATGCTTCACAGTATTGTCTGAAGTAAACCCAATACTATTCGGTCCTACGATTCACTCATATCATTTAATCGCTAAAGGAACATCAGGTTGCTATTTGAAGAAACCTAAACAGTGCAGTGTTTTCTTGAACCTAAATAATACAGAAGCCTGATGTTGCACATTCAGCGATTCAGGAACAGCTTCTTTCCTTCTGCCACCCGATTGCTAATCTCCACCGTACAGCAGTAGCAATTCAGTATCAACTCTGTTCCATTTCCCGTCAAGTTTAGACACATAAGATCCAATGAACACGATGAAATTGAATTGCGAGTTATATTATTATGCGATGTCGCTGGTTAGTTTTAATACAAATATTTACTGACTGTTTCCCATCACCATTCTGGATCCTTACAGATACAAATATTGATCTTAGCTCAAAATAGAAACCTGAACCTTATTTCTTAAATTGGAGATGATGCACTTGGATTCTGGTTTACCGAAAATAAAATTCAATCTAAACATTTCTAACAAATATTTTTACTGCTGGGGTTTCTGACCAAACACACAGTTCTAAATATAGAACACAACAAAATATCAGTAAATCCCAGGAAAGTTTTATAACATAATCCACCTAGTCCACTTAATCGATTTGCTACAAAGAGTGACTGGCTTCTCAGCTTAGTACATGTCATCGCTGGAAATAATGCATGGAGACCTGCAAACGGCTAAATTGTTCCTCTCTAATGGAATTGCTGGTTAGCTATCAACATGATACACTGACAGATTTAGATATTTTAGTGGAAGTAATATCCATTTATCATTTTCTGCATGTGCTGATCATTAATATGACGCTATTAAGCAGAAATGATTGAAGATCTACCCACATTTCCGTCTCAAAACTATTTTCCACCGGCTTCAGATGAGATATGCCCCAGTCTACCGTGGAAAGTAAGGGAGGAGATTGCTGAACCTCTGGTGATGATCCTTGCATCATTCATAGGTGCAAAAGAAGTCCTGTAGGTTTTGAGGTTTGCAAGTGTGTTTCCCTTGTTGAAGAAAGGGAGAAAAGATAACACAGTAAATGATAGACAAGTGAGTCTTACTTCAGTAGTAGACTAATTGTTGGAGAAGTTCTTCAAAGGCAAGATTAATGAGAATTTGGAAAGACATAATCTGATTAGGGACAGTCAGTATGGCTTTGTCAAGGGAAGTTCGTGCTTTAAGTGCCTGATTGAATCCTTTGAGGATGTAACAAAACAAATTGATGACGTGGAGCCGTAGATGTAAACTGCACTGATCTTACTAAGGCACTTGATAAAGTTCCCCTGTGAGGCCTATTCAGAGAGGTATTCTGACAGATGACGAACGCGGGACTATTTAGAATGGAGGAGGGAGATTGAGTGCGTGTTATAATTGGCAGTAGCCCTTTATATCTCGTTCAAAATGGGAATTTCTTCAACATCTCTTTCCATTCAAAAGTTTAATCTGTATTGACGCAAAATGAGTGGCAGTGATTCCACACAACTATGCCGGCTTCAATGGTACCGATACTGTGGAGCGCCATTCAGATCAAGACGTGTTACTGATTTGTATCGATTCTAGTCATAAGTCGCATAATTGGCATCAGTGAAAGGACTTTGTTTGTCTTTGGGACACAGATAGATTTAGAAGGAAGGACAACATTCTCTTCTGTGAAATTATTGAAATGTTGCTTACCCATTTCCCAGTTCCCCAAAAATTGTTTGAAGCTTGACAGTGCAAATAATATTTATTCATTGGTTATAAATATTTGTAGTTATATATTTAAACAACTCTAGATAATCGACACACGTGCTGGTCTATAAGAAGGCTGAAGAACACAGGGATATTGTGTTTAACCTCGATCATGCTTCGCGTTCATTTCGATGACGTGTGACTTGTGCTTCGATGCAATTTTCTGTTGCTTTCTATCTCTTAATAGCTAGCCTTAAGCAAAGTATTTGTCCAAAAGTTGTTTGGTATGACCCTTCCTCTGTTTAAAGCTTTTGACGGCATTGGGACGGGATGATGAAGAGATGTGAACAGGGGTGATCGAGGTGCCGGGGATGAGGTTGGGGTTGTAGGAATAAAGGCATAACAAATATTTGGTTGGAAGTTTCAAAGGTCGAAAAAATTACGCAGCCAGTCTTTAAAATGACATCAAACATGGAAAAAACAATGAAAAAAAATCTTTGTTTTTTACATGTAAAATACATTTTAAATGTATTATTTTACATCAGTGTTATCTAATGCCCTGGTTAACCACATGTATCATTGCATTCCCACTGTCATGCTGTTAGGTAAATTATTTCAGCAGCTTTTCTGCAAAGCACAGAGTAATCTCTGAATTCAGCTTTACAAAGCAATATTTTGGTTTCTGCTAAGACAAGTGGACAATTGTTTGGCGTAGGAATGTTGCGTCAGCCATTCGGGTTTCTCTTAGTAACATTCTGTCCGGTGGGATGCCACGGAACATTCGAGAGAGCTGTGCGGGATCACATTCATGAGGGGCAGTGGGTTGTTTTTCGGTTTTTCTGGTAGATGTTGGAAGTGGATCGAGGTGCGGAGACGAGTACAAGGGAAAACGCTGAAGCATCCCGTCAAAGGGGAGACCCTGTTATAGAAAAAGCAAATATTTGTGCAAACGAATGGGTCCAAGGAGGATATGCAAATACTCCTGAGTTTTCCAATTCGTTTGTAACAGTCTTCAAGGAAAGTCCGAACTGTGGCTGGGGACGTGGGCGCTGTGAGTGCCGACTATCCAGAAATGAATTCCAACACACATTTATACTGGTTTTAGTGTAATTGGCACCTTTAATGTTCTATTAACTGTTTTTTTAATGTTAAAATATCTGTAAGTATACTGCCACTTTAATTTTATGCCAGTGCAAGATCTGTTATTTCCTGACAAACAATATATTTGTATAGGGTAATATTGATAGTCTATTCTCCATACATTTAGTTCCCTCAAACGGATGATTCCAACTTTCCATCTGTGTCATTTATATTGGCGGTGAGGAAGAAGAATGGGAAAGTACGAATATGTGTTGATTATCGAATACCGAACAGCCGTCCTGTTCCACGGATCGAGTTTGCGCTCTTCTGCCTTAATGGAGCCAAATGGTTCAGTGTATTGGACCCAATAAGCGGGTATTATCACCGACCCATGAGTGCAGTGGATGAAGAAAAGATGGGATCAGGAGCACCGGCAAATTTTCCAACATGTCACGGGGACATGAATTCTGCTTGAGTCACGGGTGAACTTACATGATCTCATCGTGTTTTCAACTACACTGGAGGAGCCTGAGACGTGACGATTTACTGTGTCTGACCGCCTAAAAGCGGAAGGGGTAAAACTCTCACTGGACAAGTTCCTGTTCTTAAGTCGTCAGTTAACTATGTTATTCACGAAGTCTCCTCGGATAGAGTGGCTACGAGTCCATCGAAGGTACAGGCGGTAACCACATGACAATGGCTCAACAGGATGATTGCCGTACGTTCTTTCCTTGGGTAGTGTGAGGACCTGTGAATTATGTTTGTGAAGGACTAGTCCAGAGCAAGACAATGGTTGAATTAACTTCTGTATGGTTCCCCTCCCTTCAGTGAAGAGAGGGATGTGAAGAAAGGGATAAGAAGACAAGGTTTATTTTGCTCTTCGGAGTCTTTAGAGGAAAGATGGGATGCAAAGTGTGATGAAGCATTTCATCTGCTGAAGAGTTATTGACAAAACACCCTTGTTTTCCTTTGCAATCCAGCAGTTGCCGTATTTATTGCGCACACATGCTAGCCGTGCTGGAATAGGCAGTGTTCCATGTCAAGCGGAATGTAAAGGGGATATTGTTTTCGTTAGATGATGTCTGACACCAACCAAACGAATTTATCCTGCACACAAATTGAAGGTTCTAGCATTGAAATGGGAAATGGTGGTAAATCAATTGACTAACTGGTGCCAAGTTCGGTTCGAGATGAGGACCAACAACGATCCAGTGATTTATATTGTCACTTCAACGAAATCGGATGCCACAGGACATCGGCGGTTGGCGGCGTTGTCTGCTTATTATTCCTGCATTGCATATCGGCAACGAATTCAGCAGAGATGCGGGTGTGTTGTCACGAAGTTCTCATGAGGTGCCGCCAACAGGCTGAGTGTGGGAGGAGACATACAATTCCACATGCATATTGCAACTTAATCGTGCTGAATACCAAGCAGCTGCCCGACTTGAATGCTTCGGAATTGGCAAAAGTTCATCATGCCGATTCTTGTGAAGGTGCCATCAGGTCATCTGCTGACAAAGCGGATATGGACCCAGTTGAGAAGGCAAGATACCCTGCCATACCCGAACCCATGAGGAAATGGAAACAACTGCAGTAGAGGAACCAACCTTCACATCGTGTTCCCTCTTGCCCACATAGCCCTCGGCTTTCCCAGTTGTGTTTCCCTGAAAGAAGTATCCGAAGATTGTACTGAAGTCACTTCAACTCATTCGGGAATTGACAAGATCTACCAATTGGTGCAAGATCGGTTTTATTGGACACGAGTGAAGCCTGAAGTTGAAAAGTACTGCACGTCGTGCATCCAATGTATTCGGAGGAAGACGCTGCCTACGGGAGTTGTCTATCAGATACTGCCAATATCCCATTCACAAAGAACAGAAGCACTCGTCTTAGTGTGTATTGAATTCCTCTCCATAGATCCTGATTCCGGTACTACTGCGATTGTCTTGTTCGTCACGGACTAATACACATGATATGCTTAAGCCTTGTCCTCTCAGGATCAAAGAGTATCCACAGTTGCCAAAATGGTATGGAATAAATATATTATCCATTGTGACCACTGAAGTGACCAGGGAAGGGATTTTGACAGACGGGTCATACATGAGTTACTCTTTATGCTTGGAGTTCAGAGTCAAAGCGTACGTCATGTCACTGTCAAGGTGATCCTCAGCATTTAAGATTCAACAGGACATTGTTAGACATGCTTGGGGCCCTTGATGCCAACAAAATGGGAAAATGGTGTCAACTTATTGGACATCTGATGCACTGCTACGGCTGTAAACAGAATTAAAACACTGGGTACTGGCCATTCTATTTGATATTCGGGCACGAAGCGAGGTCACCTGTAGACGTTTGGCTTGGAACCGCCAGTGGGGACTTGTCGCAGAACACGTATCTCAAGTTTTTATCTGATGTGAGGAAAGAAATTTAAAAGCCTATGAGCTCATATCTGTTTTTACTACCGAACAAAAGCAGGGAAAGTAGAAGAGATATGGGCAAAGGATTATTTCCTCTCAGTTGATGCCTGGAGAGTCAGTTATAATAATAAATTTGGGATTACAAAGGGAAGCATACGTTTGCCAACCGCTGGGTTTCTACATCGTATGTAGCAGAGAGCCGGATGTCCAATTTGCCAGGTTGCGAATGGTCTTGTCAAAATTCTCCATTAGAAACATCTTTTACCCCAAGGGCAGGAAGAATATGTTAGCCCCGAGTTTGACCTGGAGCCTACATCCGTAGAAATCTCCGGGCAGCAAGAGAACAGAAAGGCAGCGAACAGACAATAGTGTGACTACAGTTGAAGTTCATTAGAAATCTAATAAATATTTAAAAACTTCCTAAGGCTTATAATGTCATTACGACATGACAATTTTTGGTCGGGGAGAATGTAATGACCTGGTTAAGAACATCTTCTACTGTATTCCTACTGCTATGCTGTTACGTATATTAATTTTCAGCACATGTTCTACAAGGTGCACTGCGTTCTGTTACTGAAGCGTTATAGACTAGTAGTTTGGATTCTGCTTGGATAAGGAGCAGTTTGCACGTCTAAGGAATGTTGTGTCAGCCAATCGGGGCTTTCTTAGTAACATTCTGTCAACTGGAATGTCAAAGAATATTCGAGAGAACTGGAAGGGATCGGATGTCTCTGAGGCAGTTTCGTATGCAGGTTTTGAAGTGGAAGGAGGTGGAGAGGCGAACACAACCAAAGACGAAAGCAGCATCCCGTTCGAAGAGGAGATCCTGTTGTAAGAGGTGTTTTGAGCAGACCAATAGTTCCAAGGAGGAAATGTAAATATTTCTGAGTTAGGCAGTTCGTTAATAACGATCTTCGAGGGAAGTCCGAACAGTAGCTGCGGACATGGGATCATCGCCCTGAGTACTTACAGTAAAGCATCCGATTGTCCAGAAATGTGCTTCAACGCAGATATGCAGACTTTGACTGGTTTAACTGAAATGGTCCTTTTTTCTTTTATTGTTCTATTAACAGTTTGTTACCCAGTCAACCATTTTCCTATTCTATACCATTACAGTATGGTCCAGGTCAATTTTGACCTGGCCCAAGAATACCCTCATAGGAAGTGTCTGTACCAAATTTTGAAACAAAGATATTTATAGAATGTATAAATAGCCAATCTGACATTAATTAATGGGTGATTAATCCTTAATTAATGTTTCGGAGAACTAAAATCTATTTCAATAGAAACTGGTCAACCTTCACCCGGAACAGCCTCAATGTACAAACAATTGCAGCACCAGTACAAAAATATAAATTTTTAACGTATTTTCATTTTTTCGCATTTTGGGTCACTTTGGAAAAGTCATTAAATTTAGGCCAAAAAATGGCATTTAGGTTGTTTTCACTACTGTCAAATGTCAAAACGAGTCACATTTGATACGAACAGTATGTAAGGGTAAGTTGAAATATCTGTCAATATACTTCCAATATAATTTTAAGCCACTGTAAGGTCTGTTATTTCCTGATAACGATGACAGTGCATGAGGCAGTAATGATACAACATTCGCCGCATTTTTCGTCCCCTCAATGGAACAATCCATCTTTCCATTTTAATTGAACTCAGATTATATCGACTCCAGACGTGTTTTGATTATTGAATGTGGCCTTCTGACTGTTACCCATGCAAAACTGTGTCACGTGGCTGTTAGCCAGGGGCAGCCAACCAGCCTAGGTTATTACGAGAAAATGTGTGAGCGTAACACCAGTAATGATATTTCACAAAATTTCCGCAATCGGGCGTTAGTCAAATTGCAATTAAAGGAAAACATTGTACTTCCAGGAACAAAGAAACCAAGTAACAAAATAACTAAGAGCCAATTATATTTCTGAAAAATTGTTGCTGAATTTTCACTTGACGGCAAAACTCTCCACTGTCTGCGACACTAACATTCAGGAGGGTAAATGTGCCCTTCCTACTCTTAATACTGAACTACTGTTTTCTGCTGACTGATTCTAAAAAATGTCCCCCGTCCAAACGAAACTTCAGCATATCCTGCAGAATTCGAAATTTGCAAAACATGGATTCAGTGCCACCGATTAAGAAGTTTAAAATCAGAGTATTGTTCCACTTTGGCTGAAATTGCTTTTACGGTTAACAATGCATAAATGAGAATGATGAAAACAGTTAAATACACAGTGCAGAGATGGTTTACAAGGATGTTGCTGGGACATGAGAAACTGAGTTACAGAGAAAGGTTGAATAGGTGAGGACTTTATTCTCTGGAGCGTAGAAGAATGAGGGGCGATTTGATAGAGTTATATAAAATTATGTTGTGTATAGATAGAGTGAATGGAAGCATGCTTTTTTCCGCTGAGGTTAATGGAGAAAAAATACCCGAAGACATGGGTTAAGAGTGAAGGGTGAAAAACTGAAAGGGATCATTGTCGTGGGAGTGGCAGTGTGGAATGAACTGCCAGGTTAAGTAGTAAATGCGGGCTCATTTTAACATTTATCAAAATTGTACAGGTACATGAACGAGAGGTGTATTAAGGGATATGGTCCAGGTGCAGATCATTGGGACTAGGCAGAAAAATGCTTCGGCACGGCCAAAGAACTGTCAAAAGGCCTGCTTCTGTGCTGTAGTTTTCTATTGATCTATGTTTCCATGTGGGAAGAAGAATGAAGAAATGACAATATGAGAATTGGATATGTGCTACGTCCTAACTTGCACAGTGTAGCTAATGTAAAATATTATAACATCGGCTTAGCTCCAAAAACTTGGCACAATAATTTGTGTACATGGTCATAAATGTCACTCACCGAACTGTTGCATCTGTAAGTTTTCGAAAATAAAACGAAGTGAGGCGTTTTATGTTTAATGGAAGGTGTATCATGTTTCACTAAATTCCAAACCTACACAAGAACGCGCACTGACACTTTTCCGTGATAACGTCGTCACCTCAGCGCAGCTCCTTAATGTGAAACCACAACCCAATTAGGTTACTCTACACAGCGCTTCCTACACCCCCAAAACTGCAATGAGTCTACAGTCGGAATGAGGTCACACTCAGTTCGGAGGAGAAACAGCTTATATTCCATCAGGTTAGCCTGCAACCTGATTGCATGAACATCGATTTCTCGAGCTCCTCTTCAACATTCCTGATCACCAGTTCTCTCTGTCAATTTGTCTCCTTACCAGCTTATCACTTCCCACCTGTGCTCCTCTGTCTTTTATTTTTCCCATGGACCTCCATTCTCTCCTATCGGTTTCCTGCTTCTCTAGCCCTGTATTTCTTTAAATAATCAACTCTCCAGCCCTTTAGCTCAGTCCAGCTCCCGCGTTCTCCTATCACCTTGTGGACTTTCCTCCCCTACTCTCACTTTCTTATTTGACTTTTCATCTTTTTATCCCCAGTTCTGATGAAGGACCTCGGCATGAAACGCTGATTGTTTTATTTTCTATTGGTGCTGACTGATTCGCTGATTTCCTCCAGCATTTTCTGAGTTTTGTGATTCCTCTGTTTTAGACGTTCTCGGTTCACTGCTTTTGAATAACATGTGTTGAAGCACGTTATTAGTCTTTAATCGTTTAGGGGTCTGAAGTACAGTAAAATAGCTATGATGTCCGTATCAATCGTAATTGAATTGATTTATTTTTGCTTGGATATGGTCTGCATATGGTCTACATATGTTTGAGATGTGAGGAAGAGATTTGCTGAGGGCAGGGCAGTATACGACACCTTCATTGAGATTCACAACGTCCAGTATGGCAGACTAATATAGAAAGCCAGATTGCATAGGAACCAGGGTTAGCCAGCCGATGAACACGAGGGAGCCGAAATGATTTTGTATAAAATAAGAAGGTGATTTGCTATTCAAGAATGACGGCCTCCAACTACTGATGTACTGAAGAGGGCGGTTCAGGTTTCACTACTCTTTGTCATGTACTTCTGAAATGCTTAAGAGGATAATATTGTTAACATCATTAATAACTTCGGGGAGGCAACGAAATTGCTGATACAATAGAAAGTGAAAGCTAACCAACACTATGAAGTGGGAAACTGGTCCCTCAAGTGCAGATCTAATATAACCTGGACAATGGCGAAATGTTGCTTTTTGGTTGGATGTAATAAAGCTGGATTTACACAGTAAATTGCCCTGGTGGTTGAAGTAGAACACAGCGACTGAGGGCAAGTGGCAACCGACGGGAAAAGAAAGGTAAAGAAGGTGTTTGTCTCACTTGACACAACAGTTGGGGCAGTGAGTGTAGGGTCTGGGATACCTTGTTATACTGTACACATCGTTAGGGAAACGCTAAGAGTATCCTCTGCATTATTAACACGTACAAACACGCTGGAGGAACGTTGACCGCTTGTTTCCACGGATGGTGCCCGACCTGCTGAGTTCCTCTTGCGTGTCTGTAGCTGTTGATTTGACCACAGATTCTGCAGTGTACTTTGTGTATTCTGTGCATTATTGATCTCCCAGCTATAGAAAATGGATGGAAGTCCTTAACATGCTGCTGAAAGGAGTCACGAGTATGTTTTCTGGAGAGCAAGCTTTTAACTGTAGGGAGAGGCTGCGTTATTCTTCCTTGAGTACAAGAGGTTGAACGATGACCTTATATAGGAATTTTAAGCGACGAGGGGTGTAGGCAGACCTAGGTTACAGTCTTTTACCCAGGATAGGTTAATCGAAAATGGGAACACATCAATTCAAGGCGTCAGAGATAAGAACTAAAATGGATATAGGGATTTTTTTCAACAAATAGGAGCTTTGTAAATGTAAAATGTACGACAAGGTAGAGGTGGGTTCCGTAGCAATGTGTGAAATACGGTTGGATTGGTATGTTAAGATGTGTTGAGAGAAAAAAAGAATGCATGGGACAAAAACGGTCCTCTGGGAGATCAGAAGGATCACCTATGCGTGGACCCAACAGAGAATGGGGAGATCTTAAATAGATTCTTTGCATTCGTATTTACTTGGGAAAAGGACACAGCTTCTGTAGAATTGACGCAAAGCAGCAGTGAGGCCACGGTCTTGTATTTCTTCATTCAGATCTTTGAAAATTGGTTCGAAGACCAAAGGGAACCCAGCATGATCTATGACTGTATGCTCCTTCTTCCCTTCTCTTATCTCCAGCGATTTCAGCAATTCTCTGTCAGATACAATATGTTACATTAAGTGCCTAATATTCTAATTTCCGCATGTGTCTAACATTTTGTACAAATGTTCTTAAGATACTAATCACATCAGTAACAGAAGTGATTTTGCTGAATTGCTTGTAATCCACAACAACACACATAACATTGTAAAGGAGCTCAGCCGGGGAAGAAGCAAATATGAAAGTGAACAAACTGTCGATGTTTCGATTCAAGACCCTTCATCAGCATTGGAAAGGAAAAGGGAAGATGTCAGAGTACTAAACGGGAAAGTGAAAGGAGGACTAACAAGAAGGTCATGGGTAAAGGCAGGTGAGTGAGGGAGAGGTGATGAAGTAAAAATTGGGAGGTGATAGACTGAAAAGGAAAAGTACTGTAGAAGAAGGGATCTGATATGATAGAGAAAACCGTGCAAGAAGGGGAAGATGGAATGGCACAAAGGAGGGGGATATAGGTAGGTGGGGAGAAGAGGTAGGATGCTAGCGTGTGGAAATGAGGAAATAGGAAGGATGAGAGAAAAATTAATGAAAGGATAAATCTATGTTCATGCCATCAGATTGGATGCTATCTAGACTAAAAAGGAAACGTTGATCCTCCAACCTTAGAGTAGCCTCATGGTGGCAGAAGAAGAAACTGAGGACCAAAATGTCGCGACGAGAATGGGGATAGGAAGAACAATGACTGGCCACCGGAATTACCGCTTTTTGTGGATGCAGTGGAGGTGCTTGAAAAAGCGATCCTCTAATTTATATTGAGTCCCACCAACGTAGAGCAGGCGGCATTGGAAGTACAGGACAGAGTAAACAACCATAATAGATTCCGAGGTGAAGGTGTTGCCTCACCAGGACGAGCTGTTTGGGGCCCTGAGTAGCGGTGACAAATTATATAGCTTAAGTATAATCTTCATGTTGTCTTGGTCAGACATGGACAGTTTCCTTCCATTTAGATTTACATTCCAGATTCGAAACCAAATGCTCTCTTCACCAAGGGATCTACTCAACTCAGTACAAGTTTGACAACATTTCATAGTCATTTACAGAGGAAAGTTATTCTGGAATCTACCTCGGTGTTGTAATTCATCACACAAATAAAAAAATACTTCCTTCATAGGAAGGCCACTTCTGTGTTTTTTTTTACATTATGTTAAGCCATATAGAAAAACATTGACAAAATTCCCACTCGGTTCTATTATTTTCTGAATCAAATGAAAGTATTCTCAATACTTTGCAGTGTATTCTCTCATGACAGGCTAGTCAAGGATCTCGGCCGAAAAGTCAACTGTTCATTCCTCTGCAATGACGCCACTTCACACTTGGATGCCTGGATAAACAAAATGTTTCTCTTGACATTGATATTGTTATGAGTTTTCTGTACTACTGTGATGTATAACTGGTTCCGCAATTGTATTGGATTTTATTGAATATTGTGATAACGCTTCACATTATTCACTTTGTTGAATGTTTAAGCCGTATAATCGAAAAAGGGACTTTGCAGAACAAAATGAGAAACTTTTAGTAGGGAGGAAGAGGGTTCAAAATCACTTATTTTAACATTGAGCCATTGTTTTTAACCTGAGCGTTGAAATTAAAAATAAACAAGTCTGCAAATCGATTTTTGAGCTAGAAGCAAACTGTACCCACAAAGTCATTCGATAATATTACTAGGCACATTAGAGCATTTCTATTTTCTGCTGTTGACCTGGGTGTAAGCTTTGTTGCAGATATTAAGCTAAAAAATAAATTGAATTGTGGTGAGGCCCGTCTCGAACATTCGGAACGATATATTTATATAACTGTTATTTTCCGTTCCTCTGTGACTTCCTCTGGCAACATGTTTTATAGATCTAGCCTACTAGGTGTTAAAACCCTGCCATGCAGAGTTCTCCTTTAAATATTTCTTCTCTCAATTCAGTACGATGACCTCCAGCTTTAGTTCCCCAATCTTGGGAAATTGCCTCTGAGAATCCACAATATTAATGACTGTTTCAATATTTATCCAAGTTCATGTTATCCTTCATTCTGCTATACTCCAGAGTCAAAAACACCCTTTTCTATACAATCCCTCCATGCCAATGCCTGTCTCCACTTCAAGGCTATATCCCGGTGTATTTCTACTGCAATCTTTCTAACTCTACCACATGTATTCTATCTTGTGGTGACCAGAAGAACACGCAACGCTCCAAGTGTGGCCTAGCCAATTGCTATAGCTGAAACATGATGTCCCAACACTCGTTCATACACTGGCAAGACAGCAAGTTGGCAAAGATCCCTCTTATCTAATAACCGGATATATCGTCTTTTCAGGAGGTGATCCCCGTGTCCCCTAAGGATCCTTTGTACCTCAACGCTTCCTGTCTGTGCCAGTGGCTAGGTAAATTATAAATACAGGAGTTTCTGAACATGCTGAAATCCAGACTAATAAACAAAAAATCCTGCAGGGACTTAGCAGGACTCACAGTATTAATGAAAAGGAATGAACTGTTGCCTTTTCGAGCCGAAAACCTTGATTAACGTGTTCCCTTTCTTCGAGATACGAAGCAATGTTCCCCTCTAATTTTGCAGCAGCGAGGACTGACCATCGCTCTGAGCAGGAAATGTTTACACGGCCTCTCAGAAGATTATGCACGAGCTGGTAGCTTATTAACAACGAGCTATCGATTTCCAGTCTGAGCTTGTTGTGAAATTCGTAACAGTGTTGTAACTAGCAACACGGACATTGTAAGAACGTTGAAACTCTGAAGTGTTTTACATTAAAGTTGTCATGTATTCATTATGCAAAAACATCGTGGTTTATATTCATTAGCACACAATTATATGGTATTTCTCAAATGCATTAACAGAGATTTCATAATACTATTAGTATAATTTCAAAATTAGATTAACATTATCTAAAATGAACTTTGATCTGCGTGTCAGAAAGGCTATGAGAGCAGTAGCAGTTCCGCTACTGCGCGGCTGGATACCCGCACAGTTTAATGGGAACAGTGGGGGAACGTGTATACAGACCATGTCCAGTGGAGGCTGGTTTACTAATGAACTGAACTACGTCCTCAAACATCTGTAATTTTATTCTTTATGTCATGCCCCGTCTCCCGCTGTCAAATTTTTGAGTATTACCATTGACCTGAATCTTACAAGGAGATTTCAATCAAGGGTAAATATTGTTGCACAAACACTTCCCATTGTGATCATTACAGACGCGAATTCACCTTCTCCGAAAAAAAGCACCATTTTCATATCGACATGTAGATAACGTTTTCGTCCAGTGGAAGATGTAACATTTTCGGTTGATTAAAAAATGGGGTCATTCAGAAAAAAGTAGCCAATGAATGAACAAAGCAACCCTCTTTGAATTCCTGTCACAAAGTTTGGCGATGTCCATAAATCGTGAATTTTTTAACAACATTTCAACGAAGGCCATTAGGGACCAATTGCCCTACCTCCTACATGATACTATACATTGATATTTGTAAATATATCACTGTTCCTGAGTTACCGGAAGTCTTAGCCAACAGGATAGGCAAATGCTTTCTTCTCAGCCAAGCGCGATGGAAGAATTAAATTTTGCCTCACGAGGTACTAACCTTACTTGCTGTTATTTTACATAAGTTACACATTGCAATACCTTGGAACCTTACCACTGAATTCAATCCTGCCGTATATCGGTTTCCCTGTGTGTTGGAGCACAATTCAGTGAATGTTTACCAGATGCCAAAATCATTATTTGTTGTTTTATTTTATAGGTTATTCCAGCCATCGAATTATTTGGTCTGAAATACAACGATGCTGCTGGACGAATTAATTGGGCTATACAATGCGGGTGAAGGCAAGAGAATGGTTAAAGTTTTGCGATCGAGACTCGGGGTAGAGTGTAGAGGGAAGATACTCAATAAATAAATTTGAGAAGGAATTGTGTGACCGAAACAGTCAGGTGATAGCTAGAACCAAACTGTGGGCTGGAGTGGCGGATTGGTTGCTGAGCTAAATTCGCTTCTTTATAACTGGCGGCTTCTACCCGCATAATAAAAAAAAAAAGATTGTCTCGTCAATGCCGGCGAATCTCTGGATTTTTTTACATGGTCTGATGAATATTGAGGTAAATCATTGGGGCATATTTAACGGAAACTAGTTTTTTTTTTACTTTAAATCACTGAGAAATGTGCAATGGACCAGAAGAGCAGGTTATGACTTAGCAGATCAGACATTATCACGTTAAATGGCCTGGCAGTAGAGAGAGGCGGAATGGCGGATCCCGATTCATAAGTTTCTTACTTTTTCAATTACAATGAATGATTAGGAGAAATGTCGAAGACGAAAATGACCTCTTCTCTGCCCAACTCATATATATGATATCGATTCTCGTGTTTTTTGTCTGGATGTAGGGAATAAAACGAAGCAATGCCTCGGGTGGGTCTGCACTCATTGGTGGTCTACAGCTCGGAACTACAACTGGATTCTCAGCTAGACTGCTTCCTGGGAGTGTTTACTATACATCTGCGCTCAATGTATGTTTGCGTTGCAATTTGGATGCTGATGTGTTCATGGAATTTTAAGGTTGCAGAGCTGCACAAGTCAGTTTGTCAGCTCCATTTTTAGATTGTGGAAGTAGTATCAAACTCGAGCATCCAGTGACTAATTGAATCAAACGATCGCAAAATGTATTAGTGATGTACTTATCAAATTGAACTTTAGATTTCTACCGCGTTACTCAAAGTTTATGTCAGCGTTCTTCAACATTTCCCTGTTTGAATCATATAGAGTTTGAAAGGGAAGAGCCTATCTTATCCCACAGAAGAATAACCGTTTCGTTCCTTATTTAAAATGAAGTCACTCAATATCTAATTAGGAGAGTAGAGAATTCATTGAAGTAATAGTCATATTACTAAATATTTGGCTAATACACAATACAAACACATTTTTCAGTTATTTCTACTGATTTTCGCAACCTGATACAACTACTGAGCACACGAGAGGTTGTTTCACTGTAATTGAAGTTTAACTTGAACTTGAGCTTCCCGCGAGAGGACCTTAAGATATCGTGATGATATATCGTCGGCGATATTGTTGTTCTGCAAGCTGACGTATATGAACTAGAGCAGATTTTTGAATCCCTTTAAACTGATATCTCTGACGTACTTTTGAAATTGAAAAAGATGTCTATTGATTAGGGCAAAATGATATTTTGCTCGTCAGTCGCAATGTCCGCTATTCTTATTCTTAACTTTCAGTATTATTTCAGCCGTCGCTCTTTAGTTTCCCTGCAGTAGATAAGGAGAAAAAACCCGGGGAAAGTGCATTCGTTCACAGTACACAGAACCGAAGCCTTTTTAGGTTTTCAGCTTCTCGCTCCTTATAGACGCATCACATCTGCGTAAAATGAATCCTCGTTGCCGTCCTTAAATGCTGGTATTTTATTGTTTGGAAACTGTAGAGCGGCATATGTCAGCTTTTCATCTCCACCACGTCGAGTCTGTGGAAGTAATTCAATATCGAGTCTTTGTCAATTTTCCAGCAAAAAAAGCGAAGCGATAGATTTTAAGATACAATTGCAATGTATGTAATAATTCTCATTTTCAGACAACAGCCATTTAAAACCGTTTGTACTGAAATAGGCAAAAGAGAAACCGCTGTTTCTTTTTTCCTCACTGAAGTTTCGTTGCCACGTTTTACATTATTTTATAAGGTTTTATTTTACTCGGAAACTAAACTGCTTTCGGACTCGGGCTGCTTACGGAAGTCCGGGAGGTGGTCTGATCCCTGCACATGCAGCACCCAGGCCCACCGGTGTATGCAGAGGCCCTGGTGCTCATCAGCCAGATCTTCAGCTATGGGTAAATATCCCCATTGCCGTGGGGCAGCCTCGGGAGAGAAGAAAGCCATGGGTTTACTCCAGGCAGCAAATCCGGGGTCGAGCACCCAATGCGGCTGGAAGTTATTGAACATCATTCCGGCAGCTCCTGCAGCCAAGCCGTTGACCAACGTATTGCTTTATCAGTTATCCTTTGGAGTACACTGGTGAGGCCGAGAGGGGGATTTTCACAAATGGAAGTCTTAGGATTTCCATATCTTTCTCATTGGCTTGTGATAATGATGATCATCAGCGATTGTCTTTCGAGAGAGAAAAAACACCAGCAACCACCAAAATTTGACCCTTATGTTTTTTTATAGTTTAAGACATATATTGTAATTATTTCTTCCACACACAATGCAGATTATGCATCTCACCCGCGCCCAATCCCTTGATTTTACCTTTGCATAGACAACGTGTTCGTCCTGGTGTCTGACCTTGTGAATTATTTTGTTTTCTTTCACGTTTAGTGTAGCATAGGCAAGGGCATGTTCAACTGGCGCGAGTCCAGTCAGTTACAAAGAAGTAGTTAACACTATGACCAGTCTAATGCAATTCGAATGCCATAAAGAGAAAGTGAGTATGAAAACGTATCCGTAAATGAGTAAACATGCGGCAAAATAACATTCTAATACCAGTGAATGTTATTGCAATGTATATTATTTCAGAAACGGTACGAAATGTGTTTTCCCCAGTGCTGAAAGTCCCTATGATCTTTTAAGATTGAAATTGATCCTCGAGCACTAGTTAAAAGCTATTCTATGAGCAGGGTGAGTTTCTCATCTCTCGTCATATTTTTCCTTCCGCGGTTATCTCCTTTTATCCTTCTTTCCCCAACAGTTTACGAAGGGACAACTGACTCCTTTGTCGTCCTCCGACCCCACAGACTATTGAAGGAACGTTTTACCGACCAGTTTGTCACCGGCTCTCATGCACAAGCAGACATATCGATGCTTAGGTCGTAATTGATTATAATATTCCTCTACCAATAAGTTTGTGCAGAGCAAGATGATAAGATATTAGGGAATATGAGAAAACAAGTGTAACAGGGGGAAATGTGTATGGAACCACAGGAGTTAGCAGAGGTACTTAATGAGTACTTTGCTTCAGTATTCACTACGGAAAAGGATTTTGGAGATTGTCGAAATGACTTATAGGGGACTGAAAAGCTTCAGCATGCAGATATTAATAAAGAGGATGTGCTGGAGCTTTGAGAAAGCATCAAGATGGATATGTCACCGAGGCCGGACGAGATGCACCTTAGGGTACAGAGGGAGGTAAGAGGATACTGCTACACCTCTGGTGATAATCTTTGCATCAGCAATGGGGGTGGAAGAGGTTCTGTAGGATTGCATGTTTGCTGATCTTGTTCCCGTATTCAAGAAATGCAGGAGAGATAGCCCAGGAAATTATAGCCCAGTGAGTCTTACGTCAGTGGTTGATAATTTGATGGAGATGTTCCTGGGAGGCAGAATTAATGAACATTTGGAGAGGAGTAATATTATTAGCAATAGTCAGCATGGCTTTGTCAAAGACAAGTCATGCCTTACGTGCCTGATTGAATTCTTTTGAGGATGTGATTAAACACATCGATGAAGGTAGAACAGTAGATGTAATGTATATGGATCTCAGGAAAGCAATTGACAACGTACCCCATGCAAAGCATACTGAGCAATTAAGGATGCATGTGATCCAAGCAGATATTGTTTTGTGGATCCAGAACTGGCTGGCCCACAGAAGGCAAAGAGTAGTTGAGGACGGGTCACATTCTGCATATTCGTTGGTGACCAGCGGCTCGACTCAGGGATCTGTTCTGGACCCCTACTCTTCCTGATTTTTATAAATGACAGTGATGAAGAAGCGGAGGGATGGGTTAGTAAATTTGCTGATGACACAAATGTTGGAAGTGTTTTGGATAGTGTGGAAGGCAGTCACTTGTTATAGCGGGACAATGATAGGATGCAACAATGTGCTGAGAAGTGGCAGATGGAGTTCAACTCAGGTAAGTGTAAGATGCATCACTTTAGTAGGTATGTGAGGACAGAATAGAATATTAATAGTAAGACTCTTGTCAGTATGGAGAAACAGAGTGATATTGGGGTCCTTGTCCATAGGACACTCAAAGCTGCTGCGAAGGTTAACGCTGTGCTTAAGAAAGCATAGGATGTTAGCCTTACACACACTAACGAAAGTGGCCAATAGGGAAGAAGTCATCTCTCTGACACAGTGGTGTCAAAAAAAAAAATCCCTCAATGTCACAAATTAAAGGAATTGTTGTGGATTACAGAATGAATGGAAATCGGTGATCTCCTGTCATCAATGGATATGGGATTCAGAGAGTTAACAGCTTCATGTTTCGCCGCATTCACATCACCGCGTCCGCACGTGGTCTGTATACACCAGCTGTGTGTTCAAAATAGCACATGTTATCATGTTCTACCTTTTATGGTCTTGCACAGTTTTTCAGAATTTGTTCCCTCAGGCTGCATCAGGTTAGATCCCCATAATCCAGGCCATGTCATCTTCCCACAGCTATGAATAGGCGGGAGATACAGAGGCCTGACCTCCCACACCACCATGTTCAAAGACACCTACTTCACTTCACCATTTGATTCTTGAATTGACCTGCACAACCTTAATTACTGCCACTGTATACCAACCCTATCAACACTTTGATCACTTTGCACTAAAATAAACACTCTTGTGAGGACAGAATAGAATATTAATAGTAAGACTCTTGTCAGTATGGAGAAACAGAGTGATATTGGGGTCCTTGTCCATAGGACACTCAAAGCTGCTGCGAAGGTTAACGCTGTGCTTAAGAAAGCATAGGATGTTAGCCTTACACACACTTTCACTTCAGGCGGTTGAGGAAGTTTAGTATGGACCCCTACGAACTTTCTACAGAGGAGCAGTTGAGAGCATCCTGACTACCTGCATCACTTCCTGGATGGGAAATGTATTTACTTGCCTCAATCGCAGGATTCTGCAGAAAGTGGTGCGCACAGCCCAGCTCATCTGTACCTATGAACTTGACATGATTAAGAACATTTAGAAGCCGGGTGTGAAAAAGGGCCAGAAGGTTCATTGCGGTCTCTTGTCTCCCCAAATACAATATATTCCAGCTACTAAAATCCGGAAAACAGCGCCGCAGCATAAAAGTCAGGACCAACAGGCCATCAGACGGATTAATTCACCCGGGCACAATTTTATATTAAGCTATATTGACTGTTCTGTTGGATATCTTATTGTACATACTGAAGGCAGGGCGAAGTTAATATGGCGCTAAACGGCGAGTCATTTGCTTGGATATTCGTAAACAGTTTTATTTTAATCTTTGAAATCTCCTTTCCCCTCTTCAGTGTGGGGATGGTTCTTTTAAAAAACTTGACCTGTAGTTACACTTTGACTTTGAATCTTTGCGGGAATGGGACCCTCTTTCTAGGCCTCACGACCGGCCGCATTTTGATATCCCAAAGAAATAGCCGAGAAGTCTAGCGTTCCAACAGGGTTGCAGGATTTTTGTGGCTGCCTGAACATGCTGATTTTAGTTCAGTGTCCTGACAGAAGGTCACAGGAGGACATGGAAGGTCGAAAGGAGTGGTTTGCTGTCGGGGGTTGTGTGCCCGGAGGGCTGCGCGTTTATGGTGCTGAATCTCCGGGAGCAGAGCTCGGAAAAAAGCGACGCGAAGGAATTTTAACATCGTCAATCAGCAAGTTGTATATTATGCCTCCCCTCTCGCTCTGAAACAGGGAGGACTCTCTTTCACCTATTAGGGAGAGAGATGCAGTCTGTGGTGTGTAGAATTATCGAGTGAATGAGTAGTTTATCTGTACTGCACATTCGTATCTTTACTGATGCATCTTTTCTGGTGGGGGTTGAGTGGGGATGGTCATTGCCTTGCAGCTGCTTGCGTACGGGAAGTGTATTTGGGAGGAGGGTTGGGGATTTAATGTTTTTACTGATATTCGTCCAGGGGCGCTCCTCAGTTTTCGTGAATGACTTCAATGAAAAGGAATTTCAGAAGGTATATTGTACCCTTCTCTTGTGCCAAGATAAGTCCATCCTCAGTGTAGTGGACTAACAAGTTATATTGTGTCAGCGTAGCCTCAAACATGATTGCATAAACATTGATTTTTCCTTCGGGTAAAGAGAATCCCTCCCCACTACCCTCTACATCTCTTCGCCAGTCTGCCATTTTATCTCTTCTCACCCGCCTATCACTCACCCCCGCACCACACTCCGTGTCCCCTTCTCCCATATCTCCAATTGCTCATCCTCCTCTCCTCTCCTCACAATCTTTCATCTTCAGCCCTTTACCTTTCTGAAGCATCTCACTTCAATTTGCACCTTGTGCGAGCCTCTATGCCCTCGTCCACCTTCCTACTGTGGCGTCTATCACCTTCCTGTTCAGTCCTGAAGAAGGGTCCTATCCGGAAACATCCACTGTTCATTCTTTTCCATATTTGCTGCCAGATTTGCTAAGTTCCTTCAGCATTTTCTGTCTGTAAATTCAGAGACTGTTGTGCATGAAAATCCCCAGAACATCAGCACAAGCCGCGCTATGTGACACCAACAATCATTCCATGGTCAAAGACAGCAGAACCTCTTGACCACATGTATATGTTTCAATGCAGAGATGATGTCATGATTAGCTGATTCGATGTTTGCATTAACAAGCAGTTACATCTGTCACGTATCCCGTGACCGGGTTAAAGAGCCAGCAGAAATAGAAAACACTTTGGAGTCTGTTATCACTATGAACTAATAATGTTTATTTGTAAACTACGCAATACAGTAACATAAATGCAAATATATTGAACAGGTTAGCAATGATATAGATATGTGTGTGTGTGTGTGTGTATGTGTGTGTGTGTGTGTGTGTGTGTGTGTGTGTGTGTGTGTGTGTGTGTGTGTGTGTGTGTGTGTGTGTGTGTGTGTGTGTGTGTGTGTGTGTGTGTGTGTGTAAATAGGATCAAAACTAGGCTCTTTCAAACCTCATGGTAAATCGATACAGTCTTGCGATATGATGAAGAAAGTTCAGTTCAGTTCCAGGTAGTTGGTTGATTAACGTTGGAGAGAAAGAGAGAGAGAGGTGTTGAGAGGTGATACCGTCGACCTTCCCGTTGTCTTCCGAAGTCCTGTTGTCGTCACCGACGATGGCCACGATACGTACGACCGTTCTTCAGTGCTGGAATTATTACCCCGGCAAGGGTGGACACACAAATCATCTATATAAGGCCCTGTGGTTTTCAAACTTCTAATTACCGAGCCAATCATCCTTTGGAATGTCCCTGGCGCATTTTTCATTCTGATAGGGAGAACATAATATTCATATAACCCTTACGGTGTGAAAAATGCTGTAATTTCCCTAGCCCTGTCAGTTAAAGGAACACACCAGTATCCTTTGAGCAAGGCAATTTTCGTGATGTACCTAGCCTTTCCCACCCTATCAATGCAATCACCTACTCTCAGCATAGGATATGAATCGGTCTTTGTGATGGTATTTACTTTCCTGTGATCGGTACAGAATCTTACACTACCGTCCGGTTTCACGCACGGTGACACCCAGTCTGAGGTAGATCGGCTAATGATACCGGCAGCTAGTATGTGTTCAATTTATTATTTCACCAATTTGCTTTTCTCTAAATTCTTTCTATAGGGATGTAGCTTAATGGGCTACACTAAATTTACAACAATACAATGGACTGCGATCGTGCACTGCCTCCGGACATCTGGACATAAATCCTTATGCCGGTTAATTAACTTTGTCAGCTGCTTTCTCCGTGTAGGCTCCAAGTGATAGACCTTATTAGCAAAGTCAGTCAAAATAACGGAATTCTCCTGTCTTGTGAACACTAGATTGAACTTATTAAAATGCTCTTGCCCCTCATTATCAGATTCCACAACTTCATTTGTTTTCAGGACAACACTAATTGGTGCTATCTCAGAGTCATAATAGGGTTTGAGCATATTTATGTGAACTAATTGACTAGCTTTTCGTCTCTCAGGAGTTTTGATAACATAGTTCAAAGAGTCAATCTTCTTAATCACCACTTTCAGCTTCTCACCCTGCTCTGCTGTGTAAGAAGCTGACAGTGATGCAGTTGGATGCTTCCCTGGTGTCATGGATTATTGATTACCTAACTGACGGAACACAGTATGTGCACTTGCAACACTGTGTGTCAGACAGAGTGGTCAAGAGCACTGTGACTCTACAGGGTCTGTCCTGTCTCCCTTTCACTGCACCATTTACACCTCGGAATTCATCTACTGCACAGAGTCTTGCCATCTTCAGAAGTTTTCTGATGACTCTGCCATAGTTGGATGCATCAGCAAGGGAGATGAGGATGAGTACATTGCTGCAGTGGGAAATTTTGTCACATGGTGTGAGCAGAATCATCTGCAGCTTAATGTGAAGAAGTCCAAGGAGCTGGTGGTGGACCTGAGGAGGGCCAAGGCACCGATAACCCTGTTTCCATGCAAAAGGTCAGTGTTGAAATGGTGGAGTATTACAAGTACCTGGGGGGACTTCCGGTAGGATGACGATTGTTTAGTCGCTCCAAACTTTTGCTCCGTCTTACTTTCTATCTGAGCACTATATGTCGCCCTTTTTAAACCTTAGTTAGTTGTTTTATTAGTTCTCTTTTACCTGCCTGCGAACACATCTATTTCATAATGGCTACCAAAGGTACTAAAATTGAGTAAAAAGAAATTTCCATGGCTCAGTCGGCTGAGATTCTCACTATTTTGGAACAACATCGACAAGATACTTTAATGGATATTAAAACTGAATTTAGAACTTCTTTCAACCAGCTGGATTCCATTTGGATCAGATTAATGCCAGAGTGGATGACCATGCTGAACATTTATCTCGCATCGACCTAACTTCTGAAGATTTAAAACGCCGTGTTCAACATCTCGAAACTTTCTGTTCCGACCTAGAGGAGAAGAACAATAAACTTACTTCCAAAATGGTGGATCTTGAAAATCGGAGCAGACGTTGCAATCTACGAATTCTTGGTTGGCTGGAGGCCACCGAAAACGGCTCTTCCGTTGATTTTTTCTCTTCTTTTCTCGGTGAGATTTTCGGGAAAGAATTTCTTCCAACCCCACCTGAGCTTGAAAGTGCTCACAGGATTTATGTTCCTCGCGCAATTTTGCGTCCCCGTCCACGGCCAGTTATTTTATGCTTTCGTTGTTACCAGGTGAAAAAGCGTTTGATTATGGAGGTACGCCGCAAAGGTACTTTTGCTTTTCAAAATACGGTCATTCGTTTTGTGGAAGATTATACCTCCCAGGTTCTGAAGATGCATGCTGAGTTTAAAGCTGTAATGAAAGTGCTTTTTGATCGTGGATTCAGACCTTATCTTCGAAATCCAGCCGAACTTCGAATTACGCTTACTACCGGAGATATAAATGATTGAAATCTGTGAAGGAGGCTGATTTGTTTGTTGGAAGTCCTCCAGCCATCTTGTCTTCTTCGGAACCGGTCTGACCTTCTAAAATGGTTGATAAGTACTTTTCGAAGTAAAGTTCTTTTTTACGAACTCAAACTTTACTTGAATAACTCAGACGTTAACTATTGAGATTCTAAGGGCTCTAGTTAATTTTTTACTGGACTCGGTGCGTTTTTCCTTAATAGATGATTTAAGTTTAATGTTTCCCTGCGGACTTTTAGATTTTACTCGTGTAATTTATTTTACTTCTGTAAAACTTTATCTATAGAGAACTACAGTTGATCTTAATTAGTTTTGGAGGCTTGGAGTTTTTTGTTTATTGAAGGTCTCCCTGTTGGTTTATTTATAGTACAAGATTTGTTTTTTTGTCTGTAAACGGCTGATAAGTATTCTCTTTTAATTTATGATTTCGCCCTCCCCCCCCTTTTTATTTTTATGTTTCTTTCAATGTTTCATAATTTCTAGCGCGTAGGTTAGTTTTAGTTTTCTTTTCTGATTTTTTTTTTGTATGAAGTTTTATACCTTTTCTGTTGAAGTTGTTCCTATTTGTAATTCTGCTCGCTAGTGCATAACTTAGCTATTATTTGCTATATTTTATATACGGAAATTTTGTTAACGATACGGAACTGGAAGTCATTTTTGGGTTAAATTTTTTTGTAGAGCTTGCTGCTTTTCTGGGTAGCTGTCTAGATTTGGGTTGCGAGGGTGGGGTAAGTTCTCCAGTTCCAACATTACTCACTGTTTTTTTTTGTCTTCCCTTGTTATTCAGGACATGTCTCTGTTCTGACTCTACTGATCTATGTTTACATTTTTGCTCCCAGACTGTTATTCTACAGTTTGATTTTTTTATATGCCTGCTACCTTCTGTGCACTAACAATTGATAATGGTTAATACACATAAATTTGTGAGCTGGAATGTAAAGGGATTGAATCATCCTGTTAAAAGGATGATTCTCTCATGTTAACCAACCCAAAGCTGACATTGTTTTCCTTCAAGAAACTCATATTCGTAGTTTTGATAATTCTCGGCTTTTGTCAAAGTGGGTAGGTCAGCATCTTCATTCATCCTTTGCCGCCAAAGCTAGGGGGGTTTCCATCCTTATTAATTCAAATATTCTTCTGAACTCCATAATAAGATATGTGATACAAATGGCCGTTTTATTATTGTTTCTGGTAAATTATATAATACTTAAGTTGTACTAGCAAACCTGTATGCTCCCAATTTTGATGATGTAAATTTGTTGAAAGTTTATTCTCCTCACTACCAGAGTTAAACTCATATTCTCTTATACTGGGTGGCGATTTTAATTGTTGGTTACATCCTAATTTGGATCGATCGTCCTCTGTTTCCTGATTACCTACTAAATCTGCTTTAGCTATTCACTCTTTTCTTTCGAATTATAGTAACTCAGATATATGGCATTTCCTTAATCCTACCGAGAGAGATTACTCCTTTTTTTCACATGTTCACCAACCCTTTACTAGAATTGACTATTTTTATTCGATAATCAACTTATTCCATTTGTCCATTCTTGTGACTATCAGAGTATACTGATTTCTTATCATGCCCCAATTACTTTGTCTTTAAATTTTCCTGGTCTCCCGCAGAGGAATAAACACTCGCGTTTTAACTCGACTTTATTATCGGATGATGATTTTCTAAAATTTATTTCGGATCAGATAACTTTTTATTTTAACACCAATACATCATCTGAAATGTCATCCCAGATTGTCTGGGATGCCAAGAAAGCATATTTGAAGGGTCAAAAAATCTCAGATACAACAAATCTTAATAGAAAGTCCCAAATAGATCGATTAGACCTAATCAATCAGATTAAAGAATTAGATTAATTATATGCACAAACTAAGAATCCTGAAATATACAAGAAGCGTGTAGAACTTCAACCTGAATTTAATCTTCTGTCTACTCAACCTGTTGAACGCCAAATTCTTGAAAGTAAGAGTCGCTTTTATATTCATGGTGAAAAATCTGGAAAATTTCTAGTTCATCAGCTGAGGCGTTCTAAAGCTAACCAACATATTACAAAGATCCGGGAGGAAAATGGGGATTTTACATCGGATCACTTAGAAATCAATGACGTATTTATTTTTTTTTTACTCTCGGCTTTATTCCTCTGAACCTCTGAATGAGAATGTTTCTTTTGATCTTTTCTTAAATAATCTGAATATTCCTTCACTTTCATCTGATTTAAAGCCAAAATAATGAGCCTATTTCATCAGAAGAAATATCTTTTGCAATTTCTGCATTGTCTTCAGGAAAATCTCCTGGACCTGATGGGTTCCCCGTAGAATTTTATAAATTATTTTCTTCACTACTTTCTCCTCAGTTACTCTCAGTACTATATGACTCATTTAATTATGGTAAATTGCCACCCACTTTTCATGAGGAATCTATTATTCTTTTATTAAAAATGGTAAAGACCCAACAGAATGTTCCTCGTACAGGCCAATTTCTTTGCTTAATGTTGATGTTAAGATTTTGGTCGATGATTTGGCTCATAGATTAGAAACTGTTATTCCCTCTATTCTTTCTGATGATCAAAGTGGTTTTATTAAAAACCGTCTTCCTTTTTTAATATTCAGCGTTTATTTAACATTTTATATTCACCTTCAACTGGGATTCCAGAATGTGTTATTTCCCTCGATGCAGAGAAAACTTTTGATCGTATAGAATGGAACTACCTCTTTGCAGTTTTAGAAAAAATTGCCTTTAGTCAAAGTTTTATCTCTTGGATCAAATTGCTGTACCTGTGTCCCACTGCCTCTGTTTTGACTAATTTTCAATAATCCCAGTTATTTAACCTCAAACGTGGCACCCGTCAAGGATGCCCTTTAAGTTCCTTTCTCTTTGATTTGGCTATAGAACCTCTGGCGATAGCATTCCGAAGCTGTCCTGAACTGACCGAGATCCGGAGGGGGTGGGGGGTGGTTAAGCATAAAGTTTTTCTTTATGTTGACGACTTATTACTTTTTCTTTCAAATCCATCCACATCCTTACCTCCAATGCTTTCACTTCTTGATCAGTTTAGCCAGTTTTCTGGCTATAAACTTAATTTACATAAGAGTGAACTTTTCCCAATAAAGAAGCACAAGAATTAGCATTTCGTGACCTCCCGTTTAAAGTAGTCCATAAACAAATTAATTACCTTGAGATTACAGTTACAAGGAAGTTTAAAGATCTTCATCGTGAAAATTTTGCCAATCTTTTATATACTGCAAAGCAGACTCTGTCACAATGATCACCTCTATCTGTGTCATTGGTAGGTCGTATTAATGTTGTTAAAATGTATGTTCTCCCTATTTTTTTATATTTATTTCAATCAATCAATCCCAATTTTTATTCCTAAAACCATTTTTGATTCTATGGACTCTATTATTTTGTCATATCTGTGGAAGAATAAGTGATCTAGAATTGATAAAGTTTATCTTTAAAAATCTAAAAAAGAGGGTGGCATGGCCTTACCTAACTTTCGTTTATATTATTGGGCAGCTAACATACGTTGAACTGCCTTTTGGTCTTTTTTTCATAGCCAACCTGACTGCCCTAATTGGGTGTCAATGGAGTTGAGTTCCACTAAAGATTTATCTATTTCTGCATTTCTTGGCTCTGTACTCCCTAGTAGTTTGTATAGACTAATTGTTAATCCTCTTGTTAGACACACTTTGCGAATATGGGCTCAGTTTAGGACATCTTATGGTTTTTATGATTTTTCCCTTTCAAGTCCTATCTTACATAATCACCTTTTTTACCTACTATGTATGATTCAACGTTCTATTATTGGTATAGGAAGGGCATTAGACATTTTGAAGATCTTTTTATCGATAATCGCTTCGCATCTTTTCAACAGCTGTTTGCTAAGGTCAATCTGCCTAATCCCCATTTTTTTGATATCTCCAAATTAGATACTTTATTAATCCTTTAATACCTAACTTCCCTGAACAGCCCGTGAAAAATGTTATGGATTTATTTTTTTCTATTAATCCATTGGGTAAAGGTTTAATATCATTTATTCGTGACAAATTAGCATTCTTACGGCGTGCCCCTGTAGATAAAATTAGAATGGTTTGAGAGCATGATTTAAATATCTCTTTATCTGATGAGATTTGGGACTCGATTCTCAAATCGATTAATTCAACCTCTCTTTGTGCTCGCCATTGTCTTTTACAGTTTAAGATTGTTCATAGAGCCCATATGTCTAAATCTAAATTATCTCGATTTTAACCTATTATTAGTCCTCTTTGTGATAAATAAAAAAGGAGCGAGGCTTCTCTTATTCATATATATTGGCCCTGTCCTGGTTTAGAGAAATTTTGGAAAGAAGTTTTTATAACTGTATCCAGTATTCTGAATCACCACTTCGAACCTAACCCTTTAACTGCTCTGTTTTTTTTTTGAGTGAGACAGATACACATTTGAGTTCGACTAAGTGTCGAATATTAACTTTTGCTTCTCTCCTGGCTGGACGTTCAATCCTCCTCAGATGGAGAGATGTTGCCCCACCCACGCATGCTCAATGGCTTAATGATATTATGTCCTGCTTAGACCTTGAAAACAAACATTATTCAATTATTAATTCGGATATACATTTTCATAAGGTCTGGGGAACATTTATTGAGTACTTTCATATCATTCTTCTTAATTAAGGTTTTTTTTTCAGTCCCTTACTTTCAGCTCTATTTTTTTTGGTAACAGCCATTATTATCTTCTGTTTTCAAATGTATTTACAGTTTTGGGGATTTGATTGTCCTCATTTATATTCGCTTTATTGTATTGTGGCTGATCTGGAGGTTTTTTTTTGCTGTGGGGCTTGGGGAGGATGCAAACTTTACATGACTTCAATTTGGGTGCTTTCTCAATTATCTTTTTGTATTATATTATTATTGTATGTTTATTTTTGCACTGTATTTTTTATTTCGGTTTGGGTTTTTTTTCTTATCAGTAGTGTTGTAGAAAATACAAAAAAACAATAAAAAAAGTACTTGGGGATACGAATTGACAAGAAACTGGACTGGTCAAAGAACATCGAGGCTGTCTACAAGAATGTTCAAAGCCGTCCCTATTTCCTGAGGAGACTGAGGTCCTTTCACATCTGACGGACGATGCTGCGGATGTTCTACGAGTCTGTATTTGCCAGTGCTATCATGTTTGCTGTTGTGTGCTGGGGAAGCAGGCTGGGGGTATCACCCACCACCAGAATTAACAAACTCATTTGCAAGGCCAGTGATGTTGTGGGGTGGAACTGGACTCTCTGACGGTGGTGTCTGAAAAGAGGATGTTGTCTAAGTTGCATGCCATCTTGGACAATGTCTCCCATCTGCTCCATAATGTACTGGTTAGGCACAGGAGTGCATTTAGCCAGTGACACATTCCACCGAGATGCAACACTGAGCGTCCTAGGAAGTCATTCCTGTCGGTGGCCATCAAACTTTACAACTCCTCCCTCGGAGTGTCAGACACTCTGAGCCAATAGGCTGGTCCTGGACTTATGTCCACTTGGCATAACTTACTTATTATTATTTAATTATTTCTGGTTATATTTTGCTATGTTTCTACTCTGTTCTTGAATGGTGCAACTATAACGAAACCCAATTTCGCTCGGGATCTATGAAGTATGTCTGTCTGTCTATCTGTCTGTCAGTCTGTATGGACCCTGGATTCTCGCTTGGAGGGCGTTGGTCACTAAGGGAAACAAAACCAGGTCCTGATCAGCAACTTCGGCATCTGTTCTGATGCTCTTATATCATTCCAATAGTTCATTTTGACTTGGGAGTCTTGTAAATTTTTCCTTGACACGTCGTATACCTTACTAAGCCTCTCGCGGAATTTCAGAACATAGTCTATCACACTGACACGCATCGTCAGTTTAGACCACTGCTCTCTGAGTAAGCTCAGAGTTCCCTCGGGCCTATCTCCGCAAATGAGCCCAAATGGGTTAAACCCCAGTGATTCCTGAATACTGTCCCTCACAGACCAAAAGGCAGTTCAACGTATGTTAGCTGCCCAATAATATAAACGAAAGTTAGGTAAGGCCATGCCACCCTCTTTTTTAGATTTTTAAAGATAAACTTTATCAATTCTAGAACGCTTATTCTTCCACAGATATGACAAAATAATAGAGTCCATAGAATCAAAAATGGTTTTAGGAATAAAAATTGGGATTGATTGATTGATTGAAATAAATATAAAAAAAATAGGGAGAACATACATTTTAACAATAGAGGGAATCCCTCATCACAGTCCCTGTCATACTTCTGACAGCAGGTTTTAATCATGTCTTTCCAATTCGATTGAAACCGCTCCAAAGCCCCATGAGACTCCGGGTGGTATGCGGAGGACAGAATTTGTTAAGTTTATTCAAATCCCTGACAAAGGACCCAATTGTACGTGTAATTCACCGTACCTGCGCATGTGAAAATAAACTTGAAATGACTCAGTTATTAGCGACATTCTTACAAATTCAGGTTAGTTAACAAATTGCACTGTATTATAAATTTTCTGGTGAACCTGCTAACCAGCGACCGTAGGGAATCGAACCATGCACAGTTTGAGCAGAATGTAGGATACAGGACAAAAGTGAATTGAACAGAAACACAGAAACTAGACACTTATCCACAAAGGGCAAACGTTACCCAGTAAGCCCGATGTCAAATCACCAGGAATCTTCACTCGTCAGGTTATTGGATTTTTAACGTAATTAAGCTCGGATCACAGTCCCTGTCATACTTCTGACAGCAGGTTTCAATCATGTCTTTCCAATTCAGATAATTTGATGTTTAGTAGCTCATGCTAATCCAAATTCATTATGTGTGGTAACGGGTGCATTACACACTGTTTATAATTCTCCTCACTCTTTGTAACTTGATTCAGTGGTATATCTAGCTCAGTTAAATCAGATAGCGCAATCTAGAAATTGCTTTCAAACATGGCACATTTTTATAGTACAAGAATGATCTTCCAGTATATCAAACAGTCCAAAGTCTGCAGAAGGAAAGACATGCAAATGTCAGAAATATACCTGTGTGTGCAAAATCCTGAAACAGACTAAAGTTGGTTACATTTGTGGGCCTGATAGTCATCTGCAATGTATATTTTTGTTTCTTGGGCGGAACTCATTCTAAGAGTTCTTGTAATTAAAAACTGATTCTGTCTCCTGAAACAGATTTCAATTTTGAATGTAATAGTGCACGTTCTTTTTTTCTCACTAAGAAATAATGTCAAAACTTTAGAATCAACTGTGATTACAATTTTTATTACAAATCTGTCCACACGAATAGACAGGAGACACAATCAAGTTTTAATTACAAGAACTGTTACAGTGAGTTATGCCCAAGAAAAAAATATCTACACAACAGATGGCTATCAGGCCCAAAAACCTAACCAATTTTCGTCTGTTTCACGATTTTGAACACAGATGAATATGTCTGATATTCCGAAGTATTCAAAACACTATAACGATTTATTGAGGGAATGAAAATTATTCAAAAACGTTTCAAAGTATAAAAGAAAATGAATTAAAACATTATGAACGCTTGAAATACTTGTAGTGCATTTAAGTGAACTCAGCAGTGTCCTCTTACAGCCTTTCATTCCATTTACATGAACCGACTCATTGATAGCGATTTATTCCATGGTATCTACTTGATCATTGCATCCACCAATGTCTGTTTCGCAAATTCGGGGAAAAATGTACCTTCAAGTCTGTAACGTTCATGACAAAAACACATATACTGAGAAATAGTGAATAAGAATCCCGTTTAATTTCAGCTACGTATGTTGGGAAAATTTTTATCTTAGCAACAACAGTATAAAGCAACACAAGACAAATATACAAAAATAAATACATAATTCATACCTGTATGTGTGTGTGTGTGTGTGTGTGTGTGTGTGTGTGTGTGTTTTAATTAAAAATAGTGCAAAAACAGAAATAATAAAACGTGAGGTACTGTTCATGTGTTCGATCGCCATTTAGCAATCGGGTGGCAGAGGGAAAGAAGCTGTTCCTGAATCAATGAATGGGTAACATTAGGCTTCTGTACCATCTTCCCAGTGGCAATAATGAGACGAATGCATGTCTTAGATGATGGCGACCCTTAATATTTCATGGTGCATATCTAGGACATCGTTCCTTGAAGATGCCTTGGATACTATGAAGGCTAGTACCCATCATGGAGGTGACTAATCTCACAATTTTCTGTTGATTTATTTGATCCTGTGCAGCAGACCAACTCCTCTACCAGACAGTGAAGCAGCCTGTTAGAATGCTCTCCACGGTACAATAATAGCAATTGAGTATCAACTCTTTTCCGTTCCCCCTCAGGATTTGAACCATAAGATCCAATGAACACGCGGAAGTTGACTTGTGAGTTCTATTATTATGCGATGTCGCTGGTTAGTTTTAATACAGATATTTACTGACTGTTTCCTATCGCCATTCTGGATCCTTACAACTACATATTTTAATCTTAGCTCAGAATAGAAACGTGAACCTTGTTTCTTAAATTGGAGATAATGCTATTGGATTTGGTTTACCGAAGATAAAATTCAATCAAAATATTTCTAACAAGAATTTTTATTGCAGGTGTTTCTGACCAAACACACAGTTCTAAAAATAGTACACAACAAAATATCAATAAATCAAAGGAAGCTTTATAACCTGTTCACTTAATCCATATACTACAAAGAGTAAATGGCTTCTCAGCTTAGTATATATCATCGCTGGACATAATGCATGGAATCCTGCAACCGGCTAAATTGTAGCTCTCTAATGCAATTTCTGGTTAGCTATCAACATGATACGCCGGGAAATTTAGAGATTTTAGTGGAAGTAATTTCCTTTTATAATTTTCTGCATGTTTTTGGGCATTAGTATGTCGCTATTAAGCAGAAATGATTGAGGATCTATGTCAGACTAGACTTGCCCACATTTCCGTCTGAAATCTATTTCCCACCGGCTTCAGATGAGATATGACCCAGGCTACTGTGGAAAGTAAGGGAGGAGATAGTTGAGCCTCTGGTGATGATCCTTGCATCAGCAATAGGGGCAAAAGAAGTCCTGTAGGTTTGGAGGGTTGGAATTGTGTTTCCCTTGTTGAAGAAAGGGAGAAACGATAACCCAAGAAACAATAGACAAGTGAGACTTACTTCAGTAGTGGACAAATTGTTGGAGAAGTTCCTGAAAGGCAAGATCTAAGAGAATCCGAAGAGACATAATCGGATTAGGGATAGTCAGTATGGCCTTGTCAAAGGAAATTCGTGCTTTACGAGCCTGATTGAATCCTTTGAGGATGTAACAGAACAAATTGATGAAGTAGAGCAGTGGATGTAATCTGCACTGATTTTACTAAGGCATTTGATAAGGTTCTCCATGTGATGCCTATTCAGCGAAGTATTCTGACAGTGTGTGTTATAATTGACAGTACCCCTTTATATCTCGTTCAAAATGGGCATTTCTTCAACACCTCTTTCCTTTCAGAAGTGTATACTGTATTGACGCAAAATGAGTGGTAGTGATTCCACACAACAATGCTGTCTTCAATGGTATCGATACTGCGGAGCACCATACAGAACAAGCCGTGTTTCCGATTTGTATCGATTCTACTTATAATTTGGGATAATTGACATCAGTGAAGGGGCTTTGTTTGTCTTTGGACAGATAGTTTTAGATCGAAGGACAACATTCTCTTCTGTGAAATTATTGAAATGTTGCGTAGCCATTTCCCCATTCCCCAAAAGTTGTTCGAAGCTTGACAGGGCAAGTAATATTTATTCATCGGTCATAAATATTTGTAGTTATATATTTAAACAACTCTAGATAATCGACATCGGTGAAATACGCGCTGGTCTATAAGAAGGCTGAAGAACATAAGAATATTGTGTTTAACCTCGATCATGCTTCGCGTTCAATTCGATGACGTGTGATTTGTGATTCGATACAATTTTCTGTTGCTCCCGATCTCTTAATAGCTTGCCGTAAGCAAATTATTCGTCTAAAAGTTGAGTGGTTTGACCCTCCCGCTGTTTAAAGCTTTTGACGGCATCGGGACGGGATGATGAATAGATGTGAACAGGTGTGGTCGGGATGCTGGGGGTAAGGTTGGGGCTTTAGCAATAAAGTCATAACAAATATTTGGTTGGAAGTTTCAAAGGATGAAAACATTACTCAGCCAGTCTTTAAAATATCATCGAACATGGAAGAAACAATAAATAAGAAGTGTCCATTTTTTTATTAAAGAAACCTAAATTTGAAATTTATGATTTTAAATCAATGTAGTCAAATGTCCTGGTTAAGCACATGTTTCATTTCATTCCCACTGTCATGCTGTTGGGTAATTTATTTCTGGAGGTTTTCTGCAATACACAGAGTAATCTCAGAATTCAGCTTCACAAAGCAATATTTTGGTTTCTGCTATGACAAGTGGCCGTTTGTTTGCCATTGGAATGTTGCGTCAGCCATTCGGGTTCTCTTAGTAACAGTCTATCCAGTGGGATGCCACGGAACATTCGAGAGAACTGTGCGGGATCACATTCATAAGGGACAATGGTTTGCTTTTCAGTTTTGCTGGTAGATGTTGGAAGTGGATCGAGGTGTGTAGAGAAGTACATATGAAAACGCTTAAGCAGCCCGTCAAAGGGAAGACCCTGTTATAGAAAAAGCAAATATTTGTGCAAACAAATGAGTCCAAGAAGGATATGCAAATACTCCAGAGTTATCCAGTTCATTTGTAACATTCTTCAAGGGAAGTCCGAACTGTGGCTGGGGACCGGGGCGCTGTGAGTACTGACTATCCAGAAATGAGTTCCAACACACATTTAGACTGGTTTCAGTGTAATTGACACCTTTATTGTTCTAGTAAGTGTTATTTTTTTAATGTTAACATATCTGTAAGTATACTGCCACTTTATTTTTATGTCAGTGCAAGGTCAGTTATTTCCCGGCGAACAATATATTTGTATAGGGTAATATTGATAGTGTATTCTCCATACACTTAGTTCCCTCAAAAGGAAGATTCCAACTTTCCATATGTCGCATTTATATTGGCGGTGAGGAAGAAGTATGGGAAAGTACGAATATGTGTTGAACCGTATACCGAACAGACGTCCTGTTCCACGGATCGAGTTTGCGCTCTTCTGCCTTAATGGAGCCAAATGGTTCAGTGTATTGGATCCAATTAGCGGGCATTATCACCGACCCATGAGTGCAGTAGATGAAGTAAAGATGGTACCAGGAGCACCGGCTTACTTTCCAACATGTCACGGGGACATGAATGCTGCTTGATTCACAGGTGTACTTACATGATCTCATGGTGTTTTCAACAACACTGGAGGAGCCTGAGACGTGACGATTTACTGTGTCTGACCGCCTAAAAGCGGAAGGGTTAAAACTCTCACTGGACAAGTTTCTGTTCTTAAGACGTCAGTTAAATATGTCATTCACGTAGTCTCCTCGGATGGAGTGGCTACGAGTCCATCGTTGTTACAGGCGGTAACCACATGACAAAGGCCCAACACGATGATTGCCGTACGTTCTTTCCTTGGATAGTGTGGGCACTTGTGAATTAAGTTTGTGAAGGACTAATCCAGAACAAGCCATTAGTTGAATTAACTTCTGTACGGTTCCCCTCCCTTCACTGAAGAGAGGGATGAGAAGAAAGGGATAAGAAGACAATGTTTATTTTGCTTTTTGGAGTCTTTAGAGGAAAGATGAAGAAACACCCTTGAAGAAAGATGCAAAGTGTGATGAAGCATTTCAGCTGCTGAAGAGTTATTGACAAAACATCGTTGTTTTCTTTTGCAAACCAGCAGTTGCCGTATTTATTGCGCACACATGCCAGCCGTGAAGGATTAGGCAGTGCTCAATGTCAAGCTGAAAGTAAAGGGGATTTTGTTTTCGTTAGATGGTGTCTGACACCAACGAAACGAAATTATCCTACACACTAATTGGAGGTTCTAGCATTGAAATGGGAAGTGGTGGTAAATAAATTGACTAACTGGTGACAAGTTCGAGGTGCGGACCAACAACGATCGAATGATTTATATTCTGAATTCGACGAAATTGGATGCCACAGGTCAATGCCGGTTGGCGGCGTCGTCTGCTTATTATTCCTGCCTTGCATATCGGCCTGGAATTCAGCAATGATGCGTGGGCGTAGTCACGCAGTTCTTATGAGGTGCCGCCTACAGGCTGAGTGTGGGAGGAGCCATACAATTCCACAAGCATATTGCAACTTAATCGCGCTGAATACGAAGCAGCTGCCCGACTTGAGTGCTTCGAAATTGGCAAAAGATCAACAAGCCGATACTTGTGAAGGTGTCATCAGGTCATCTGCTGTCAAGGCAGATATGGACCCAGTTGAGCAGGCAAGATAGCCTGCCATACCCCTACTCATGAGGTATTGGACGAACTGCAGTTGAAGAAAAAAGTTTCACATAGTTTTCCCTCATGCCCACATCGCCCTCGGTGCTCCCAGATGTGTTTCCCTGAAAGAAGTATCCTAAAATTCTACCGAAGTCACTTCAAATCATTTGGGATTTGACAAGATCTACCGATTGGTCTAAGATCAGTTTTATTGGACACGAGTGAAGCCTGAAGTTGAAAAGTACAGCACATCGTGCATCGAATGTATTCGGAGGAAAACGCTGCCTACGGGAGTTTATCAGACACTGCCACTCTCCCATTCACAAAGAACAGAACCACCTGACTTAGTGTGTATTGAATTCCTCTCCATAGATCCTGATTCCAGTCTTGTTCGTCACGGGCTAATACACATGATATGCTCAAGCCTTGTCCACTCAGGATCAGAAAGTAGCGACGGTTGCCAAAATGGTATGGGATAAATATATTATCCATTGTGACCACTGAAGCGACTATGGAAGGAATTTTGACAGCCGGGTCATACATGAGTTACTCTTTATGATTGGAGTTCAGAGTCAAAGCGTACGTCATGTCACTGTCAAGGTGATCCTCAGCATGGAAGATTCAACAGGACTTTGCTAGACATGCCTGGGGCCCTTGATGCCAACACAATGGGAAAATGGTGTCAACATAGTGGACATCTGATGCACTGCTACAGCTGCAACAGAATTAAAACAGTGGGTACTGGCCATTCTATTTGATATTCGGGCACGAATCGAGGTCATCTGTAGACGTTTGGTTTGCAACCGCCAGTGGGGACTTGTCGCAGAACACTTATCTCAAGTTTGTGTCTGACGTGAGAAAAGAAATGTAAAAGCCTATGAGCTGGTAGCAGTTTCTGCTACCGAGCAAAAGCAGGGAAAGTAGAAGAGACATGGGCAAAGGATCATGTCCTCTCAGTTGATGCCTGGAGAGTCAATTCTAATAATAAATTTGGGACTACAAGGGAAGCAAATGTTTGCCAACCGCTGGGTATCTACATCTTATGTAGTAGAGAGTCAGATGTTCAATTTGCCTGGTTGCGAATGGTCTTGTCAATATTCTGCATGAGAAATATATTTTACCCCAAGGGCAGGAAGAATATGTTAGCCCAGTGTTTGACCTGGTGCCTACATCCGTAGAAATCTCTGCGCAGCAAGAGAACAGAAAGGCAACAAACTAACAATAGTGTGATTACAGCTGAAATTCATTAGAAAGTTGTGAATCTAATAATGAATTGACAACTTCCTAAGAATTATAATGTCATCACGACATGACTACTTTTGGTTGTGGTGAATGTAATGCCATGGTTAAGAACATGTTCTACTGTATTCCTACTGCTATGCTGTTACGTATATTAATTTTCAGCACATTTTCTGCAAGACGCAGTGCGTTCTGTTCATGAAGCGTTATAGACTGGATCTTTGTTTTCTGCTTGGATAAGCAGCCGTTTGCACATCTTAGGAATGTTGTGCCGGCCAATCGGGGCTGTCTTAGTAACTTTCTGTCCACTGGGATGCCAAAGAACATTCGAGAGATTTGGATGGGATCGGATGTCTCTGAGGCAGTTTCGTTTGCAGGTTTTTGAAGAGGAAGGAGGTGTAGAGGCGAACACAACCGAAGACGCTAGCAGCATCCCGTCCGAAGAGGAGATCCTGTTGTAAGAGGTGCTTTGAGCCGACCAATAGGTCCAAGGAGGAAATGTAAATATTTCTGAGTTAGGCAGTTCATAAATAACGATCTTCTAGGGAAGTCCGAACAGTAGCTGAGGACATCGGATCATCGCCCTGAGTACTTCGAGGAAAGCTTCCAACTATCCAGAAATAAGTTTCAACGAAAATATGCTGACTTTGACTGGATTAACACTAATGGTCATTTTTATTCTTTTATTGTTCTATTAACAGTTTGTTAACTCAGTCAACCTATTCATTTTCTATACCATCACGGTATGGTCCAGGTCAATTTTGACCCGGACCAAGAATCCCCTCACAGGAAGTGTCTGTACCAAATTTTGAACAAAAGATATATCTAGAATGTATAAATCGCCTATCTGACATTAATAAATGGGTGATTAATCCTTATTTAATGTTTCGGAGATCTAAAATCTATTTCAATAGAAACTGGTCAACCTTCACCCGGAACAGCCTCAATAAGCAAAAATTTGCAGCACCTGTACAAAAATATAAATTTTTAACATATTTTCATTTTTTTTGCATTTTGGGCCACTTTGGGAAAGTCATTGAGTTTAGGCCAAAAAAAGGCATTTAGGTTGTTTTCACTACTGTCAAATGTCATAACGGGTCACATTTGATCCCAACAGTATGTAAGGGTTAAAGTTGAAATATCTGTCAATATCCCTACTATATAATTTTAAGCCGCTGTAAGGTCTGTTTTGTCCTGATAACGATGACTGTGAATGAGGCAGTAATGATACAACATTCGCAGCATTTTTCTTCCCCTCAATGGAACAATCCAACTTTCCATTTTAGTTGAACTCAGATTATATCGACTCCAGACGTGTTTTAATTATTGAATGTGGTCTTCTCACTGTTACCCATGCAAAATTGTGTCACGTGGCTGTTAGCCAGGGGTAGCCAAACAGCCTAGGTTATTACGAGAAAATGTGAGAGGCTAACACCAGTAATAATATTTCACAAAATTTCCGCAATCGGGCGTTAGTCAAATTGCAATTAAAGGAAAACGTTGTACTTCCAGGAACAAAGACACCAAGTAACACAATAACTAAGAGCCACTACTATTTCTGAAAAATTGTCGCTGAATTTTCACTTGACGGCAAAACACTCCACTGTCTGCGACACTAACATTCAGGAGGGTAAATGTGCCCTTGTTACTCTTTACACTAAACTACTGTTTTCTGCTGACTGATTCTAAAAATGTCCCCCATTCGAACGAAACTTCAGCATATCCTGCAGAATTAGAAATTTGCAGAACATGGATTCAGTGCCACCGATTAAGAAGTTTAAGATCAGAGTATTGTTCCACTTTGGCTGAAATTGCTTTTACGGTTGACAAAGCATAAATGTGAATGATGAAAACAGTTGAATACACAGGACAAAAAAAATCGTCAGACTAAGTTGAAATTGCAGGGGCCCTGGCAGATATACTTACATTGTCCGTATCTGCGTGTGAGGTGCCGGAGAATTGTAGAACAGCTCATGTTGCTCTGTTTGTTTTTAAAAAAAAGAAGACTATAAACGTAATCGGGGAAATTATAGGCCGGTAAGTTTGACGTCCGGAGTAAGTAAATTATTGGAAGGAGTACTAAGAGATAGGATCTACACGTATTTAGATAGACAGGGACTTATTAGGGAGAGTTAACATGGCTTTGTGCGTGGTAGGTATGTTTAACAAATCTATTAGAGATTTTAGAGGAGATTACAAGGAAAGTTGGTGAAGGGTAGGCGGCGGATGTTGCCTACATGGACTTCAGTAAGCCTTTGACAAAATCTCGCATGGTAGGTTAGTTAGTTTGATTCAGTGGCTAGGTATACATGGTGAGGTAGTAAATTGTATTAGACATTGGCTCAGTCGGAGAAGTCAGAGAGTGGTAGTGGAGGATTGTTTCTCTGAATGGAGTGCTGTGACCAGAGATGTGCCAAAGAGATCAGTACTGGGTGCATTGTAAGTTTACAACTATATCAAAGATCTGAATGATAATGTGGTAAATTGGAACAGTAAATTTGCTGATGATACAAAGATTGGAGATGTAGTTGACAGCGAGGAAGCTTTTAAAGTTTGCAGAGGGATCTGGACCAGCTGGAAAAATGGGATGAAAACGGCAAATGTTGTTTAATACAGATAAATGTGAGGTATTGCACGTTGGAAGGAAAAAAAACAAGGTAAATTATAGGGCACTGATGATTTCTGTAGAACAGAGGGATCTGGGAATACAGCTAAACAAATTCGCTAAATGTGGCGTCATAGGTAGATAGGGTAGTAAAGAGAGCGTTTGGCACATTGGCATTTATAAATCAAAGTACTGAGTATAAGTGTTTGAATGTTATAGCGAGGTTGTATAAGGCATTGGAAAGCCGAATTTGGAGTATTATGTGCAGTTTTGGTCTCCGTATTACAGGAAGGATAATGATAAGTTTGAAAGAGTGCAGAGAAGGTTTAGAAGGATGTTACCGGGACTTGAGAAACTGAGTTACAGAGAAAGGTTGAATAGGTGAGGACTTTATTCCATGGAGCGTAGAAGAATGAGGGGCGATTTGATAGAGGTATATAAAATTATGTTGTGTATAGATACAGTGAATGGAAGCATGCTTTTTCCGTTGAGGTTAATGGAGAAAAATACCCGAGGACATGGGTTAAGTGTGAAGGGTGAAAAACTGAAAGGGATCATTGTCCGGGGGTGGGAGTGTGGAATGAGCTGCCAGGTTAAGTAGTAAATGCGGGCTTACTTTTAACATGTAAGAAAACTTTGGCAGGTACATGGACGAGACCTGTATTAAAGGATAGGTCCAGCAGCAGATCATTGGGACTAGGCAGAAAAAATGGTTCGGCACGGCCAAGAAGTGCCAAAAGGCCTGTTTCTGTGCTGTAATTTTCTATTGTTCTATGTTTCCAAGTGGGAAGAAGAATGAAGAAATGACAATATGAGAATTGGATATGTGCTACGTCCAAAGTTGCACAGTGCAGCTAATGTGTAATATTATAACATCGGCTTAGCTCCAAAAACTTGGCACATTAATTCTGTGTACATGGTCAAATGATAGCGATAAATGTCACTCACCGAACTGTTGCATCTGTAAGTTTTCGAAAATAAAACTAAGTGAGGCGTTATATTTTTAAAGGAAGATGTAACATTTTTCACTAAATTCCAAACCTACACAAGGAAGCGCACTGACACTTTTCCGTGATAACGTCGTCACTTCAGCGCAGCTCCTTAATGTGAAACGACAACTCAATTGCGTTACCCTACACAGCGCCTCCCACACCGCCAAAGCTGCAATGAGTCTGCAGTCGGAATGAGGTCACACTCAGTTTGGAGGAGAAACATCTTTTATTCCGTCAGGGTAGCCTGCAACCTGATGGCATGAAGATCGATTTACCGAGCTTCCCGTAATGTCCTCCTCCTTCAACATTCCCGATCACCAGTACCCTCTGTCAACTTGACTCCTAATTTGCCTATCACCTCCCACCTGTGCTCCTCCGTCTTTTATTTTTCCCATGGCCCTCCATCCTCTCCTACCAGATTCCCGCTTCTCTAGCCCTGTATTTCTTTCAATAGTCAACTCTCCGGCCCTTTAGCTCAACCCAGCTCCCGCGTTCTCCTATCACCTTGTGGCTTTTCATCCCCTCCTGTCACTTTGTTATTTGACTCATCATCTTTTTTTCCCCAGTTCTGATGAAGGATCTCGGCATGAAACGCTGATTGTTCTATTTTCTATTGGTGCTGACTTATTCGCTGATTTCTTCCAGCATTTTCCGTATGTTGTGATTCCTCTGTTTTAGCCGTTCTCGGTTCACTGCTTTTGAATAACGTGTTGAAGCACGTTATTAGTATTTAATTGCTTAGGGGCTGAAGTACAGTAAGATACCCATGATGTCCGTATCAATCGTAATTGAATTGATTTATTCATGCTTGGATATGGTCTACATCGTTCCATTTTGTGCCTGTTCATGTTCGAATAATCGAATGCCTTTAACGGGTGTGATAATATCAGTATTCTCTGGTAGCGAGTTCAAGCCGCCGAACATTCTGTGTTTAAAATACTTGCCCAGTAAAGGTAATTTAATTTTCCCTCTTTTATCTCAAGGCTACGCCCTCCAATTACTGGCACTAATAGACACGAGCAATACTGACATGGAGAATGGCAAACCTAACATTATTATGAAATCCCTGTTGACGTGCGTATTAAGACACTGGTCAGGAGACAGAATCTTGTATCATCTGCAGGGAACAAGTTCGAGTGAGCCTCTTCAGAACTATAGAAATATTGTGGTACACTCGCGAGAAATCATGACCGCACAAATATGGCATAAAATATCTTGCAATGTTATATTAAGCGGAAAACGAGAAATAGCGACTCTGAAGAAACAACGTGATCATCTATACGTGGAGACACTGCCGATGTCTGAGCTGAAGGTTTTTATTTCTCCTCTGTATAACTGTGGTGAAAATCATGGCAACGATGAAATTAAGGGACTTAGTTAAGGGAATTCCATAGATTTCAAACATCCACATGTGAACAGGGGAGGAGTTGTGATGGGACGGAAGATGGGCGGGATGGGAGGTTGGTTCCAGCGTTTTAACAACACAGGGTGTTTGATGAGACCTGATCAAGGTCGACATCATAGGAAGTTCGGAGAGGAAATATAACGGCAATTGCAGTGATATGAATACCGCCTTTTACTACGATTGTGGCAACGGAACACAGCAGTGTGAGTAATGTGCATTTAATTAAAAGGACTGCAAGGATATACCGAGAGTTACAGGTGGCAAACCTGACATCGGTGCTGGGAAGACAATGGAGTGGATTCTGAGGTAGACCTTCTCTCAGAGCTTAAAGGCGATGACAGAATATGTAACAGTCAGTGTGGATTTGTCATGGGGAATATGTTCTCACATATTTCATTGATTTGTTTAAGATGTGAGGAATAGATTTGCTGAGGGCAGGGCTGTAAGCTACACATTCATTGAGATTCACAACGTCCAGTATGGCAGACTAATATAGAAAGCCAGATTGCTTAGGAACCAGGGTTAGCCAGCCGATGAACTCGAGGGACCCGAAATGGTTTTGTATAACATAAAACGGTGATTTGCTATTCAAGAATGAAGGCCTCCAACTACTGGTGTACTGAAGAGGGCGGTTCAGGATTTACTACTCTTTATCATGTACTTCTGAAACGCTTAAGAGGATAATATTTTTAACATCATTAATAACTTCGGGGAGGCAACGAAATTGCTGTACATTAGAAAGTGAAAGCTCACCAACACTATGAAGTGGGAAAGTGGTCCCTCAAGGGCAGATATAATATAAGCTGGACAATGGCGAAATGTTGCTTTTTGGTTGGATATAATAGAACTGGATTTACACAGTAAATTTTCCTGGTGTTTGAAGTAGAACACAGCGACTGACGGCAAGTGGCAATCGACGTGGACAGAATGGTAAAGAAGGTGTTTGTCTCACTTGACACAACAGTTGGGGCAGTGAGGGTAGAGTCTGGGATGCCCTGCTATACTGTACAAGTCGTTAGTGATACGCTCAGAGTATTCTGTGCATTACTAGCACGTACAAACACGCTGGAGGAAGGTTGACTGCTTGTTTCCACGAATGGTGCCCGACCTGCTGAGTTCCTCCCTCGTGTTTGTACGTGTTGATTTGACCACAGCATCTGCAGTGTACTTTGTGTTTTCTGAGCATTATTGATCTCCCAGCTATAGAAAATGGATGGAAGTCCTTAACGTACTGCAGAAAGTAGTCACGGGTATGTTCTCTGGAGAGCAAGCTTTTAACTGTAGGGCGAGGCTGCGTTATTCTTCCTTGATTTCACGAGGTTGAGCGATGACCTTATTTCGGGATTTTAAGCGACGAGGGGTTTAGGCAGACCGAGGTTACAGTATTTTACCCAGGATATTTTAATCGAAAATGAGTACACATCAATTCAAGGCGTCAGAGATAAGATCTAAAATGGGTATAGGGATTTTTTTCAAAAAATAGGAGCTTGGTAAATGTAAAATGTACGACAAGGTAGAGGTGGGTTCCGTAGCAAAGTGTGAAATACAGTTGGATTGGTATGTTAAGATGAGTTGAGAGAAATAAAGGATTGCAAGGGAGAAAAACGGTCCTCTGGGAGATCAGAATGGAACCTATGCATGGATCCAACAGAGAAAGGGGAGATCTTAAATAGATTATTTGCATCCATATTTACTCGGTAGAAGGACACAGGTTCTGTAGAATTGACGCAAAGCAGCAGTGAAGCCATGGTCTTGTATCTCTTCATTCAAATCTTTGAAAATTGGTTCGAAGTCCAAAGGGAACCCAGCATGATCTATGACTGTATGCTCCTTCTTCCCTTCTCTTATCTCCAGCGATCTCAGCATTTCTCCGTCAGATACAATACGTTACATTTAGTGCCTAATATTCTAACTTTCTGCATGTGTCTAACATTTTGTACAAATGTTCTTAAAATACTAATCACATCAGTAACAGAAGAGATTTTGCAGAATCGCTTGTAATCCATAATAACACACTTAACATTGTAAAGGAGCTCAGCCGGGAAAGAAGCATATATGAAAGTGAACAAACTGTCGAAGTTTGTGGTCAAGACCCTCCATCAGCATTGGAAAGGAAAAGGGAAGATGTCAGAATACTAAAGCGGGAGAGTGAAAGGAGGACTTACAAGAAGGTCATGGGTAAAGGCAGGTGAGAGGGGGAGAGGTGATGGACTAAAAACTGGGAAGTTATAGATGGAAAAGGAAAAGTACTGTAGAAGGAGGAATCTGATAAGATAGATTAGACCGTGCGAGAAAGGGAAGAAGGAATGGCACAAAAGAGGGGATATAGGTAGATGAGGAGAAGAGGTAGGAGGCTAGCGTGTGGAAATGAGGAAAAAGGAAGTGTGAGAAAAAATTAATGAAAAGAGAAATCTATGTTCATGCCATCAGATTGGGCTGTTTGGGGCCCTGAGTAGCAGTGACAAATTATATCACTTAAGAATAATTTTCATGTTGTCTTGTTCAGACAGGGACATTTTCCTTCCATTTATATTTACATTACAGATTCGAAACCAGATGCACTCTTCACCCAGGGATCTACTCAACTCAGTACAAGTTTGACAACATTTCAGAGTCATTTATAGAGGAAAGTTATTCTGGAATCTACCTCGGTATTGTAATTCATCAGACAAATAAAAAAAGACATTCTTCATAGGAAGGCCACTTCTGTGTTTTTTTTTAACTGCATGTTAAGCCATATTGAAAAACATTGACAAAATTCCCCCTCGATTCCATTATCTTCTGAATCAAATGAAAGTCATTCTCAATACTTCGCCATGTACTCCCTCATGACAGGGTAGTCAAGGTTTGCGGCTCGAAAAGTCAACTCTTCATTCCTCTACATTGACTCCACTTCACTCTTGGTCCTCTGGATAAACAAAATGTTTCTCTTGACATTGATATGCTTGTGAATTTGCTGTACTACTGTAATGTATAACTGGTTCTGCAGTTGTGTTGGATTTTACTTGATGTTGTGATAACTCTTCACATTATTCACTTTGCAGAATGTTTAAACCGTAGAATCGAAACATGAACATTGCAGAACAAAATGAGAAACTTTTAGTTGGGAGGAAGCGGTTTCTAAATTATTCATTTTAACTTTGAGCCATTGTTTTTAACCTGAGCGTTGAAATTAAAAATAAACAAGCCTTCAAATCGATTTTTGAGCTAGAAGCAAACTGTACCCACAAAAACTTTCGATAATATTATTAGGCTCATTAGTGCATTTCTATTTTCTTCTATTTGTAACTTACTGTTGACCTGTGTGAATACTTTGTTGCAGATCTTAAGCTAAAAAAAATATATTGAATTGTGGTGTACAGCACGTAAGAGACCCGTCTCGAACATACGGAATGACATATTTATACAACTGTTATTTTCCTTTCCTCTACCACTTCCTCTGGCAACATGTTTTATACATCTAACCTACTATGTATTAAAACCCTGCCATGCAGAGTTCTCCTTTCAATATTTCTTCTCTCAATTCAGAACGATGTCCTCTAGCTTTAGTTCCCCTGGCTTGGGAAATTGACTCTGAGAATCCACAATATTATAACTGTAGCAAAGTTTATCCAGGTTACATGTTATCCTCCAGTCCGCTATACTCCAGAGTCAAATAAAAACCCTTTCTATACAATCCCACCATGCCAATACAGTCACCCCTTCAAGGCCATATCCCGGTGTATTTCTGCTGCAATCTTTCTAACTCTACCACATGCATTCTATCTTGCGGTGACCAGAAGAACACACAACGCTCCAAGGGTGGCCTAGCCAATGGCTATAGCTGAAGCATGATGTCCCAACACATGGTCATACACTGGTAAGACAGCAAGTTGGCCAAAAGCCCTCTTATCTTATAACCGGATATATCGTCATTTCAAGAGACTCTCCGCGTGTCCCCGAAGTTTCCTCTGTACCTCAACGCTTAAATACTGTATATTTCCTGTCTGTGCCAGTGGCTAGGTAAATTATAAATACAGGAGTTTCTGAAGATGCTGAAATCCAGAGTAATAAACACAAAATCCTGCAGGAACTTAGCAGGACTCACAGTATTAATGAGAAGGAATGAACTGTTGCCTTTTCGAGCCGAAAACCTTGATTAACTTTCTTCGAGATACGAAGCAATGTCCCCTCTAATTTTGCAGCAGCGTGGACTGACAATCGCTCTGAGCAGGAAATTCTTACACGGCCTCTCCGAAGATTATGCACGGGCTGGTAACTTATTAACAACGTGCGATCGATTTCCAGATTGAGCTTGTTGTGAAATTTGTACCACTGTTGTAACTAGCAACACTGACAATGTAAGAACGTTGAAGCTCTAAAGTGCTTTACATTAAAGTTGTCGTTTATTCATTATGCAAAAACATAGTGGTTTATATTCATTAGCCCACAATTATATGGTATTTCTCAAATGCATTAACAGAGATTGCATAATCATATTAGTATAATTTCAAAATTAGATTAACATTATCTAAAATGAACTTTGATCTGCGGGTCAGCAAAGGCTATGAACGCAGGAGCAGTTCAACTACTACGCGGCTGCATACCCGCACAGATTAATTGGAACAGTGGGGGCACGTTTATACAGACCATGTACAGAGGAGGCTGGTTTACTAATGAACTGAACTGCGTCTTCAAGCATCTGTAATTTTGTTCTTGATGCCATGCCCCGTCTCCCGCTGTCAAATTTTTGAGTACTACCATTGACTTCAATCTTACAAAGAGCTTTGATTCACGTCAAGGGTAAATATTGATGTACAAGCACTTCCCATTGTGATCATTACAGACGCGAATTCAGCTCCTACGGAATAAAGCACCATTTTCATATCGACATGTAGATAAAGTACTCGTCCAGTGAAAGATGTAACATTTTCGGTGGATTAAAAAAAGGTTCATTCTGAAAAAAGTAGCCAATGAATAAACAAAGCAACCCTCTTTGAATTCCGGTCAAAAAGTTTAACGATGTCCATAAAACCTGAATTTTTTAACAACATTTCAATGAAGGCCAGTAGGGAACCATTGTCCGACCTCCTGCATGACACTATGCATTGATATTTGTAAATATATCACTGTTCCTGAGTTACCGGAAGTCTTAGCCAAAAGGATAGGCAAATGCTTTCTTCTCAGCCGAACGCGACGGAAGAATTAAATTTTGCCTCACGAGGGAGTAAACTTACTTGCTGTTATTTTACATAGTTTACACATTGCATTACCTCGAAACCTTACCACTGAATTCAATACTGCCATATATCGGTTTTCCTGTGGGTTGGAGCACAATTTAGTGGATGTTTACGAGATGCCAAAATCACTTTTTGTTGTTTACTTCTTATAAGGTATTCCAGCTACCGAAATATTTGGTCTGAAATACAACGAAGCTGCTCGACGAATTCATTGGGCTATACAATGTGGGTGAAGGCAAGAGAATGGTTAAAGTTTTGCGATCGAGACTCGGGAGCAGAGTGTGGAAGGAAGATACTCAATAAATAAATATGAGAAGGAGGTGTGTGACGGAAGCTGTCAGGTGATAAGTGGAAGCAAACTGTGGGCTGGAGTGGCGGAGTGGTTGCAAGCTGAGCGAATTTCGCTTCTTTCTAACTGACGGCTTCTTCAATTTGCATTAAAAAACAAAGTTTGTCTCGCCAATCGCGGCGAATCTCTCGATTTTCTTTTTTACATCGTCAGATGAATATCGAGTTAAATCATTGGGGCATATTTAATAGAAAGTAGTTTTTTTAACTTTAAATCATTGAGAATTGTGCAATGGACCAGTTGAGGAGGTTATGACTGAGCATATCAGACATTATCACATTGAACGGCCTGGCAGTAGAGAGAGACGGAATGGCGGATCCCGATTCATAACTTTCTTACTTTTTTTTATGTTCAATGAATGAATCGGAGAAATGTCGAAGACGAAAATGACCTCTTCTCTTCCCAACTCATATGTATGATATCGATTGTCATTTTTTTGTCTGGATGTAGGGAATGAAACGAAGCAATGCCTCGGGTCTGTACTCATTGGTGGTCTACAGCTCGGAACTATAACTGGATTCTCAGCTACACAACTTCCTTGGTGTGTTTACTATATATCTGCGCTCAATGTATGTTTGCGTTGAAATTTGGATGCTGATGTGTTCATGGAATTGTAAGGCTGCAGAGCTGCGCAAGTCAGTTTGTCAGCTCCATTTTTAGATTGTGGAAGTAATATCAAACTGGAGAATCCAGTGACTAATCGAATCAAACGATCGCAAAATATATTAGTGATGTACTTATCAAATTGAACTTTAGATTTCTACCGGGTTAAAAGTTGATGTCAGCATTCTTCAAAATTTCCCTTTTTGAATCATATAGAGTTTGAACGGCAAGAGCCTATCTAATCCCACAGAAGAATAACTGTTTCGTTCCTTATTTAAAATGAATGTACTCAAAATCTAATTAGGAGAGTAGAGAATTCATTGAAGTAAAAGTCATATTACTTATTATTTGTCTAACTCACAATACCAGCACATTTTTCGTTATTTCTGCTGATTTTCGCAACCTGATACAACTACTAAGCACACAAGAGGTTGTTTCACTGCAATTGAAGTTTAACTTGAAATTGAGCTTCTCGCGAGAGGACCTGACGATATCGTGATGATACATCATCAGTGATATTGATGTTATGCAAGCTGACGTATATGAACTAGAGCAGATTTTTGAATCCCTTTAAACTGATATCTCTGACGTTCTTTTGAAATTGAAAACAATGTGTATTGATAAGGGCAGAATGAAATTTCGCTCGTCTGTCGCAATGTCCGCTATGCTTATTCTTATCTTTCAGTATTATTTCAGCCTTCGCTCTTTAGTTTCCATGCACTAGATAAGGAAAACCAACCCGGGGGACGCGCATTCGTTCACAGTCCACAGAACCGAAGCCTTTTTCGATTTTCAGCTTCTCGCTTCTTGCTGATGCTTCACATCAGCGTACACTGAATCCTTGTTGCCGTGCTTAAATACCGGTATTTTATTGTTTGGAAGCTGTAGAGCGGCATATGTCAGCTTTTCATCTCCAACACGTCGAGTCTGTGGAAATAATTCAATATCGAGTCTTTGTCAATTGTCCAGCAAAAAAGCGAAACGATAAATTTTAAGATACAGTTGTAAAGTATGTAATAATTTTCATTTTCAGATTACAGCCATTTAAAACCGTTTGTACTCAAAGAGGCAAAAGAGAAACCGCTGTTTCTTTTTGCCTCACTGAAGTTTCGTTGCCACGTTTGACATTATTTTATAATGTATTATTTTATTCGGAAACTAATCTGCTCCCGGACTCGGGCTTCTTACGAAGTTCCGGGAAGTGGTCTGACCACTGCACATGTAGCACCCAGGCCTTTCGGTGTATGCAGAGGCGCTGGTGCTCATCAGCCAGATCCCCAGCTATGGTAAATATCCCCATTTCCGTGGGGCAGCCTCGGGAGAGATAAAACCCACGGGTTCACTCCAGGCAGCAAATCCGGGGTGGAGCAACCAATGCGGCTGGAAGTTATTGAACATCATTCCGGCAGCTCCTGCAGCCAAGCCGGAGACACACGCATTGCTTTATCACGTGTCCTTTGGAGTACGCTGCTGAGGCCGTGGGGGGGGGGGGGGAATTTCACGAATGGACGTCTTAGGATTTCCATATCCTCCGCATTGGCTTGTGATACTTGTGATAATGATGATCATCAGCGACTGCCCTTGGAGAGAGAAAAAACAGGGCCAACCACAAAAATTGGACCCATACTTTTTTTTTTCATAGTTGAAGACATAAATGGTAATTAATTCTTCGACACACCATGCAGATTATGCATCTCCCTCGCCCCTAATCTCTTGACTTTACCTTTGCATAGACAACATTTTCGTCCTGGTGTCTGACCTTGTGAATTATTTTGTTTTCTTTCACGTTTAGTGTAGCGTAGGGAAGCGCATTCTCAACTGGCGCGAGTCCAGCCTGTTACAAACAGGTAGTTAACATTATAAACAAGTCTAATGAAATTCCAATTCCATAAAGAGAAAATAATTATGAAAACGTATCCGTAAATGAGTAAACATGCGGCATAATAACATTCTAATACCAGTGAATGATATTGCAATGTATATTATTTCAGAAACGGTGCGAAATGTGTTTTCCCCAGTGCTGAAAGTCCCTTTGTTCTTTTAAGATTGAAATTGATCTTCAAGAAATACTTAAAAGCTATTCTACGAGAAGGATGAGTTTCTCATCTCCCGTCATATTTTTCCTTCCGCGGTCATTTCCGTTTTTCCTCCTTTCTCCAACAGTTTACGAAGGGACAACTGTCTCCTTTGTAGTCCTCCGACCCCACAGACTATTGAAGGAACGTTTTACCGACCAGTTTGTCACCGGCTTTCATGCACAAGCAGACATATCCATACTTAGGTCGTAATTCATAATAATATTCCTCTACCAATAAGTTTGTGCAGAGCAAGAGGATAAGATATTAGGGAAAAGGACCAAACAAGTGTGACAAGGGGAAGGATGTATGGAACCGCAAGAGTTCGCAGAGGCACTTCATGAGCACTTTTCTTCAGTATTCACTACGGAAAAGGATCTTGGAGATTGTCGGACTGACTTATAGGGGACTAAAAAGCTTGAACATGTAGATATTAATAAACAGGATGTGCTGGAGCTTTGAGAAAGCATCAAGTTGGATAAGTCACCGAGGGCGGACGAGATGCTTCTTAGGGTACAGTGGGAGGCAAGAGGATATTGCTAAGCCTCTGGCGATAATCTTTGCATCAGCAATGGGGGTGGAATAGGTTCTGTAGGTTTGCAGGGTTGCGGATCTTGTTCCCTTATACAAGAAAGGCAGTAGAGATAGCCCAGGAAACTATAGCCCAGTGAGTCTTACGTCAGTGGTTGTTACTGTGATGGAGAAGTTCCTGGGAGGCAGAATTTATGAACATTTGGAGAGGCATAATATGATTAGGAATAGTCAGCATGGCTTTGTCAAAGACAGGTGATGCCTTACGAGCCTGATAGAATTCTTTTGAGGATGCGATTAAACACATTGATGAAGGTAGAGCAGTAGAGGTAATGAATATGGATACCAGGAAAGCATTTGTCAACCTACCCCATGCAAAGCTTATAGAGCAATTAAGGGTGCATGGGATCCAAGCAGATACTGCTTTGTGGATCCTAAACTGGCTAGCCCACAGAAGACAAACAGTAGTTGAGGACGGGTCATATTGTGCATAGACGTCGGTGACCAGTGGTTTGCCTCAGGGATCTGTTCTGGGACCCGTACTCTTCCTGATTTTTATAAATGACCTGGATGAAGATGTGGAGGCATGGGTTAGTAAATTTGCTGATGACACAAACGTTGGAGGTGTTGTGGATAGTGTGGACGGCTGTCACATGTTATTGCGGGATAATGATAGGATGCAGCACTGTGCATATTTGCAACAAGTGGCAATAAGTGAGACGCAACAAGTGGCAGATGGAGTTCCACTCAGATAAGTGTAAGGTGCATCATTTTAGTTGGTCAAATGTGAGGACAGAATAGAATATTAAAAGTAAGACTCTTGCCAGTATGGAGAATCACAGAGATTCATGTCCATAGGATACTCAAAGCTGCTGCGAATGCTGACGCTGTGCTTAAGAAAGCATACGAGGCTTTGGCCTTCATCAATCGTATGATGGCGTTTAGCAGCCAGGGGGTAATGTTGCAGCTCTATAGGACCTTTGATAGTCCCCACTTGGAGTACTCTGCTCAGTTCTCGTCACCTCAGTATGGGAAAGATGTGGAAAACACAGAAAGGGTGCAGTGCAGATTTACAAGTATTTTGTTTGGATGGCAGAGCATACCTTATGAGAATAGGCTGAGTGAGCACGGCCTTTTTTCTTTGGAGGATCGGGGGATGAGAGGTGACCTGATAGAGGTGTATAAGATGAAGAGAGGCATTGATCATGTGGATAGTCAGAGGATTTTTCCCAGGGCTGAAATGGCTAGCACGAGAAGTCACAGTTTTATTCTGCTTGGAAGTAGTTACGGGGAGATGTCGTGCGTTGTTTTTTTTATGTAGAGTGTTGAGTGCGTGGAATGGGCTTCCAGCGACGGTGGTGGAGGCGGATACTAATGGGTGTTTTAAGAGACTCCTGGATATATACATGGATCTCAGAAAAGTAGAGTGTTGTGGATAAACATAGGTAATTTCTAAGGTAAGAATATGTTCGGCACAGCTGTGTGGGCCAAAGGACCTGTATTGTGCTATAGTTTTTCTACATTTATAATATACCCCTCTCAGAAGCAAAAAAGAAGTTGATTCACTCACCGGTTCTCCACTCTGACATGCTTCCTCAGCGTTTGTTTTATTACCTAAGGGAATTAAAATATACGACACCTTAAATAATAGTGCTAATGTTAGAAAATGTGAAGTTGCGCATTGGATTGTAATCAAATTTGTTGCCGAAAGTTGAAACTAATATTCAAAGCAGTAGTGGTGTACATTGTGGCCATGAAATGTGTTGTGCATGACATTTCATGAATGTGATGGATCTAGATTTTGATTGAAAGAGCAGAGTGGCGGTAGCATAACATCAGTCATTTTATATCTCAAAGGAACTAAACTCTAACAGTAAGATCATCATTACTTGTGTAAATTCGCCGCAGGAAGTCACAGTCTGAAAACCCTTGGTGACTGAAAATCGTTGGTACAAGGGATGATTGTATAAATTGAACGGGAATGTAAAATTATCGTGTTATTTATAATATGTATTTTGGAATGTGAATTGGATAATGCATTGGAAATCTTGATTCTCTCATTATCATTTCTGTTTTCAATCTGCAGAGGTAATAAATCTAAATTCTTGTCAAATAATTTATGTTCTTACCACGTTTTGGCTTAACTCCGATTCTTATCAATATTATAATTAGAATTGCAATTGCCAGTCCGCCCAAAGCACATCCAAGAATCAGGGATTTATTGCTGACTTCTAGATCATGTAAAAAAAAAGAAACATATATACATATATAGAGACCATGAGAAAAAGTAGTACATTTTAATACCAGAGGAAATCATCAGGGCAGGCAGCATCTGTGGGGAAAAGCAGTTGACGTTTCAGGTGAGACTCTTGGCAGGACTGGTGTTGCCTGGCCTGCTGAGATCGTCCAGCATGTTGTATCTGCTGCTCGGAGTTCCAGCATCTACAGATAATCTCTTGCTTGTGATTTGGTACTTTACAGTGAGTATTTCTTTTTTCATTTGGATTATAGGCATTTTTCTTTTTTTGATGCCTTTCCTGATAGTTGGATCGCAATTGCGAAAGGACATCGTTTGTTTCTGAAATGTCACTGGAAAACTTTCTCAGTAGATCCCATTGGCAATAAACAGAAACTGACTTTTTTACTTTCTCAAGACATCACAAGATGCATTGGTAGATATTAAAAAGCGTAGTCCGAACCATATATGAGAAGTGACAAGATATTTGGTGAAAACCGGGGAAACGAATGAACAGGTTTAGATGAAGTAATGGCAAAAAGGCAGTTGCAGCCAAAATTCCAGCTTTAAGTGCAGAGGCAGCCAAAGGCATAGAATTGCGCAAAAAGTTAAAAAAAAAAGATCAGTATATGGAACGATGGATGTACTGAAATACTATATATGAACATTTGTAACATTAAGATGATTTCACTCCTTCTGAACGTGACTAACTTCCAAAATACACAATTTTGGAATTTGATCTTCTCCTGAATGTTTCGGATGTTTTGATTCTCAACTGGGATGAAGTATAACGATTGCATTCTCGGGCATTTCCAAATAATACACGTGCACAATATTAGGAGGCAGAAATTACAATGATTGATCAACTTATCAGTGAAGAAACCTTTTAGTACCGATTCTTATCACTACAAGGAATCTATCTCTGGCTGAAGGAAACTGCCACTTGATATTCTCAGCCAGAATCCTATCTACGCATTGTAGTTAGATTGTACTCTCAACTGAGCGAGCTTTTTGAACAAATTTATATAAAATTATCTTTTCGTCACGCTGATATAAACATGCAAAAGGTAATATTCACATCATTACTGATCTTCTAAATACATAATCTATTTCTTGCTTGAGAGTTCGGTTGGTGCAAATATACTATATGTCCTTTATACTGAATTTACCAAAGTAAAATATGTCTTAAAATTACTTTTACCCACAGTTATTAAATACGCATTCCTTCACGTTCTTCCGTTTGTAAATCTTGTTATTTCTTCTTTTTAACGAATGGCTAAAGATTAATGGCAAAGTGCACAAAGGATAATGATTGACTTTCCACAAACGATTGTCGTGCTCAACTGGATAGAGAAAGTCATGGAACAGAATTGCATTTAATATCATATCACATCCATGTCATGTGCATTCTTTAGTACTAATATAAAGTAAAATTAAAACTGATGGCCATAATAAAGAGACATTCTGGTCACACCATTTATTGGTGAAATTCCCGGCATTATCAAAAACAAATTTTCAATATGCAGGACAATAGAGCTGCGTTGGACTAATAGGGAAAGAAATAGGATTGCATTGTACTCCAGAATACGTATCCATGCCATTACCAAAGGTCATATTTCATAATGCTGCTGGAGTATATATTTTATATTACCCGGACTTCGTTTGAAACCATTACTACAAAGCGATGAATTCCGTCATCAAAATCCTTGATATATAAAGGGAAAAGAAGTAGTTCCAATCCCAACTCCTGTGGAACACCACTGTACCACCAGAAAATCATATTCCCGGTGATAAGTAGAACACGCAAGACCCAAACATTCTTCACATTTCCTCCTAGAAAATAAGTAAAGATACACGCTACTTCATCGACCATGTACCTGACAGCTGTCGAAATACCTCTTCTGGCATCTCAGTTTTTTTTTAATATATCGGAATGTTTGCTATGTAATAGGCTATGCATAAATTTAAGAACTTCGTAAGAACATAAGAAATAGGAACAGCAGTAAGCCATCTGGCCCATCGAGCCTATAAGATCATGACTGATCTGATGAGGGACACATCTCCATCTACCTTCCTTTCCCCATACTGCTGAATTCCTCAGCTATGCAAACAACATATCCAACTTTGTTTTAAGTATTTTTACAGAGGTAGACTCTACTGCTTCATTGGACAGAGATTTTACTACTCTTTGCGAAAAGCAGTTCCTCTTTATATCCATCGTAAGGTTACCCCTCCGAATCTTGAGGCAATTTCCCTACTACAAGTCTCACCTATCAGTGGAAACAACTTTCCTGACTCTTTCTTATCTAATCCTTTTGTAATTTTATATGTTTCTATAAGGTTTCCGCTCATCTTTCTGAATTCCAGCGAGTACAGTCACGAGCGACCGAATCTCTCCTCATACTTTAACCCTCTCATCTCTGGAATCAACCTGTTGAACGTCGTCTGTACTGTGACCAGTATATCCTTCCTCAAGTAAGAACACCAGAACTGCACGCAGTACTTTAGATTCGGCCTCACTACTACCCTATACTTCTGTAGCGTAAGTTCCTTGCTCTTAAGTTCAATCCCTCTAGCAATGAAGACCAACAATCCTCCTGCCTTCTTGATAGCCTGCTGCAACACCGAACCAACATTTTACGATTCATGCACAAGTATTCCCAGAACAGAAGTCTGCTGCAACCATATAAATAATGGTCTGATTTTGATTTTCCCTTCCAAAACAGATGACCTCGCATTTACCAACATTGTACTCTATCTGTCAGACTCTTACCCATTCACTAAACATATCATTTCTCGCTGCTGTCTATCTATATCCTCTGCATAATTTGTTTGTCCGCTCAGTTTAGTGTCGTCAGCAAACGTAGATAAACTACTGATTGCCAAACAGAGGAAGACTGATGTATCCCAACTCTCAGCTTTTTATTTGCTAGCCATTTATCTATTCATGCTAATACATCACCCCCAACTCTATGCATTCATATCTTATGGACAGGTCTTTTATGTGGCGCCTTATTGAACGAATTCTGTAAATCCAATTATATAACGTCCATCTGACGCCGTCTATACACTGCTCTTGTTATATTATCAAAGTAATTTGTCAGACAGGACCGGCGTTTGCTTCACACTTGTCTGTGCGGCTGACGGATCAATTTCTTTTCAGCAGTAATTCGTTACTTGTTGCTTAATGATAACTTCAAGTATTTTCCCAACTACAGGAGTTAACTAACTGGCATTTTACTTGCCTTTTGTCTACCTCTTTTATTGAACAGTGGCGAATGGCATTATCCCTCTTCCAATCCGCCGGGACCTGCCGTGAGTCCGGAGAATTTTGGCAAGTTATCACCAAAGCCCAACTATAACCTCTGCCAATTCTTTCAGTTCCCTGAGATCTGTCTTTCTTTTGACCAGCAAGATTACTCAGCACTACCTGTTAAATTATAGCTATTGTATCGAGGTTCTCACCTCCAATTGCATTCATGTTATCTTAATTCGCCACGTTAGACGTGCCCTCCACCGTGAAACTCGACACAAAATAGCTATTCAAAGCCTATTCAAAGCTCATTATCCAATACCAATTCCCTTTCTCGTCGCCCAAGGCACATACGTTCACCTTGGCCACCGCTTTATATAATTATAAAAACTTTTACTATACGTTTCAATATGTTATAATGGTTTATTTTCATAATCCATCTTCCCATTCTTTATTGTTTGGTTAGTGGTTTTTCGTTGCTTTTTAACGTTTTCCCAGTCTTCCAGTTTCCTGCTTCTCGGGGTGACTTGATACGCACGAGCTTTGAGCTTGTTTTCTTCTTTTATATCCTTAGTTATCCAAGGCTGGCGCACCCCGCCCTTACTATCCTTGCTTTCAACTGGAATATACCGTTATTGAACATCGTGAAAACATAACCATATAACAATCACAGCACGGAAACAGGCCATCTCGGCCCTCCTAGTCCTTGCCGAACTCTGAGTCTCACCTAGTCCCACCTACCCGCACTCAGCCCATAACCCTCCACTCCTTTCCTGTCCATATACCTATCCAATTTTACCTTAAATGACACAACTGAACTGGCCTCTACTACTTCTACAGGAAGCTCATTCCACACAGCTATCACTCTCTGAGTAAAGAAATACCCCCTCGTGTTTCCCTTAAACTTCTGCCCGCTAACTCTCAAATCATGTCCTCTCGTTTGAATCTCCCCTACTCTCAATGGAAACAGCCTATTCACGTCAACTCTATCTATCCCTCTCAAAATTTTAAATACCTCGATCAAATCCGCCCTCAACCTTCTACGCTCCAATGAATAGAGACCTAACTTGTTCAACCTTTCTCTGTAACTTAAGTGCTGAAACCCAGGTAACATCCTAGTAAATCGTCTCTGCACTCTCTCTAAATTATTGATATCTTTCCTATAATTCGGTGACCAGAACTGCACACAATATTCTAAATTTGGCCTTACCAATGCCTCGTACAATTTTAACATTACATCCCAACTTCTGTACTCAATGCTTTGATTTATAAAGGCCAGCATTCCAAAAGCCTTCTTCACCACCCCATCTACATGAGACGCTACCTTCAGGGAACTATGCACTGTTATTCCTAGATCTCTCTGTTCCTCTGCATTCCTTGAAAGTATCTTTGAAAGTATTCCAGTATTATAGCCTCAACGTCCCACGATGTAGCCTATGTTCCCAGTCTACCCTACTGAGCTCTTCCCTCATCATTTTGAACTCTCCCTTGATTAGTTATAATATACTGGTTTTAGATTTTAAAAAAAGCCCCTCCATTTATATAAGAAAGTCGGTCATGCTGCGATCACTCTTTCCAAGAGGATCCTTAACAACATCATTGGTAATTTTATTTGTCTCATTGCGCAGCGCTAGATCCAAGATAACGTGTTCCCTTATAGGTTCATCAACATGCTGTTGAAGAAAGCCAGCATGTATGGATTCTAGGAAGCCCTCTTTAATACTGCCTCGACCAACTTGACTCAAATAATCCATGTGTATGTTAAAGTCCACTATACCTGCTGTTCCATTCTTACATGACTCAGATATTTCTCGGTTTATAGCCTCTGTCACTGTACTGTTATTATTCGGTAGCCTACAGAAAATTTCCACCAATGATTTTTCCCTTTACTATTCCTAATCCGATGGATTCAACATTCTGCTCCTGAGATCTTATATCGTCTCTCACTATGCACTGATTGCATCTTTAATTTAGATCGCTTTCCCACCTGCCTTATCTTCCTGCCTATTCTCCCGTATCACCTGATATCCTTGTTAATTTAATTCTTTATTCTCTTCATTCTGCAAACACGTTTTTGTATAGGCCACTAAATCATAGGCCCTTATACTGATTTGTGCAACAACTTCATTGACCTTGATACGGACACTACAGACATTTAGATAAAGTGCCCTTACAACGCATTGTGCCTTTAAAATCTAGTGATCTTTGTCTCGTAGGTGGTGGACTCTATGGATTCCACCCTTACCTTTCTCTTTTTCTAATTTTTGCTTTTAATTTATCTTTATCCACACACTTTACTCTTTTCCTTTATTAATACTTCTCCAATCTACTGAACCAAGCTCCATGCTACTTGTTTGAAATAACCAACCCATTCCACAACCCAAGTTAAGCGATTCGTCAGGATCCAGATCCCATCACGTTTCAGGTGGAGCGCGTCCGAATGGAACAGCCCCCTCCTAAATCCTGGTGCCAGTTTCCCATGAATTCACCCCCACTTCTCCCACACCAATTCTTCAGCTACGTGTTTAACTGTCTAATATTTTGCACGTGGTTCAAGTTGTAATACAAAGTTAACTACTTTTGTTTTTGGTTCTGCTTCTAAGTTAGTCCCTTGCTGCTCAAAATCCCTCAGCAGGATCACTTTCCTCGGTCTACTTTTGTCGTTGATCCCTACATTTCCTTGCAGGCAGGAAATAAAGTAAAATAAAAAGTACACACGTTATTTTTTCCTCGTTGGATAAAGAAATGAGATTTCATAGTACAGCTCTCCAGGCATTTTTGTTTCATTCATCTGAGCTTGCTTTAAATGCTTCTGTTCTTACCTTGTTCAATAATATAGCTGAAACTGGCAGGAATTTTTAGCGTTTCGTGAGATACCAGGCAGGTGTAAACCACTTTTCCCTGAGTTGGCTGTGCATCTTCCAAAGTACTCGAAGCCTCATAAAATCCTACTGACGTCTCTTTTATTGATATTTCTGGTTTGTTTAGAATTTCCATATTATTTCTTCGCCAAAAGATGTCTAATTTCTTAGGATAAAATGCTGCAGTTTTACACATCAGTTTCCGGGATTTAGATGTTGTTTCTTCAACACGAATGATTTTCAGCGGAGTTGGCGGAGCTACAAAAGAATAAAACGGACGTAGAATATTTAGCTATTATTTGTTTGCACGTACTCTCCGCCGCACGCTACCACTCTCAATTGTTATCAATACGGCCGTTTAAATTCGCCAGAGTTTCTCAATTTTTTGATCGTTTCAGGGGGCCTGTAAACATGAGAAAACAGATGTGCTGGTGACAGCTGGAGAACGCATGCCTGTATGGAATAAACGCAGCAGACTTAGAGCTTTCTAGGATTGACTAGGATTCCTCAAACTGGCCATTTTGTCCCTAACTCTGCCGTTGTAGGTAAATTTTGTATGTGTGCAAAATGTGAGGTTTTAATGGGATCGGCATTGTGAAGGTGCACACGTAACAAGTTGTGTTTCTCACTGTATAGGTATTAATCCTACGTCCCGTAATTGACATTAATGAAGTGGGTTTGTTTGCCTTTGGGATTTAGATTGAAGGTGAATATATTCCTCTGTGAATTTACTGAATTGTTGATTACGGTATTTCGATGTTCCCCGTCTCCCAAAACTTCATCGTCAGTTTGGCAGAGTGAAAGATGTTTCTTAATTACTTACAAATATTTGTAGCTATGCGTTTAACAACTGCAGAATAGAAATCAATGAAATACGTCGTGATGTGGTAGTATAAAAAACCGGCTGAAGAACGGGCGGATGTAGTTTAAACTCGGCAAATCCTCGCTTTGAATTAGATTGCTTGTGATTTGCCCTTCAACAGAATTTGTCTACAGCTCCCTAGTTCAGCCGAATCAAAATCGTCGTCCAAAAATTAGGTGGTTCAGTTCATCCGCAATTTAAATCATTAGATTGATACATTTTTGGGGCTGTTGGTGGACTAGGTCATGGCGGGGACAGGGTGGGACGTTGTGCAGGAATATAGGAATATTGTTGGAAATATCAATGGTCCAAAAATTAATTGGACCAAAACCTAATCTCCAGAATCACATCGAAATAATAAACAGAAAAATCCGAAAAGTTCTAAAATGATATTTTCATTTCTTTTAAAGATTTAAAGCAAATTAGTGGCACAAATTCTAAACCAGCTATACTATTTCACAACCACAGTTCCGCAATCGCGGATTTTCCTAAAATGCAAAGGGATTCGAATTCTCCATTTCCAGGAATAAAGACACTTACTTAACACAATAAGCTGAGAGCCACTACCATTTCCCAATATTTGTTGTTGACTTTTCACTTGACAGTAGTACACGCCGTTGTCTGTGTATCTCACATTCCGGAGGGTAAATGTGCCACGACCTTTCTTTACATTGAACTGATATCTGCTGTCTGGTTCGATAAATGTATTCTGACCATCCTTCCACCACGAAACTTCAGCAGTATCTTGTAATATTGGAAATTTGCAAAACATGGATTCAGTTCCGCCGATTGAGACTTTTATTGTTGGAGGGAATTGTTCCACTTTGGCCGAAGTTCCTTTTGAGGCTGACAAAGCATAAGTCAGAATGATGCATTCACTGTACAGAGAATCAACAGACAAAATAGGCAGAACAGTGGACATTTGCAATAGGAAAATTTGCTGCCGGTTACAATTGTATAATGTTATAACATACTTCTTTCGTAGATACGGCACAAAAAAATTAAGCGTACCTGGCCAAAATGCGGCGAGAAGAGCCAAGAACCAAACTTTTGCATCCACCGACATTGCCAATGAAAGTGGTCTTTCTGAAAGATAGAAATTCATTCGATGCAATAATGAAGACCTCATTATTTATGAAGTCACATGGTCAAGGCTACGTCGATGCCTTGAGTACAGGAAATGCTGCAGATACAGGAAATCCCGAATAATACAGAGAAATGCTAGCAGAGCTCACCATCAATGATGAAAAACAAAAAGTTGATGACTCGGGGTAAGATCCTTCTTCAGTACTGCAAACCAATTGGGAGAAGCCACAATAAGGAGATAAGGGAGAGAAACGCGTATATCCAAGCAGCTGATATGTGGCTGGAGGCGGACATAAGGAGATGACACTTGATAGATGGATTTATATCGGTAGCCTCCAATCTGCTGATATGAACACTGATTTCTCTAACTTTCATTAAATTCGCTCATACATTTCCCATTCTGGGTCTCTTTTTATCCTTTCTCTTCTTCTCAGCTCGCTTTGCAGCTCTTCCTCCTTCGCTTTCTCTAATCGTCCAATCTCCTCTCCTATCACATTGCGTCGCATTTGGCAAGACCAACAGGACTAGTAAATCCCGGTTCAGGAGGATAATGAGATATTGTTTCGGAGAAAGGAGACCTGCGTCATTTGTAGGAAACGGGTTCAAGCAATTTCCGACAGAAATATGAGCTGTATTATAATACACCTGCCGGAAATCATGAGAGTAGAAAGATAGCACTGTACAACTACTGAATATAAAGTAAGAAGAAATGAGGAAATAGCGACTGAGAAATCGCGATGACCAAGCTGTAAATTATTATTTCACTGTGGTTAAAATCCTGGGAGCTAAGGGATTTAGGGGAAAAACACATTATTCTTTCAACAGATGCACATGAGAAAAATTGAGGCGTGGGGTTAACGGGGTGCTCACGGTGTAAGTACACAGTCCGCTTGATGAACAGACGGCACCTAACCAAGTGTATCATTTGACATTGTGAGAAGCTAGAGGAGAAATTGTAAGGCCTGTTGCAAAAATATCGGCATCGGCTTTAATCAGGATTGTGTTACCGCAGCATTGGAGAGTATCAAATGTGCATTTATTTAAGATGATCTTCAAGTGCAAAAGGAGAGTTGAATGTGGCGAGCACGACATTGGTGCGTGGAGAAGTACTGGAGTGAATCGGATAGAGAGAATCTATCACAATTTGGAAAGGCAAAAGTTGAAATAGTGACTGTAGCATGGATTTGTCATTTGAAATATCATCTAAAAATTTGAACGCGTTGTTTTGAAGAGGTGATGAAGAAAATTGCAGCAAATGGACTTGTCCTTCATTGAATTTTGCAAGGTTCCGTATGACAGGCTTGCATAAAAAGGTAGATGCCATGGGAGTCAGTGTGAGCCAGCCACCTGAGCACAAGAACGCAAAATAGGTTTAGGAAAGGGAGTCAGACAGTGACAGTAGAAATTTGATATCAAGAATGACCGTCTGCAGCTAGTGGTGTACTGAACAGGTAAGTTCCAGTTCTAGTATTGTTTACCATCTCCGAAATAGTCAGAGGAACATATTTTTAATTTCAATAATATCGTTCGGAATGCATCGACATTGGTGAAAGATAGCTGCGACGATAAACTGCAAAGGTAGGGCATGCCAATGCAGATAAGATATTAGTCGGACATTTGGGAAGTGTTGTACTTTGGTTCGTTAAGCCAGAAGCAGGAATTACACAGTCGATTTCCCAGGGAGTTGAAGTAATACAAACTGACTGAGGGGTACATGAAGATTGATCTTTGAAAGCGACACAGAGGTGGACAGACTGGTGAAGAATGTGCTTGTCACATTTATTTAACAGTTGTATCAATGAGTATAGCATTTGGATCGTCATGTTCACTGTATAAGTCATTGGTGAACAGACTCAGAGGGTTCTGAGCACTTCTGACCAGCCAGCTGAAGTAACGGCCCGACGAAGCTTGAGATACTGCAGGAGAAATTCGTAAATACATTTGCGGGACAGCATGTTTTTCGCTGTAAGGAGAGACTGGGGTTACTCGTCCCTAGAGCACAGGAGGTTCAGTGGTGACATTATATATTGAGGAACGTAAGCAGGGTTATAGTTATAGTCTTTGTTCCCAGAATAGCTGAATCAAAAATGAAAATGCATGCATTGAAGATGAGAGAGAAAACATTTAAATGGATCTGGAGCAAGCTTTACAAAGCAATGGACTGGGAACTGAAATAAAGTATAGGAGGAATCGGTAGAGGTGGGTACCATTGCAATGCTGTCGAAACATTCGGATTGGTACATAGATAGAAAAGGTTTATTGTTATTGTTAAAACTTTATCACAATTAAAGTTCCTGGTGTAGTGCCGTCTGACGCCACGGATCCATTTAGGTTGTGGGGAGGCCGTTCTTTGGACTTTTGGGAATTGTAGGGCTTTGTCAGTATAATGTAGCGTTAATGCGTGATTTATATAATTGATGCAAGATAGGAGGCATTGAAGAGTTGGCACAAATGTGTTCTGTACACGTATAACTTAATCCAGTATAACATCAGATTATTCCCCAATTGTGGGCTCATGTTAAGTTCAACTAAAGAAACAAGCGCAGGAAACAATTGTCCCACTCATATGAAAATAATTTTTTCCGAAAAAAATACCCACCTGACATTTGGAGGGGAGAGCAATATTCACCTATTAGTTAATAGAATAGAATGATGAGAATCACACTGGAGGATAAAACAAAGCACAAATGTGTTATCAGCTTAAAATACACCTTAGCGATATTGGCCAGATTATATTTAAATCCGCAAATATTTGTTAATTGAAAGTTATTCACTGCTGAAAACTTTGTTTGATCTGTTTTAAAGTGTTGATAACTAAGAAAAACTTTTCTTTGGCGTTTGCAAATTTTTAACTTTATTTTTTGTTTTCATTTTGGAAGATATAGGAATTTTTGAACGTTGCGAAAAAAAAACAGCTGTTTAAACGTTTTGGATTTGACAGTTCCAGTTAACACTGAAGGCTATTGGATTAATTTCCTCAAGAGGCGTATCAGAATATTCGGCAAACCACACCATTTGTGGAAAACTTGACTAATACGATGTGCACGAGTTTGTAACATGAAATCTTTCCCCAACAATCCGGAACGTTGTCATATTTAAAAAACTACTCACAGGCAGGGAGAACCAAACAGTTGGAAACAAAATCAATCCCTTAATTTTCAGCCATTCTTTGGGCGATCAATCAGAAATTTTACAGCTGTGTCTTTTTCCCTGACGCTGTATGATCAACTAACTGTTAATCTCCATGTTGCCTCTATTTTTTTTCCGACATAGTTTTTTTGTGAAAATTTTGCTGCTACTATCCAGAAATTACTGTGCATATAAACTTATATCCATCCCCATGTTCTTGGGTTACTTCATTCAAGTCTTTGAAAACATAGTGAGCTGTTGAATCCAAGAGCAAAAAGATTTCAGCATGCTCTGTGCCACTTCTTCGCTCCTCTCAGCGGCAGTTATTGTAGCAATTCTCCGTCAGAGACAGCACATTATCATTACTTCCCAGTGTTACCATTTTCAGCTAATATCGAATATTTTCTCAGAGAACTGATAAAAGAGCATTGATATCAGTAGCACAACAGATTATGCAAATTCTGGAAATCCAGAGCAACACCCATAAGGTGAACTCAGCAGACCACGCACGAGCCATGGAAATTAAAGAAAGGTCAACATTTCGGTCCGAGTCTCTGCATTAAGATTGGAAAGGAGGAGGGAAGATTGCAGAATATAAACGCGGTGAAAAGAAAGACTGATTAGAAGGTGAACGGTGAAGCCAGGTTGAGTGGACTTTGGGAGGTTGGGGCAGAGGAGCGTGTGCGGTTGGATGACTTAAGAAGCTGGGAGATAAGAGGTTGAAAATGCAAAGAGCTGTTAGGAAAGGAGTGTAGACTACGGGGGGAAAGGAAGGAAGTGGGTCAGAAGGGAAACTTATCGGCAGCAGAGCAAAGAACAGGACAGAGTTGGGAACAGAAAAGAGACGTGGGAGGGAAAACATACCTGAAGGTGAAGTCGATGCTCATGTCCTCGTGTTGGAGGATAGGTAGACTGAATCCGAGGTGTTGCTCGCTCACTCTGAGAGTAGCCTCATGAAGGCGTCAGAAGAGGATATGAATCGTCCTGTCGGAAACTGAATGGACAGAATCAAAATAATTGGCCACATTTTGGGATGAACTGCATGTGCTTGAAAAAGTGGTGTTCGATGTTTACGATGAGTCTCACCAATGAAGAGGAGGCAGCATCAGTAGCTCTGGCTTCAATAGTCTGCCCTAGCCGATTCGCAGTTGAAATGTTGCCTCACCGTTCGTGGCACTGAATGGAGGTGATGAAGCTATAAACTTTAAGTTGTCTTCATTCCATTTAGATTTATATTTCTGATTCGAAACAAACTGATGTCTCTAACGATTTTAGTACAAGTTTGACAACACTTCCAAGTTATTTACATAGCTATATCCGTCCAGAATCTAGCTTGTTTGCGAAATTAATTACACAAATAACACCATTTTATTCATAGAACTGCCACTTCTTTGCTTCACTGCGATCTGACGTCAATATCCGACCACATTTTATTGTTTTCTGTCTTAAATTGAATGAACCGCAATCTTTCTCCAAATAGGAGCTCATGATGTAACCGTCCACGCTTAGAGGGCTATCAGCAATCCGTACGCTTAAAGAATAAAACATAAAACTCTGTTTTATTTAGCACTGTGATGGAGCTTCACATTTTTCTCTTAGCAGAATGCACACGCCGTAGAATCGGAACACCGATATCGCAGAAAAAAAAACATTAGAAACATTCAGTTGCCAGGAAGAGGCCTTGAAGTCACTTTATTAAAAAAAATAACCCACTCTCTGTAACCTAAACGTCGAGCTTTAAAATAGAGCACACATTCCGCAAATCGAATTTTGAAACACGTATTAAGTTTTACCACAAAGACTTTCCATGATATCAACAGCGGGCTCGATGGTGCATATCTATTCTCTGCTCACTATAACTTCCTGTTAACCTAAACGTTGAGTTTGTTGTCGATCTTCAGCAGAAAGAAAACATTGAATGCTGGAGTGCATCATGGAAGAGAGCTCTTCCAACCGCTTGATCCATTCAGAAAGAAATATTTATGTTGCCGTTCTTATACCTGCCTCAAGAGCGGTACCACTTTTTTTAACATATACCTACCGATCTCTGTCTGAAAACCATGCCGTGCCCAGTTCCCCTTTATATATTTTTTCTCTCAGTTCACAACTATATCTTGTAGATTTGGATCCCCTGCCTTGAGAAATTGGCTATGAGCGTCTGGCATATTAATGTCTGTAACATTTTTTTTTCAAATTCATAAGGTGATCCCTCATTCACCTGTACTCCAGAGTAAACAGTCCATGTCTGTGCAAACTCTCCGTGCCACTAAAGCCTTCCATCCCAGGTAATGTCCCAGAGCAGCTCTTTTGCAATCGTCCTAACTCTACAACGTGCTATTCGTGGTGACCAGAATAGCGCACGTCACTCCATGACCAGCCTAGCCATTGTCCATTGGTACAACTTGCCCCAGCTCCTGTCAATATTCTGCCAAGAGGGCAATGAGGCTAAACGCCTCTTATCTGGATCCTTGTTTCATGCATCCTAAAATCTCTTTGTGAATGCGCACTTCTAATATCCCTACAGTGTATCCAGTCAGTACAAATGGCAGAACAAATGATAAGCACAAGAGATTCTGTAATCCTGAGAAACAAACCCAAAATGCTGAAGGAACTGAACAGGTCAAGCGCCATCTCTGACAGGCGCCCGCAATCTCTGTTAATGGTGTGAGTCCGTGTCATAAAAATGTTGCAAACCCCGGTTGTGTCGAGAAGTATAACAACGTTTACTTCAACGTTTCGAGCCGTGACCCTTCATCAGTTTTCGAAGAATGTATGCCCTTGATTAGGGTGGTTGCTTTTCTTAGCGGGATGGAAGTGACGTTCCCTGCTTAATTTTTAACAGCTGCGCGGACCAACAATTGCTCCAAGATATTTTGCCATTTCTCGTAAAAGTATTATGTACGGATTGGCGGGTTATTAACAATGATCTAACGAGTTCTATTCTGAATTTACCGTTATAAATTCTAACAGCATTGTAACTTGAAACACTGGCAATGTAAATATGTTGAAGCTCTAAAATATTCCGCAGTAATGATTGTGGTACGTTTAGTATTTGGAAAACATATGGATTATCTGTATCAACACAATTAATTTCAGGGTATTTCATAATTATATTTACATAGATTTTAAAAATATATTAACAACGTGTGCGGGAATGCTTCATTTACCACGCGGGGGCGCACCCGCTCAGATCAGAGGGGACAGTGATGGCAAGTGTAGACAGACTGCACAGATGGGAGACTGGTTTCCTGATGATCTGAACTGTGACTATAACCTTCTTCATTATTGACGTCATATGCCCCCTCCAAATGTCAAAATTTTGGGTATTACAGTTGATTCGAAACTTACACGTTACTTTTAATTATGGTAATGTAAAGGGTGTATCTTCTTTTTCATTGTTACTGTGTATGTTACTCAGAATGGCTTATTTGTTTTATTAAAAGTAGGAATGATTTTTCTGTTGCGGGAGAGTGCTGGAAGCTTGTTTGGGTTAAAATTTACTGATGAGGAGAATTGTATTCCTTTGTAAACCAATTGGGATTAATGTTGTTCTTTCTTCTGAGTCTGTAAACTATTGTTGACGGGCTTTTGGGAGATCGGCGCGAGGTGGGGGGGAGAGAGAGAGAGGACGTGAGACTGTAAACAGGGCGAGAAACGGACATCAAGCAGGTGTCCGAGGCTAGGAGGTACCCTGAGGAGAGAAGACGAAGATAGATGTGTTTACCACTCCGGATGGTCCTGAGCTGCGAGTGGAGGAGTTCGGAAGGGGTCGAATGGTGGCCAGAAGACTTCAATAATTGAGCTCCAACGGTTGTGCACGAAGTGGTTTGGACTTTGATAAGTTTGGGATCTTTTGCTTTTTCTTTTCTTTCATATATATTGTATTGTCTAGTACACTTTTAGTTTTAGTAAACTCTTTAAAGTGTATTCCGTAACGGTATCAGGTGTGAGTTTGATAATGTGTGTGTACGCGCGGCATAACCTTGTTTCCCACAGCTCCTGCGTGTACGGGAGGTGGGGTTGGTGAGTGGCTGGATCTTCATTTACCCTAGACATATAGCAGCCTGTTGGGTAAGTGTTACATTTGTGGGGTGCTCGTCCCTGATTGGATTGTCAGGGGCTGTGGAATCCCGCAGGCAGCAGAGCGGAGATGGACGGGGATAAGTTTGTTCACTGGTGCGAGATGAAGACGTACCGGTGCAGTATGCCTGTGTAGTGAGCGGAGTGGATTTTCGAGTTTCGGGAGACGCGTTAGTGCGGGGTTTAAGTTTGGTAAAAGGTATTGTGCAGGTAGAATTCGTAGCTAAACGGTGTGGTAAAGAGGTGGAGCCTAGCTGGGTGTTGGTTCGTACGAGTGCTGACGTCATGACGTTGGAAATGCCAGCGACGGTGAGTGTTCCAGGGGAGTCTGGGCCGTCGGGGCTCCACACTCTCTCCGTGTATGAGGATGAGGTGACACCGGAGGAGGAGCTAGAGCTAGAGGTGGACCCCAGAGAGGTGCCCGGCACTAGTAAAGGGTAGTCGGAGGAGGGAGGTGTGACTAGTCCCCGCCCGAGGGAAGCCTCGGAGCTGGCAGCCTCACTTAACTCCCTGGTGGGAGTGGCTGAGAGGCTACGGCTGAAGCTGTGGGTGTTCTCCGGAGCCAAGCTTACTCCGGACGTGGAGGTGGACTATGAGACCTGGATCAAGCATACGTCTTTGATGTTAGAGGAGTGGCCAGGCTCGGAACAGGAGAAGAGGCAGCGATTGGTGGGAAGTTTGAGGGGTTTGGCAGCTACGTCTTGGAGTTGAAAGCTGAAAAGCCTGGGGCTTCAGTGGAGGAATGCATAGAAGTTTTGGAGGGAGCGTTTGGGTTGTCAGGGGGACCCTGGTTGCTTTTAGCAGAGTTTCACCGCCTGGAACAACGGCGAGGGGAAAAGCAGACCGAGTACATATTTCGGATGGAGGAGATGATTACGGGGTTGCGGCGCCGAGGGGTAGTGAAGACGCGTGACGTGGCTAGCGTGAGGATGAGTCAGATGTTCAGTGGTTCTGTGGAGGAGGACAAGGTGGCGTGGAATATCCGGCAGGCTTATAGGAAGTGCCCCCCTCCATCCTTCGGGCAGAATGTTGGGGGAGGAAGAGAGAGCGTAGGGGCGGATAAGGGGCTAGGGCCTACGGGAGCGATCCTCAGCGATACAGGGAGTGGTCGCTGGGTGGAGGACTGAAAACCCCCAGGAGAGTAGGCACCCCCCTTTGGAGGGGAAGGACAGGGGAGATACCCACTCCTGTGGGCGACCAGTGCTGAGGGTTGGGAGCGGGAGCCATCCTGGGTGAGGAGGGGCGGCAGGCAGCGTGTGCTTTAACTGTGGAATAGAGGGGCATTTCAGGCGTGACTGTGGGCGGCCAAGGGTGTGCTATAGCTGTGGTGAGGAAGGACACTTTAGGTGGGATTGTGAGAGAAAAAGAGTTCCGTGGAGGGCAAGCCCCCCTGCGTCTAAGAAGGGAGAGATGTCGGGAAACTTAGGAGAGGCTCAGTGAGGGAACGGACTGGATCCTCTGGAGGAACACGTTCCCTGAAATCAGCCGGGGGACCACCGGGTGCCCACGCCTCTATTTCGGATGGGCTGGTATGACCCCGTGCCAGTGTGTGTCTACGGATAGAGGGGGTTTACGCGAAAGCCGTTCTTGTTACGGGATCGCAGGTGATCTTATTGTACCGGTCGTTCTATAACCAATATCTAAAGCATTTGCTCGTAACCCCATTTGACGCCCTGCGGATTTGGGGTGTGAGCGAGGGTGATTACCCGTACGTTGGGTACCTATCGGCGAGATTGGAGTTGCAGAGTGCGTAGGAGTTGGCCGGGGCGTCGGCTACCAAACAAAATCAGAGGAATAAGATGCGGTATGACCAAAAGTTGAAGTTTGTCCAATTATTGCCGGGGGTCCGGGTCCTTTTACGGAATTTAGGACTCACTGGGAAGTACAAGTTGGCAGATCGATGGGCGGCCAGCCCCTTGTAATAGAGAGCCAGAATGGGAATGGGCCTATCAATGTAATCCATCGGAATCACTTGCTGCCCCTGGCCCAAGCGGTGCGGGTGGACAAGGAGCCAGAGTGGGAGGTTGCGCCTAGTACAAGGATACTGCGAGGGCGCTGAGCGAGAGAAGGGGACGCTGCTGAAGAGCGGTGACGTGTCCGTAACCCATGAATGGATACCGATTCGGAAGATGACGACTCAAATGAGTGGCCCCTTTTCCCATCGCTGGCACTCCAGTACCAGAAGAGGAGGCTCCTGGCCCGACCCATACTGAGTTGGGTGAGAGGAGGGAAGGTGTTGATGGTCAGATGGAGAGGCAGCCAGCGTTAGGGCAAGAGAGGGTGGAACCCGAGCATGAGCCGGGGGGTTTTCAGGTGAGGGAGGAACCCCGTGAGGGAGGGGGTGAGGGTCTGTCAGGTAGTCCTGGGGTGTCCGAGGCAGTGGGTTCGCAGATGAAGAGGGAGCCCAGTGAGGCGGAATGGTCGGCAGAAGGGGTAAGGAGATTTCAGAGAAGTAGGCGCCCCGGCCAACTCGTACGCCCTCTGCAACTCCAATCTCACCGATAGGTACCCAACGTACGGGTAATCACCCTCGCTCACACCCCAAATCCGCAGGGCGTCAAATGGGGTTATGGGCAAATGCTTTAGATATTGGTTGTAGAACGACCGGTACAATAAGATCACCTGCGATCCCGTAACAAGAACGGCTTTCGCGTAAATACCCCCCCCCCCCCCCCGGAGCGGTTGACATTTCTGGTACCAGGAGAACAGAGTATGATTTCTACTGCTCTGGGTAGCTATGTCGCTGCTTTCTGCACTTGGGTTGGGTTTTGTGTGTTGCAAGGAGCTTTGGGGAATTCTGGTAATGCCATGAGGACATGAATTTTGTTTGCTGGGGGGTGTGTGTAAAGAGCGTATCTTCTTTTTCATTGTTACTGTGTATGTTACTCAGAATTGTTTTTTTGTTTTGTTAAAAGTAGGATTTTTTTTGTTGCGAGAGAGTGCTGGAAACTTGCTCGGGTTACAATTTACTGATAAGGAGAATTGTATTCCTTTGTTAACCAATTGGGAATAATGTTGTTCTTTCTTCTGAGTCTGTAAACTATTGTTGGCGGGCGTTTTGGAGAACGGCGCGAGGGGGAGAGAGAGAGAGGACGTGAGACTGTAAACTCGGCGAGGAACGGACCTCAAGTGGGAGTCCGAGGCTAGGAGGTACGCCGAAGAGAGGAGACGAAGATAAATGTGCTTGGTTGACCACTTCGAATGGTCCTGAGCTGCGAGTCGAGGAGTTCGGAGGGGGTCGAATGGTGGCCAGAAGACTTCAATAATTGAGCTCCAACGGTTGTGCACGAAGTGATTTGGATTTTTATAAGTTTGGCGCATTTTGCTTTTTCTTTTCTTTCATATGTATTGCATTGTCTAGTACTCTTTTAGTTTCAGTAAACTATTCAAAGTGTATTCCGTAACGGTATCTGGTGTGAGTTTGAGATTGTGTGTGTACGCGCGGCATAACCTTGATTCCCACAGCTCCTGCGTGTACGGGAGGTGGAGTTGGTGAGTGGCTGGATCTCCTTTTCCGAATCGGTATCCATTCATGGGTTACGGACACGTCACCGATCTTCAGCAGCGTCCCCTTCTCTCGCTCAGCGCCCTCGCAGTGTCCTTGTACTAGGCGCAACCTCCCACTCTGGCTCCTTCTCCTTTTAGTGTATTTTAAAGTACAGTAAAATACCTGTACTTTATACAGGTATAAAGATACCTGTATATCTTTATGGTATACAGACATATACCAGCCTGTTGGGTAGGAGTTACATTAAAGCCGAACCTTGCTGTACAAAAACTTCATGTTGCGTTCATTACAGGCGTGTATAGCACAACTCTGGAGAAAACTTCTTCATATAGAATCGTCGATAGAGATTCGTGCACAGGCAGAGGTAATACTTCGGTTGGGAAAAAAATGACGCCTCTCATCATCATGCAGAAAGGGTACGCTGTGAATAAAAAATGTTATTTCAATCTTTCATCTGTACGTTCCATCCACAAAGTGCAAAGTACAAATATGGCCACTGGGAACTCACAGCCCTTCCACCTGCATTCCAATTTGTAAATATAGTACGGATGCTGCTAAGATCACTTATTTCTTGTTTTCTTCTTGTAACATTGCTATCGAGTCACTTAGGTATTTGGCAGCAAAATTATAATATTTATTAAACATCATTCTTTGACCTGATCCTTTTTTCTCCTTTTGTTTCAATTAACTTAATTAACTCTTAAGACATTGATAGGGTTACCGGTGAGAGAACAGTAAGCAAACATTTCAAAATAATTTTGACGAGAATGTGTAATATTATTGCGAGAATGGGCGCTCCAATAGGCATACATATTGAAATGTACATTTCTTGTAGCCACTGCTTCCGAAATTTGTTTTTTAACAGAGTGCATTAAGAAACTACAGCCAGAAGAGGGTTTGACAATGTCGTGCACTCACACGCCTGTCTATCATTTTTAGAAAGCTCTATTCATTTTGCAAGCACGGTATTTTACAGTGCTGGCAAACATTCCTACTGGGTTAAAACGACGGTGAAGTGTGCTGGCAATGAACACTTTATGAAACGCATTTTGTAAAATATTAATAGCACTTCACATTTGCTTGCTGAATTGGTCTGCTTTTGTGACTTGTCGATTCAAGGAAATGACAACCGGCTTCTTGAGTGTTTTCTTCTCAGCGGATGAGAAATGAATAAGAAAGATAGGAGTACAAAAATCCTGTCAATTCATAATAAGATATGATATTCGGCACTTCTACTTGAATGTTGAAATAGAAACAGTACTTATGAGTGAAATGGTCGAAGGGATTTGTGATGCAAAGTGAATTGTGTGAACGAAGCCAATGGATGATCGCGATAGGAAATCTACCCTTCCAGTAATCATTCAGGCAAATATTCAAGCAGCAAGTGGACAGAAGGGGTCAAGGTAGGCGGGAAAGAGGATGTAGCTCAAGCCAATCAGCCATAAGTCTATAACACCATAAGATATAGGAGCAGATTCTCGCCATTTTGACAATGGGATCTGCTCCACTATTTATAGCTGAGACCGCAAGACCATAAGATACGGGAGCAGAAGTAGGCTACTCAGCTCATCGAGACTCCACCGCCTTACAATCATGGGTTCATGCAATTCTTCCAGTCATCCGGTTCCCCCTGCCTTCTCCCCATAGCTTTGATGCTCTGGCTAATCAAGAACCTGCCTATCTCTGCTTTAAGTACACCCGATCACTAGGACTCCACAGCCTCAACTGGTAACAAATTCGACAGATATATAACGCGCTGACTGAACTAATTTCTCCTCATCTCAGTTCTAACTGGACGTCGTTCAATCCTGAAGTCGTGACCTCTTATTCTAGAATCCCCAAGCATGAGAAATGACATTGCCATATCGAAACTGTTCATGCCTTATAACATTCGGATTGTTTCTTTGAGATACCCCTCTTTCTCCTGAGCTCCAGGGAATACAGCCCAAGAGCTGCCAAAAGTTGCTCATGCGGTACCCCTTTCATTTCTGGAATCATTCTTGTGAATCTTCTCTGCACCGTCTCCAATGTCAGTATATCCTTTCTAAAATAAGGAGCCCAAAACTGTATACGGTACTCCGTCTTGTCCCACGAGTGCCTTTCAGAGCCTCAAAATCAAATCCCTGTTCTTATATTCTATACCTCCGGATATGAATGTCAGCATTGTGTTCGCCTTCTTAACAATCAATTCAACCTGGAGGTTAACCTTTAGGGCATCTTGTACAAGGACTCCCAAGTCCCGTTACATTTCTGCATTTTGAGATATCTCAATCTAAATTCTAGTCTGTCAGTTCAATTCTTCCCCCAAAGTGCATGACCATGAACTTTCCAACATGGTATTTCATTTGCCCCTTCATTGTCCATTCTCCTAAACTATCTAAGTCTGTCTGCAGGCTCAATTTCTTGAATACTATCCACTCCTCCACCTATCTTTGTATCATCGGCATATTTAGCCTCAAATCTATTAATACCGTAGTCCAAATCATTGACAAACATCGGAAAAAGCAGCAGTCCGTACACTAATCCATGTGGTAGACCATGTCTATTGGATCAACGCTACTTGGCATAAATTTCCTTTCAGGAAACCATACTGGTTTTGGCCTATCTTGTCTTGTACCTCCACATCACATTTCCAACAATCGATTCCAACAATATCGCAACCGCTGATATCAGGCTAACAGGTCTATATTTCCCTTTCTGCTGTCCCCCAATCTTTTTAAATAGAGGAGTAACCTTTATAATTTTCTAGCCCTCCGGTCAATTCTAGAATCTGTCGATTCTTGAAAGATCATTGTTAATGCCTTAGCAATCTCTGTAGCTACTTCCTTCTGAACCTGAGGGTGCATTCTATTAGGTCCAGCAGAATTATCCACCATCAGTCCATTAAGCTTCCTGAGCAACCTCTCAGTCGTAATTTCCACAGCATGAACTTCACTTCCATGACACGCTTGAATGTCTGGTATTCTACCGACGTCTTCCGCTGTAAAGACTGATGCAAAATACGTATTCAATTCCTCTGCCATCTCTGCGTCTCACATCACAACATCTCCAGCGTTATTTTGTATTGGCCCTATACCTACCTTCAACTGTCCTTTACATTTTAAATACTTGAAAAATGCTTTTAGTATCTTCTTTGTTACTATTCACTTGTTTCCTATAATAATTTATCGCTTCCTTCCTAATGCCCTTCGTAGTTTCATTCTGCTGGTTTTTAAAAGCTTTCCAATCTTCAATATTCACACTGGCTCTGATGTTCTTGTATGCCCTCCCTTTCGCCTTTTCTTTGGCTTTGACTTCGCTTGTCAATCACTGTAGTGTTCTCGTGTAGGTGTAGAAACTCTGAACTAAACACGGATTTAAACCATAGTCAATGAAGGCAAGATCGCAGGAAAATTAACCATTTACTGTTCAGTCTTCCACATTAACATATGGTGAAAACAGTTGATAAAACAATACAAAATATATACAATATCCGTTTCCATCTTGGCATCACAACTACATCACAAATACTTGCAAAAGTAAAACGACAACAAACTATATTACATTAAGTCTCATTAAAGTACAACATAAAGTCAGAATCTACCTACGCCATCAACTTTCAATACACTTCAACACAAACTTTCCAGCAACGCTTTCAGTAGCACAAGACAAAAAACTTTATCAAGCTTCATTACTTTTAACAGAATCAGCGTTTAACATTTTTACTTCAATATATCGATTGCCTTATGAAATTTCGGCGTTGCTTCTATGATGTTTCTTAGTGCGTAGAAATTGAACTTTTCTCGCGCTGATCCTGCATAGTCAAGCCGCCGCCTTCCCTTTTCTGCAAACCGGTAATTAACCAGAAGACGCGGTGAAACCTGTTGTTACGTCATCGCATTCCGCTATATATCACAGGCATTGAATTTACCTTCAACAACTGCAACGCAGTATTAAACCTCAACTTTAACTAGAATATGTTTATAAACGAATTACTAAAGCAAAATTGTAATAAAGGTAAACAAATGCCTTAAGGGCAACGCAGCCACCGTGCTGTCCTTCGTCCCTTCAAAAATTTCTTCTTATTGAGAAAACATCTGTCTTGCACTTCCCTCTTTTTGTGCGCTGAAACCCCAGCCATTGCTGCTCTGCTCCCTTTCCTGCAGATGACTCTTTGGAGTCAACTTCGACCAATTCCCCTCGTGCCATTGTAATTACATTTATACCACTGAAATAATGACTAATTGGATTTTATTTTTTCCCTCTCAAATTTCAGTGTGAACTCGGTCACGTTGTGATCTCTGTTCCCTAAGAGTTCCTTAACATTAAGCTCTCTCTTCACCTACAGATAATTGAACAACACCCAATCCAACACAGTCGAATTCCTGTTGGGCTCAACAGCAAGCTGTTCTAAAAAGCCTTCCCATGAACATTCTACAAATCCTCTCTCGAGATCCAGTACTGACCTGACTTTTCCAATAGACTTCCATGTTAAAATCCCCAACAATTATCGTGGCATTGCCTTTCTGACACGCCTTTTCTATCTCATGTTGTAAAGTTAAATTAACATCCCATATGTTGTTTGGAGGTCTGCATACAACTGTCATTAGGGTCTTTTTATCTTTGTCATTTCTCAACTGAATTCATAGAGACTCAACACCTACTAATCCTGTCATATCTTTATAATGATTTGATATGATTTCTTATACTCAGAGCCACATCACCTCCTCTGCCTAATAACCTATCTTTCTGATACACTGTGTAACCCAAGACTTCAGGCTCCCAATGTCAGCCATCGTTTAGCTAATTTTCAGCGATGGAAACAATGTGATATTTGCCAATTTGTAGCTGAATTTCAAAATCGTACTTTTTATTCTTTATGCTGGGTGTATTCAAATGTAACACTTTCAGTCCAGAATGTGTTGTTTACTGCTTTAACTACACTACCCCTGTATCGCCCTGTAACTCATGCCAGTGGCTGTAATTAAGTCTCATCTCCTGCCTGTTCATTTTATATTCTGTTGCACTATCTTTGATTTATTTCTGTTCACGTCTTCCTCGACGCTATCAGTCCGTTTCCCAACCCCCGGTCAAATTATTTTAAACGCTTTCTAACAGCTCTATTAAATGTGCCTGCTACTACATTGGACGCCTTTGTACGGGTCATACTTCCCCAGAAGACGCCCCAATGATTCAGGAATCTGAAGCCCCGCTGCAAACATCAGTCTTTCAGCCACACATTAATTCGCCTGAAATTGCTATTCTTGCACTCGCTAGCATGTGGCACAAGTAGCAATACTGAGATCAGTGCCCTAGAGGTCCTGCCTTTCAGCTTCCTTCCTAAGTCTCTGAATTCGCTCTTCAGGACCTCCTCCCTTTTTCTACCTATGTCATTCGTACCAATGTGTACCAGAACGTCTGGATGTTCACCCTCTGCCTTCACAATACTTCGCACCCGATCCTAGCCATCCCATACCCTGGCTCATGGGAGGCAACACACCATGCAGGTACCTCTATCAGGCTGACAGAACCTCCTGCCTCTTCCCTTACTATGGAAACCCCTATTATTACTGCATTTCTCATCTTCATCTTTCCCTTCAGCACCATGGAACCAGGCATTGTGCCACAGACACGATCGCCGTGGTCATCCTCTGTCAAGTCATACCCCTCAACTGCTTCCAAACTGAGGTAACGATTTCCGAGGGGGATAGTCACAGGGGTGCTCTCTGCTTTCTGAGCTGTTCCCTCCGCTTCTCCGACCATGCAGCCTCTGTGCGACTAACTGCATGCAGCTCCTCTCTATCTCCTGTTCACTCTCCCTAATAAGACGCAGCTTCAGATCGCTAATACGGTCTTTCAGGAGCTGTATCGCGGTGCACCTGGCGTAAATGCTGCGTTCTGGGAGACTGAAAGATTCCCGGGATTCCGACATCTAACACAGTGCAAAAGACTGAATGTTCCTCTAAACAGTCTATTCCTCCAAAGTTGCGCAGAAAATCCAAAGAAAAGTCCACCTACTCGCCGAAACCCCTTTCGCAGAAGCTTGAAAGAGCCATAGCCTGTCAGTCGTACTCTCGCCACTGATCTCCTCCCAACAATGTCCTCTGCGCTTAACCATTCTGCATTTTTACTTAGTTCGTCGAGCTCAGTTGCCACAGCTGATAGGCCCCACACAATGGAAGAAAGCCCGCGATGCTCTCGTTTTAAAGGCAGTACTGATATCTCATTTATTTAAGCAAGAATTTGCTGCCGGAGCACTGCAAAGTGTCCAATGCGCATTCATTTAAGAAGCCCCCCAAGTACAGGTAGCAAGACAAATATCGGTGCTGGGTAAGATATAGGGATGAAGGACAGAATCTATCAGAATCTGGAATGGTGGCGAGTATAAAAGAGTCCGTAAGCATAGATTGCAGTGGGGAATCCTCTTCACAAACTTGAATCAGTTGTTTTGAAGAGCTATGCAGAAAATTGCTGAGAGCAGGACAGTGGACTACATCTTAATTGAATTTTGCACGGTCTCGTAAAATAGAAATTATTACACTTTCCAAGGAGAACTGTGACGCAAGGATAGAACAGGGAAATCAAAGAGAGCAAAGAGGAAACGAGGATAGGCGTAATGGACGAGGGCTTAGGCCTGGGAAAAGGCTGGGACTCAGGGTCAGGGGGGGCAGGACTTGGAGATCGGGAATCACAGCTAGAACTCGGAACACAGATGTTGAACTTGGAGACTTGGAGGAACACAGAACGCCACGGCGAGGACTTGGAGACGAGGATCGGCCCGGTTACGACTCGTAGGCCAGGAACGCCCCGGACAGATCTTGGACACTTGGGACTTTGTACACCGGGGACAGGATCTAATACTCAAACACAGGACAAGATACGCTGAGCCGGGACTCCGACTTCGGACACCAACCATGGAGCCGGGACTCTTCGTCTTCAAGGGACAGGACATGAATACGGAGACGATACGACAGTCCTTTCGAATAGCGGCAAACGGCCTGCCGACTGCGCTGGATACACGACGACGAAACAACGGACGGTACTATCACTGGACCCAAGTTTGTTCCAACCTGTGGGAGCTCTTAACTCAACTTGACGCGTTAACCTTGCCCGGTCCCACTCTGGCAAGGGAAGAAGGATTGCTGGCACTTTCTGTGGAAGGACTCTTGGCTTGCTCCTGCAAGAAACTTAGTTGGTGCCGGCTAGATGACTTCGACTCGCGGTAGCTACGGTGACTTCGCTGATGCTCCATAACACTCGCGCGCCGAACGACTGAAGCCAGAGGCTTATAAACTGTCGGTTCTGTCGCGAGTAAATTACCTTAATCACCAAGCTCGAGGGACACGTGTAACAGGGAATTAAAGGGAAACAATGAGTCAACGGTCCGGATCGGAACACAACCTAGATAAATTTAAAGGGAAACCGATCCGGACCATGGCAATACGTATATTAAATAGATTAAAACGTGTAAAAACAGGAATAACATATATTTTAAAACTGGTAGTTTTCACGGGTTCAATGACCATTTAGTAATCCGATCGCGGAGGGAAAGAAACAGTTCCTGAACTGCTGAGTGAATGCCTTCCGGCTTCTGCACCTCCTACTTGCTGGTAACAGTGAGAAAAGGCATGCCCTGGGTGCTGCACGTCCTTAATAATGGACGCTACTTTATGTGAAACCACCCCTTAAACATGTTCTGAGTAATTTGTAGGCTTATACCCAAAATCGATACGACTAAAACCACGACAATCTGCAGCTTCTTTCGGGCCTCCGCAGTAGCCCTGCCTCCACCCCCCTCCATACCAGACACTGACGCAGCCTGTTAGAATGCTCTCCACAGTACAATTATAGTAGTTTTTGAGTGTATTTGTTGACGCACCACATCTCTTCAAACACGTATCGAAGGATAGTCGCTGACTCGCCTTCTTCATAGCTGCATCGATATATTGGGTCTAGGTTATATCCTCAGAGAGCTTAACACCCAGGGGCTTGAAAGTGCTCATTCTCTCCACTTTTGATCCTTCTTTGAGGATTGATGTGTATTCCTTCGTCGTACCCTTCCTGAAGCCCACAAGCATCTCTTTCGTCTGACTGACGTTGAGTGCAAGTTGTGTCAATGAGTACAGGATCTATGACGTCACGTTCAATTATGCGAATCTTTGGAAGAACAGTATGTTGTGCATTCATTGGCGAAAAGTACGCTGTGCATTTTGATCGCCAGGAATAGAAAAGATGCGATGAAGCTTAAGATAGTTCAGAAAAGATTAACAAGACTGTTAGTAGGACAGCGTGCTTCTAACTGTAGGAAGCGACTGGGGCTATTCATCCCTAGAGCCCAGGTGGTTGCGCGGTCACCATTTATATGTAATGTCAGGAAGGGTAGGCAGGTTTATGGTCATAGTCTTTTACCCAGGTTCGGTTGAGCGATACTGAGTATATATTGATTACAGGCGGGAGAGAAAATAGCTAAGAGAGATCCAGGGGAAGTTTTTCAACGAAAGAAGTTTGTTAAATGGAACAGAGTACCAGACGAATCTGTAGAAATGGCTACGATTACAACGTCTGAAATACATTTGGATTGTCACATGGGTGGAAAAGTTTATTGTGATGATATCGAAACGCATGCAAATGAGACCATCTGTGGTTTTCAATAGTCAAATGTTTCAATAGTTCCAATTTATTATCAGAGAATGCATACAATATGCAACATGAAATTCGTGGCCTTCGCAGACACAATGAAAACAGAAGAGTACCCCAAATAATTAATGACAGTAGACACGTTAGAAATGGGGCCAGAAACTTTAGAAAACGTTAGAACGTTCTGCGTAGCCTTCTCCTCCCCCTCTCACGCACAAGTACCACACCGCCTCACCCCCCGCACTGTTGCTACAACCCCTGCGAGCAAATAATTGCAAAGACCCCGAGAGACGATGACTTGCAGTACAGAAAAAAATTAACCGCCATGTCAACGAATTCAACATGCCCCATCTCCCTCAGTCCCTAATAAAGGGACAGAGTGGTATCACACCGCGCGAGAAGGGAACAAAAAAAAAACAAAAATCGCGTTGCATTACTGTGTTAAAGCCTGTTGCGTCGCTCTTTTTCGAGTTCTCTGACTCGGGAACAGCTAGTAAACTTTCCCACAGAAACGAGAGAAACTGTGTGTGTGTGTGTGTGTGTGTGTGTGTGTGTGTGTGTGTGTGTGTGTGTGTGTGTGTGTGTGTGTGTGTGTGTGTGTTTGTGTGTGTGTGTGTGTGTGTGTGTGTGTGTGTGTGTGTGTGTTTGTGTGTGTGTGTGTGTGCGCGCGTGCGTGTGCGTGCGTGACAGAGAGTGGGAGGGAGCCAGAGAAAGATGAAGAGAGAGAAGGAGTGAGTGAGTGTCTCCAGTAAATAAGTAGAGTGGAACCAGTCCCATGTGCTCCGACTGAAAGGTAATGACGGGAATCATATTGGAGGAGAAACTAACTACAGATACCTTATCAGTTTCAAATGCACTTTAGAAATATTGAACAGATTGTTTTTAAGTCAACAGTTGCTTGTTAATTGAAGCTTGTACTGAAAAAAATATTTAGCTCTTTGAAAGTACTAATAACAAAGGAAAACATACATTTTTGCTGTTGGGATGAAAGATTTGAGAAGCTTCAAATGTAGCAAATAAAATATAATTACCCGTTTATCTCGATTTCGATTTGACAGCCCGAATTAACACTGGAGTTTAATGAACTAATTTTCTCAACATTTGTTACATACTCTTGATATAAACCCACGAATTATGTAATATTACTCATGTGCATTGTTTTCTCATATAAAATCAAAATATTTCTTAGCCATCTGGATCGTTCATATAGTTAACGAGGGTTTTTTGCAAACATCTTACAATTACTGCAAATTCCAAGATACTTTTGGTTATAACGTAAAAGTTTCTCGGGAGAATCAAGGCTGAGAAACACAGTGAATGCCTTAGATTTATAACCTTTCATCGGGTTACCGATCAGAAAGATCTGTTCTGTTTCTCTCTCCATTAAAATTCAGGCAGAGAAGTATTGTCACGAGAACACGTTGCGAATATTCGAACATCCTCCGATCTATATTTCTCTCGGTTGAACATTGGTATAAGTGTGCAATAATAGATTATTAATTGGCGGGTTTTCCCTGTCAAAATGAATCCTCTCCCATGGTGGCGAATCTCTGGATTTATTTTCCAACCTGTAAGATCAGTTGGGGCAAAACTATTGGGAGACGTTTAAGGGGAGGTAAGCGCTTTTTTCTTGAAATGATCAGGACTGTTCAGTAGACTTGAAGAAGAGGTTACGACTGAGCATATCTGACATTATCACCTTGAATGGCTGGGCAGTAGACAAGGCCGGAAAGATTTATCGCTGTTCTTTTCTTAATTTTCTATCTTTGGTTTTATTTTATGACATTTTCCTGTAATGAATCGGAAAAACGTCGAAAACAAAATGATAATATATCTTCCCAATTGTGACATGTGACATTAATCATCCACCTTTGATGGATGCAAGAAACGGAACGTAGCGATGCTCTGGCCTACACTCATTGATAATATATGGCGATGATTGGCAATTGGATTCTCAGCTTCACAGCATCTTTGATGTGTTTTCATCGGCGTACAATCTATGTTTGCTTTGATGTTTCGATGCCTGTGCGTAATTCGAATCGGGAATCTGCAGAGCGGCATAAGTCAGTTTGTCAGCTCCATTTCCTTTAGTCTGTGAAAGTAATCCAAATTCAGCGGTTAGTCGTGCATTTAGTGACCGATTGAATCACACGATCGTAAAATAAATTAGAGATGTACTGATCAGTAATGAATTTTAGGTTGCTTATGCAACAGAATTATGTCAACGCTATTTCAACATTTCCCTTAATGCTTTAGATATTAGCGTTTTATTTGTCTTTACTTAAAAATGACTTTAACAAAATCATGTTACGAGAGTAGAGAAATCCTTGATCTAGCAGTTATGGTACAAAACAATTGGCTAACTTATAGTACAATCGCATTTTTTTGTCATTTGTGACTGATTGCCGTATCCTGTTTCGTTTATGGATCTCACATGTGTTTGCTCAGCCGCACCTGCAAACATAGTTCCAAATGCACATGGAGATCGTTGTCAGTGGACAGCACATAACAGATAGAATGAACGTTGTAAGTTCAGTCAGGCTCTCTAATTACAGTTTTGTCACAATTCGTTATTAGAGGCTGTTCAGTTCTCCTCGGTTATTATCAGACACGTGATTATTATGGAGCTGATGATGGGCGTTGGGAAGGATGGCATTCCCAGTCTCGTGGTATTTGGCGTTTCCTCATGTGCAAATTACATGTGACATTAGATTTGTGAAAACAAAGATAAAGTAACCTGTAGAGATTCTGCAGATGCTGCAAATCTTGAAGAAAGCAAACAAAATACTGAAAGGAATTCATTAGGTAAGGCAACATGCAAAAGGTAAATAAAATATCGATTGTCTTTGGCTGAGACGTTTTATCAGGACTGGAAAAGAGGGAATAGTATCCAGAATATAAAGGTGTGAAGTGGGTGCGGGAAAGGTAGCAGGTGACAGGTGCAACCAGGTAAGTGCAAAGGTATGTGGAACACTGCGTGGGAATGACGTAAGAGTTGGAAGGTGTCGGGTGTAAAAGGTAATCGGTTTATGAAGGAGTCGGTTACGGGAGGACCGTGGACCCTGCAAAATGGAAGGAGGCAGTGCACGAGGAAGGAAGACAGCCTGATGGGCAGATGGCGAGAGGAGAAAAGGTGGAGACTGCTCCTGACTGTAAACGGGGTAACAGCAGTTTCTGTGCTGCTCCAAGTTTTGTTCCTTCCCTCCTAGGTCAAATTTCGAACTCAAAAAAAATTAGTTCCTGTTTCTTGATGGGGACAATATAGCTTTGAGGAGTCGGAAGACCTTATCTGAACCTGGTGACAAAGGCAACGGAAAAGGGAAGATGCAAAAGGAAAGATCTGATGAAATGCCGTCGTGGGCAAGGATATGGTTCGAATACTAACTATAATTGAAGACCTAATGGAAAAGAATAGTAATTAAATGATGTCAGTTAATGGAAATCTTAAAGATCTCGAAACACAAGTTCTTACAAATGAAGAGCAATTGATGGTAAATAAGCAAAAATTGCTTGAAACTACATCTTGTCCGGAAAGATATCGAAATAAGGTTGTAGACCTGGAAACTAGGTCTCGTCGAAGGAATATACGTATTGTTGTGCTGCAGGAAGGAATCGAAAAAGGAGTCATAGCTGTGTACTTTGGTAAGCTTTTTCATGCCTTATTTCCTACTATAATATCACAGCTTCCTAGCTTCACAGATTGTTTGCTTCGAGACACCAGGATAAGCGGCGTTCTACTGTAGTCTGTTTTCATCATTTTAACATTAGGGACCAAATAATGCGCAGGCAAGAAAGCAGAGAGTTTTCAGATTTGAGAATACAGAGCTCCCTTTATTTGAAGATTATCCGAAGGACTTAATGGAGCAAAGATCAACATTTGCCCTGGTAATGAAACAGGCATATGGAAAGAAATTGCCTCCTTCTTTGCGTCACCCAACAAGAATGAAAGATTTTCCTCCTGACTCTTCTCCACGTACATTTTTTGAACCTAAAACGGCACTAGCGTTTGTTCAAACCCTACCTGCTGTAACAGCCGATTGAACTGTCTGGAAGGTTTTTTGGTTATTTGCATTAATATTTCTGAAAGAAGATTTATGACGGATGATTTTTGAAGATTAAGGGACTTGTACATTGTTGCATATCATCGGTCTGATTTAGAAAGAAGATTTATGGTTAATTTATGACTGCTTAAATTGTTGTTCGGACATTCGATTGAGAAGAAGAAGATAAGAGGACTTATTCCTTGAACCTAACATCTAGTTAGATGTTTATTTTTGTCTTCTGTTTCTTTCTTAATAAACTAACTGCCAGTTTTTCCTACTAATGGGGTTATTTGTATTCATATAGATGTGTGTGTGTGTATATATATATATATATATCTATATACACTGAGATATTATATTTGTTTTCTCTAAGTAATATATTTTAGATTTTGATAACTGTTTATTTTAAAAGCTTTTTCAATATATTAGTATGCTTTTATGTAATAGAATATTATAGCGTCTTATAACTGAATTTAAAGCTTTTATTTAGGAAATCTGATGTTGAATTTAAGATGGCGCTGTTTTTTCTTTTTATGAGATATTAATATTTTTGATTTTCTCGGTTTAAAAATGATTAAATATAAACATGGGATAGTTAGTAGATGCCGGAATGTAAACGCATTTATATTGATACTCTTTTGCTTCTCTGACACGATCAGTAGATTTTTTTAACTAGTGGGTGAGGTAGAAAATCTTTTTAAATTCTCTGTGGGCAGACAGCAAAGTCTAGGCTTCGTTTTTCTATCAACGGGCGCTTGTTTTTTTTTTTCCTGAGCGGTGGGGGACGGGGTGGGCTTAGAGTTAGGGAGCTTTTCCCATTGGGTGGTTCCGGAGCATGGTAAAATGTTTCACTAAAAGGGGATTAGATACGACGCACATTATATTTTGTTACAGTGTCAATGGTGTGCTCAAGTTTGTAAAATTAACTTCCTCTTGGATGATGACTTTATATATATAAATATGAACTCTCTGGGGTACTCCGGTTTCCTCCAAAGCCTTACACGTTAGCAGGTTAATTGGTGACCTGGGTGTGACTGAGCGGCATGGACTAGCTGTACAGGAAGGGACGGTTATCCTGCTATATCTTTAATTAAAATCTTTATCACATTTTCTGCTTTACCTGGGAATAGATAACGCGCTCCTCCGGTTCTTGGTCTTTGCGAAATGGTTTGCTCTCCCTGTGGTTCAGTGTAGCATAGACAGTGGTGTGCTCAACCGGTGCTTGTTCAGCCTGCTAGAAAAACATATTTAATACATCTCACTGATGCACAGCTCAGTGATCAAAAACTAAATTAAGTTGTAAAACCTAACACCAAGGATGAAAAACTGTTGGAATAACATTTTGTCTGCGCACAGTGATTCTGTCCAAACATCATACCGGATTTGGGTTCTCGACCGTTTCAGGCTGGAAGTCGCTATATTCAGAATTTCAAAGAACCGATTTTAACAGTGCTAGCAATAGGATGCGGTTCTCAGTTCTGGCCATCTCTGTTTTTTTCATCTCCAAAGTCTATCTCTTACATCGCTCTAAGTACTATGCTTGGGCTCCTGCCCATTGTCTATCTTTGATGCACGTGTCGAATTATCGTGATCATTGCCCTGATTAGAATGCATCCCTGCTGTGCAAACTGAAACTGAGATCCTTATACTCACATTAATTAAGTTAAGGATATTGGAGAAAATGGCAAGTCCTGATGTGAAGTCTCGCTTAACTCTTGCCGGAAACAGGAGAAATGCATCATGGGCCTATGTTGACTTCATTGGTTTTGCTGGTAAATCACTTAAACTATAATCGATATAGGTAGAAGCAATGGACGTAGTCATTACAGTAAATCATAAAAATGGAACTAATTTTGCTGAAATAATAGTATAGCATTCCGGAATAATAAAATAATAGTAAAAATTTATCATGAAAGCTTCACCTTCAACTTGGATATTACTCTAAGAAGTAGCCCTGCATTTCCGGAATTGTTACGAATACGAGTAGGAGTTTTAGCGGAATTTTACCATAATGAATTCAAAGACTGATTTATTACTATCTTATCTTAGTTGCTGCAGTCGCTTCATTTGCACCTAAAGTCGCTAGGTAAAATTAAAAATAAATGTGTTAGACTGGGGGAAATGATTAATGAACCACAAGAAGAAAAATGTTATCATGAAAAAGAATCCTGGTAGCAAAAAAAAAAAAAATAACATTAAAGTGCTGGATACATGAAATAAAAGAAAGAAATAGAACACACAAAATTCAAAACAACTGACCTTCCAATGGTAAATATTACAGTTCCCCTTCCAATCCAACTGTGTATGAGCTAATGTGGAACACTTGAATGCATACAGGAAGCAGATACAACGAGAACTTTTAAATAAATCTTAGATATATACTTAAAATAAATATTTTACGGGGAAAGTAGTTTTATTTTCCGTACCACGTTCCAAAGTGTTATGGAATAAAATAGACTTATGATAAATTTTCTATGCGAATATCCAGTTCTGAAACAAGACGAGTCGCTTTACCTACCGGGTCTTCATTCTGACATCCATCCAAAGAATTTGTGTTACCCCCTTCAAAAAAGAGATCAAAAATAAATGATTTGCATTGTAAACATTGTACGTTATTCATTTGACACCAATCGAATAATCGTGTAAGTGAAACTGCTGAAGGTACGGATCTTTCAGAAAGTATTTTTTTGGCAACAGTGGTGCTAATATACTGTGTGTTACAGTAACCTGGTGGAATGCTTAAATGGCTTTGACTATCAACGAGGCTGTAAAGTGATAATTGCATAACTGCAGCGGTACTGTATTTAAGTGTGGAAACAAAAATGGAAATTGAAACCAATGAGTCGTACATATTTTGGTCAAGGTTAGTTACACAAACAGAGGGAGTTTAGATCTACGGCAAGTCGTTTAAGTTTCAAAATACGCACCGGCCATTGTATTAACAGATGATATTTAAAGAACTCCAAAGGGATATAATAGCATTAGAAAATCAGATATGATATTCTTCCAGTGGACTGGTGAAATAGTGAATTCTTCCAGTGGACTGGTGAATGTTAAGATCAAGCATATATTGTGCCTGAATATTTTCACTGAAATGAGGCTTCGAAAATCGCGATCCATGTCAAATCTTTCTGTAAATGCCCTTTACTGTTTTGAAGTTAAATGTCACTTACCCTTCTATTTTTACGGAAAGAGGTAATATTTCTCAACGATCAGTGTTCTTACCGTGCGATCTCTTTAACTTGAGTATCAGCAAAACTATTATCAGAATTAAAATGACCGATCCTCCCACTGCACATGCGAGAATGAATCTGGTATCAGTGCCTTGATAAAAAAAAAGACAGTGAAGCACTTACACATCTGAAAACAAATCCACACATGGGAATCAACAATGCAAATTATTACATAGGGTCCTTTCAAATCTCATTACAAATTGATAGGAAAATGGCAGAATATACAGTATAAAACAAAAAAAAAATCTGCTTTAGTTCTTCAAGACACATAGGAGCTATTTAATAAGACTAAAGAGAGGCTTGCCTGTTTTTCCCCCTATAACCTCTCTTGACCATAGATATCAGCACAACTATTGAAAGTGTTATCATTCTAACCTAATACACGTCTGATCTCGATTCCTTGTTTCCCTTTGCACTTACTAAATTGAATAAAGAAACGACTAGTCCAATAACCAAACATGCAATACGAATATGGTTTCAATTTCGTAAATGATTTGGATCGAATAAATTCATCCTATCAAGTTCTATTATATTGAATTTTTCTACCAACTATCCAGAACTGATCTAGTTTTTCTTTTGTGGCATACGAAGTGAATAACATGTTTTCGTGATTTATTCATGGATAACTGTCTCACGTCTTCTGAAAAGTTGTCTAATAAATGTAGTTTGCATAGATCACACTTTTTAGATGTATTTTACCTACTTTTCCTATACCACATCAAACTGAAATTACAAGAAATATAGGTTTAAGCCCCTATCAGAAGCGTTTAATAGCAATTATTTATTATCTGATTACGAAAATAAGTCTAGGTACATCTGATGAAATTAAAAATAAATGGGAATGAGTTCTTCATGTATCTTTACCTACAAAGAAAAGGTAGAAAATTCTCCAACTTGTTAACACTTCTTCAATTTGTGCTAGGCACGCCTTGGTACAATTTAAGGTGGTTCATACGGCCCATATGTCTAAGAATAAATTATCTCGTTTTTATTGTCATATAAATCCTGTCTGTGACAGATGTAAGTCAAGTGGCTTCCTTGACTCCTATGTTCTGGTCCGGTTTTCTTATAAAAAATATTGGAAAAACATTTTTAATACCATTTCAGTAGTTTTGCGCAATTGATTTACAACCTCATACTATTACCACAATTTTTGGATTACCAGTGATGGACTTCAGTTATTTATTCCCTTCCCCTTTCCATTCGATTGCATTTGTTATATTAATAGACAGAAGATCAATTTTGTTTAAATGGCAAAATTCTAATCTCCCTAATTTCCCAAACTATAATATGTTTAAACCTAGAAAAAATGAGCAGTGGTACTATTGATCCTTCGGTTAAATTTGAAGACACTTGGAGGATATTTATACAACACTTTCATGTAAGGTAAGCTGACCTTTTACCAATTCTTCTCAATAAAATTCTACTCGTATATAGAGGAGCAGAGTTAATGATAAATAATGATTTTAGACGGTCAAACACGGCAGCCCAGCTTTTGTTTTGTTTTGTTTTGAGTTATCTTTTGTTATTCTTTTTAGTTTAGGGGGACATTTGTCTTTTTGTGTATAAAAGTTTTTGAATCTTTTTCATGTTCAGTTATTAAGAGATTACGAGGCTTAGATTACACGTTAATCGGAGTCTGTGTTTGTATACGTTGGCCGTTAGTAATGTAATCCCGATCCCTTTGTATAATTATCATTGTTATGTTTATTAATTTGAAACTTAATAGAAGCGATTGAGAAAGAAGGAATGTTCACTGTAATCAAGTAATCAGAAAATTTCGCCCTTCTTCCGTGTTTGGGAAGCTGTTCTGTGACTGTTCTTACCCACGTTTGATCGACACACATATATCATTTGGAAACGTTTCCATCTTGGCCGGAGCGCTAGAGATTCTGAACACGTTCAAATTTCAGAGTAACACACAAAATGCTGAAGGTACGCAGTAGATAAGGAGAGGAATAAAATACCGACATTTCGGTCCGATACCTTACACCAGGACGCAATCAAGACACCATCTTACCTTGCTCCAAGATGTAGCTGAAACTGAGAGGCACCGTGAGGGAGACATGCTTTATCATATTTTTAGCAAATGTCCAGATGTTTGCTACCTTACAACTATTGCACGATTTCAATTTCTTCATTCGTGCTACACGACTTACAGCGACGGGAACAACATATCAGCTCTTCAACAATTTTCACGTTTACTATTCACTGACAATAACTGATCTTTCAAATTAGTCATTCTTCTCTGGTGGCTGTTCAGTTACTGCAATTACATGGTCACATTGACCGCACCCTTATCGCTTGTAAGCGCTTCCATCTTATATTGAGAGCAAAGGATTCTGAACATGCTGATATCCAGAGTTACTCAGAAAATCCTGGCAGAACTCCGCCAATCGGGCACATCTAAAGTATCAAAGTTTAAGGCCGAGACCCAACATCATCACTTCATTAAGACACCAGCTTACCTTGCTCCAGAATATAGCTGAAACAGGCAGGCACCGTGAGGGAGACATGCGACACCAGACAGATGTAAACATCTTTTCCCCAAACAGACCGATTAATTTCCAATAAACTGTAAGCCTCGTATAAACCCTCCGCGGTCCGGTTTATCACTGTTTCTATTCGACTGCGAATATGTCTGTTATTTTCTTGCCAGAAGATTTCTAATTCCATCGGGTAGAAGGCAGCTGTTTTACATAGGAGCTGCCGAGTAGCTGAAAACTCTCCAATAGGAACGATTTCCAATGGAGTTGGGGGAACTTAAACAAAAAGATAGTTACATTAGAGGTTTACCATCTGTTTAGTTAAGGTAAATTCCTTTATCTTCCCGCCAATTATAAAGACATTTCTCTATCAGCATAGTTACCTGCCATAGGTTACCAACATTTTATAAATTATTTTAAGTTAAAGTTCAAGTTTATAAGTATTAAACCACACAGATGGACATGGTTAAATGAAATATCGTTCTTCAGGGGTCAGCTGCAAAATATAGTCCAAGTATTTCCACACAGCACGTGCAGTCACCATCCAGCATAAAAAAAGTGCAAAATAAACAAAGTAAAATCGAGTCACCGTGCAGGGACAGGTGAAAGGAACAATTCGAAGGAAGCACCGAGTAGGCGAATCTAAGGTGTGAAAAGTGAGGAAGACGTTCAGTTTTGAATGGTCTTTCAGCATTATCACACGATCGTGTTTGCGGCCGCCCGTTGGTTTCGGAAAATGTTGATTTCTGTCTTATTTTCGTTTCTAATCAACAGTGAACTACAAACCCAAAATATGTCAGGTTTACACACTCCGAACGCAATAAACTCTTGCGTATGTTTTTTTTAATATTCTGGATACTCGTTTGTTCAGATAGTTTTTCAGAGCTTGCGTTGGAGCTTTCCAGTCATCAACATTCAGTGATAGAGCATTACTCGGAATGTAAATCACTGATGGAAAATTTCTCCCGTATTTTATGTGTTGAATATGACAAATCGTACCCTCCATGAAACATCTAATATCGCAAATGCGAAACGGATACTAAGCGCATTTATTCTTTCATAAACCTGTCGGCCTGCAGCAGAATGTTTCGATAGTGACCTGGCACTGGCATCCGAACGATGCTGCCCAACAGAGAGGCAACCCAGGAGTTGAACGAACTCCACTTCTCTCTACAGAGATTTCACTCAATTTTGAGACCAAAATTCACGATTTTGTAAACGGGAACTGCTTCCGCTACAACTATGGTCCGTATCTAACTTAGAAAAGTCTATTGTCAAATTCCTTTACCGATGTGCCACAATATTTAACATTTCGCTCTGCCTACAATGGCCATCCTGAGCTCACGTTTGCCCGCACAGCACTGCCACAGACCATAAACGGATTACTGTTATTTGTGTACTTGTTGCTGTAAATTACTTTGTATAAGTCCTCAGGGTCCGAGATGGAGTCCTATCCGACCTTTTAGGGAGACTTGTGAGGAATTTAAAGGTGTCTTGATAAAGGTATTCAAAATGTCCTGACCCTCGGGTGAGGCGCTGGATGTCTAGATATGACTAATGTTTTATAGTTATTCAAGAAAGGCTCCAAGAATACGCCGGGATCTTTCAGGATGGTGACCCTTGACGGTTGTGAAAGGCAACTTATTGGAAATTTTCCAAATGACAGGTTACATAACAATTTAGATAGGAATTGGAATAGCCATCAAGATTTTGTGCATGGTAAGTAGTGTTGAGCTTAACTTTCAGAGCTTTTCGCGGAATTTACCCGAGATTAAGGTGAAGGAAATTCAGTGGATGTTGTGTAAATGGCAAACCCTTTGATCAAGTCCTGAATGGGAGTCCGATCAAGAAGGTTCAGTCGGTATTCAGGATAAAGTACTAAAATGCATTGAACAATGGCTTGGCAGTAATGCCAGGGAGTGGTAGTAGATGTTTTTCTCTGACTGCAGGCCTGTAACGAGAGGTGTACCGTGGGGTCGGTACTGGTTACGTTGTTTAATGTACATCTGTATTAAAGATTTGTATGAAAATGAATTAAACGGTTTCAAGAAATTTGCAGATCTGGGCAGTGTAGAACGCTTGCAGCGGGATATGGCACAGCTGTAAAAACGGTGTGTGAAATGACAGCTGGAATTTATTGGCTTTCAGTTTCCATTTTTGCTCAACGTTCTACCCTTTACTTTCTAACCCTATCAAAATTCACCTGGATATTGAGAATTCTATTTCTCTCCATCTTTTAAATGAGGAAAGAGCTATCGATTTTGAGAAATTTTGCAAAACACGTTTGAAGTGATAATTTGCAGAGCGTGCAATAAATAGATAGATTATATTGCTATTAGTTGTTTTTGATCTCAGTAGTATTCCCCTGAGTTTGTAACCTTGATATACCGTATAAGGGAGATGATAAAATTGTTCGTAATTTGCATCTCGTGTGATGGGAAATCAAGCTATACAATCACAGCCACTCACATTAGTAACAATATTTCAACATCTTGAGTACAGAGCAAACAATACCTCAGTTCAAAATTAATTATTTGGTTTTGAAACACCTTCCCAATAATAATGCTAAAATCAAAGGGTATCACAAACATTGGACATTAGTTTTAAATGGGAGATAGTCGATCGATAGGTCTGCCCTAACAGCAGTTGTGAGCAGTACAGAACAACAAACAGAATCAGCGTTATTTCTCGCCCTATTGAAGCTGGCTGAAATGTGATTTTTTTTCTGTTCCTTTCAAACCTAGAATTGCAGCTTGTAGAATGGGTTGTTCGCTTTTTTTTTGAACGCGTGAAAAATATCAACTCTCGCCGTTTGTTTTATCAAGTAGCAACATTTCATAATACTCTCATTAGCAAGTTTAATGTAAGTGGCGTCGAGGCAAAAATCTCCTCGCAGCCGCACTCACCGAACACAGTGAGCTTGGAGCCACTTCCATTCCTGAAAGACTGTTCCTGGTCCTTTGCTCCACAGTAGTACATTCCGGAGTCGGCGAATTTCACATCCAGAAGAGCAAGTGTTCCCCTTCCCCTTTCTACAGCAAATTGCTTTCTGCTGTCCCTTTCTAGAAATACATTCTCTCCTTCCCTCCACCAAAGAACGTCAACAGTATCTTGTATTAGAGGAAATCTGCAGAGCATGGTAACATTCGCACCACCCAGAACATCCAAGGTCTCAGGGAGTTGATATATTCTGAACGCAGGTACTTCGACTGCTGCCACAAAAGAAACAAGAGCATTAAAAACAGCTACACACAGGGAATAACAAAGAATCGAAAGACGCACTGTAAATTAGTGGACAACTAAAAGCCAAAAACGGCCAAATTATGCAGCGGGCATCCAGGGTTAGATTTTCTAAAATAAAATACTCAGTTGAGTAACAGAACATATAACTTTGCATACACAGACAAGTAATAGCCAGAAGCGCTATGTACGAAACCGTAAATTTGTCCGACATATTTCAGAAACCGAAACCGAGCAATATCGCAATGAAAGTGGTTCTGAAGAGTTTGTGGGAGAAATAAAAGTTCAAGAGTAAATGTATGAACCCTGTGATCATGACGTAGAATGACGACTCACCCAGGCAGGCTAATGTGTTTCAAATATAGTTCCGCTGGGCATACAGGACAATGAGTCCTCTTCCTCCTTCGATTTTTATATGACTATCTGGTGATTTCAAAATTATGTTCGGAATTTGAGCACTATGCTGAGTTCTGGAATTATCTAGATCTTTATTTAGAACTAAATTCAAATCTGTGCTCTTCCAAGTGATCTCAAATATGGAAATCTGCATTGGAGTCATAAATATCTAATACAATCAGAGGTTTTAAAATGGATGTGTAAGAAGTAGCCATGTAAAATATAGCGACAAATGTGACTAGCATCAACATCTTGCAGACATTCATGAATTTCCTCTTCTTCTTCTTTGAAAAAAACACTTTAAATGTTACTATTGTATGCACGATTGGAGCCTGTAATAAACAAATTGATAATGTGTCTTTGAGACTATTGAGGGATCTGGCGCTTTTGGTCTCTCCGAAGCGATTCGGCGTGGATGAGAAAGAGGTTGAGAAACGAATATGCGGTTTACTGGTGGTGCGTGAATCCAATCTGCTCCGTTATTCACCCATCTCGCAAAAAAGTCGTCGAGCAAGATTAAAAATAAAAAAGGACGATAGCGCAAAGCGTTCGGGCATTCAGAGCATCTGCCTGCTTTGAACACTTCTCTCTCTCCTCCTCGGTTACCCGAAGAAGATCATAGAGTCTTGGATCGCGGGCAAGTTTTGATCGGCACGATTTGCGGATTTGATTCATTTTTAGAGGGCTGTTAGTTCATGTTTTGTGTGTTTAAGATTACTCCATTTTTGTTGCTATTTTGCACGATTTTGATGGAACACTTCAACGCGAATTGTTTCTGCGGTCTGCAGCGAAATTTTACACCAAACTGATCGACACTGAATATTCCGAGTTTGTTTAAGGGCTCTGGTTTGATGTTTACTATTATGGGTGCTTTTCGTTCGTTTTTGCCGGCTGCACGATCTGTTCTTTTATTCTCGTCGGATGTTTGATATTTCTTAAACTGTTCCCATAAATTTATTTGTTTCTTGGTTGCCTGCGGGAAAACAAATCTCAAGGTTGTATACTGCTTGCATACTTTGATAGTAAATGTCAGTTCACATTGATTCGAACAAAAATAATAACAACCTTCCTTTAGTCCAATTTAGCTTCGCTGTGTTGTTCCCCTTCAATAATATACCATCCGTCAATTATTAACCCGCTGTTTTCTCTACACAAACCCAAACCCCAAACCCACTGACGACCTCTGCATTCTCTCGATTATATTTTAGTCCATCTCCCCCTTTCAGTCGAACGCTAGCTTCTCCTGCACGGACATTCTGGGCGTACAAAGTGAATTTTGATAGCAATGATTCCTATAGATCTTATCATCACCATTGCAGTAACGTTTCCTGAAAACGGGGAGAGCAAGTGTCCTCTTACGGCAAGAAAGGCTTTAAGCCGTGACGGGACAGGTGGGTGTTGCATAAATTAACGTTTTATGACTCCTGATAATTTCCTTTATGGTTTGTTTATAGAAATCTGACTGATGAACTACTGCTTAATACCCGGAAAACAAAACCGAAAACAAATTGATGAACGAGACTGGTTTGAATAGTAAACACATTCCCTCGGACGCCATCATTCATATATCCCCGGTATAGTGTGTTATTTTGGATTCTGAGCAGTCATCGAACTGCACAAGGAAAACTACATATGTTCGAGCAGTAGGTCTATTACTTCAGCAAATTTAACCTAATTTAAATCCTTGATCATTTATAGGAGTTATACATTTTACGAAACCAAAGCATAATAATATGAAAACTTCATAAAATTATTCTAGCGATGGATTTGCTCTTTTACTTTGTACAAAGTCGGTCCCATAGTACTGAACTTCCTCGCTCGTTGCTCTGGCCAGTTCGCACGTAGAACTCGGCGTGAAGTAATAACAAGTGTTGTCTCTCGTAGAAAAAATGATACCGATATAGGATGCTGAACACAATGAAGAGAGAAATTAGAGTAGATACTGTACGTTATACAGTTTAGTGATGATGGTAACACAGAGAATCAGGAGGTATTCCGACAAAACTTAAAAAAGGAGCACCGAGGACAGCTCAAATGATTGACTACAATTCCAAGGCACCATTTTAAATTCAATCAGCAGGAGCGGACCTGGTGGTATTGCTGCTATTTCAAGCAACTCTTAAATTTGCTGAAAATAACAGGGAGATTGAAGGAGAATCAATCCGAGCTACTGCTTTTCCCGGTATAGACAAAATAGGCATTCGAATGATGACCATGCACCCATTTGACTGATGGGGCAGCGCATACAATCTGACCCGCTTCTACTATGAGAATACAGAATATTCCTGAAAGCGTCGTGTTGGTAGTGAAACTGTGCTGGGCTTCTAGCGAAAAGAGTAAAAACTCTAATTACAAATCCAATCGCCACAACATTTTGAACTTTTATGCATCCAGAATCGCCACGAATCGGCGGGGACGTTCGGCTATTTTCATTGACACGTTATCGCCATCACTGAATTGCATCCCCTGCCTTCTCAGAAATGAAATCGTGTAGTTGCGTCGAGCGTGAAGTTGTTGACAGTTTACTCATATTTTGTCCATTGGATACACCTGGATGTAGATAAAGTCGGGTTGTTATGGAGTTTGTCCAGGAAAGGATGAATCAATGCCGAGCTTCCATGTGTTTCTTACGAACAGAGTCAGTATTCTGATTACCGTGAAAATCGCCACGCCACTTTAGTCAGTTATGCATCGGGAATTTCCACGAATCGTTTGGGATGTCATGCTACTTTCATAGACACATTTTCGCCATCATTGAATTTCATCTCATGTCCTTTCATAATGGAAATCAATTGCAGAAACACGTATTTTGTCCATTCCTCGAGCGGGATGTAATTGACGTGGTGAATTTGAGAAGGCTGGCTAGAAGAGGACACCGACATTGTTAATACCCTACTCCGGATCTGGATGGATGGTAAGAGAAAAAAGAAGCTAATGAGAGACAGTTTACTTTTACCTTCCAGGTGATTTGACATGTCTAATGCAGATATGCGACTCCAGCAGAAAACTACACTTCCAGCAGAAATGATTTTTTTTTGTCGAAACGGGTGGGGGTGGAGATGCGGGGCTGGTCTTGATCTTCAGAGATCACTTTTCTAGACAAATAAATACCACAGGTGTCAGTACTGTGATTAATTCCCCATGAGCCGATGTCTGTGCCCCATTAGTCGATTCTTCATGGAGTGTAGGAAAGAAACAGAAACTTGGACGATCACAAAGCAGCTAAAAGTAAGCTGGCCGAAAACGTACCTCGTTTGAGCACATCTGAGATTGTCGTGGTTGCTCTTAGGCGATAATTAAGTAAGACTATACATGCATCATTAATTGTAAATATTTTGGACAAACTTCAAGTATCTCTATAGTTTCATCAGCATTGATTTGTTCAGTGTTAACTGGCGTGGAAAAGCACGAGACAGTATAAGAAAATTGGTGTTTTTTAAGTAATTAATGCATCCGTTTATCAATTCATATCCTTGAATAATTCTGATAATGTCAGAAAAATTCAAGATGTTTCCAACTGTTAAGCACAGCTGTCGTTATGTCTACGGGTTGAAGGTAAATCTAGATTGGTAATTTGTGAGACACTTTTGCCTGCTCCACGATATAATCTATTGAGTTGTCGCTCCTTTAAGTGCTTCCACCTTTATTGAAAAAAAATATTCCCAAACATTTTCAACATTTTCTTTTAATATAGTGGAACAGAACAGGACAGGCCATCCGACACACAATGCTACGCCAAACCAGGTAAAAAGAATTCGAAAACAGCCAAACCATAATCACTCTCACCTAACCCACGTTAATCCTTGCATCCATGTGCCTATACAAATTTCTATTTCAAACCTCTATTGCGCTTGCCGCTACCGCCATACCAGGCAGGTGACACCAGGTATCCACAACTCCCGAAGTAAAAGATATGCACCTCACAGCCTCCTTGAATCTAATCCCTGTCACCGTCAATATATATCCTCTGGTATTAGACATTTCAACTCTGGGTAACGGATGCTGTCTGTACACCCTATCTATGCCTCTCATAATCGGGTAGAACTCTGTTAGATCTGCCCTCAGCTTCCGACGCGCCAGAGAAAACAACACAAGTTTATCCAGACTCTCGTGATAGCACAAATATTTCAACTGAATTTTCATTATTATTGCTAAAGTAATATGCAGATACGTTGGAGTTTCTCCGACTGCAAATAAAAGCTATTGTTTGATACTACGGGGCAGAATTGACGGGAATATCCCAGCACGCTAGGCTCCATCGGCTGAGAGAGAACTCGCTTTAACACTTCAAGTTGATAGTTTTTCATTGGCCCTGAACAGCAATGTTTTGTATTTTCCTCTCTTCCAAGAAGATTTCTGACATCCTAGGAGTCTCAATCGTTTCATCGTAACTTCAGCTTGCAAACTTGGGCAGCGCTATATCCGTTAATAACATGCCTTCTTTCCATCAACGACCTAACTAGATATGAGCTGAACACATGGAGGCATGACCTTCCTTCCCCTTCATTCGTCATTAAATGCATCGCGGAAATTTTTTGGTTAAAAGACAACTCTCGACATTATCTCATCATGCAACTTTTCTGCCTGTTCCTTATCCCATTAACACGGCTTTTAATATAAGATGAACACGAACAGTGCAGGATTAGGACCTGCGGCAAAGCTGTCTGTCAATATAAATGTGTACTAGCTGCGTATAATCTGTACCTTACAAGTCATTGCACTTTCGTGTGCCCATTCAAAATCCTCTTTAGTTCAGTATCTTCTATTGATTTCACCTTCTTTGAGCATCACATCCTGCGAGTAAGGTACGTTTAATTCCCGTCGCTCCTGTATTTGCTGCGAATTTAAGTCTCTGGATCAATTTGTCACGTCTTTTTTACGAGTCCGTATGAAAGAAAAATCATTCCGGCTAAGTGAAGGGGCAGGACTTTCAACAATTTCTCAAATATATTTTTGCAACTCGTCTTAGTCTGGAGCACGTCAAAGTCATCAAATAACAATTTAATACTCAGTGATACGAAACATATTTTTTCGTGTATTCGACGAATTATGATATAATTTACACAACCATCACTTTGGAAGTTTTATTCTAATACACTTAAAAGTTACAGCAAAATCACAGGGCTATATTATCTAGATGCGCGGAAATGAGCATCCATTTTGACATCTCTAATACCAGCTGGGTAGCCTCCAACTTGATGACATGAACATTGACATCTCTAACTTCCGTTAATGCCCCTTGTCCCCTTCTTACCTCATCCCTGACATATTTTGTTGTTAGCCTGTTCTCCATCTCCCTCTGGTGCTCCCTCCCACCCCTTTCTTTCTCCTGAGGCCTCCCGTCACATTATCCTTTCCCTTCTCAAGCTCTGTAGCACTTTCGCCAATCACCTTTCCAGCTCTTAGATTAATCCCACCCCCTCCGGTCTTGTCCTATCATTTCACATTTCCCCTCCTTCTGCTACTTTCAAATCTCTTACTATCTTTCCTTTCGCTTAGTCCTGACGAAGGATCTCAGCCCGAAACATCGACAGCGTTTCTCCCTATCGATGTTGCCTGGCCTGCTGTGTTCCACCAGCATTTTGTGTGTGTTGTTGTATCAATTTTGAAAAGTAGTTGCTCACTTAAGTAATCAGAAAGCAAAAAATGTTCCCCCATCCGCCACCCGAGATCGTGTTTTCATTGTCTTTTAAAAAGTAAAGTAAGTTGTTCATTGTTCAATTTTCTCAGAAAATGACTCACAAATAAAAATCAGCAAGGAAATCCTCTTGCATTTGTACAGAGCCCTGGTGAGACCGCACCTGGAGTATTGTGTACAGTTTTGGTCTCCAGGGTTAGGGAAGGACATCCTGGCTGTAGAGGAAGTGCAGCGTAGATTCACGAGGTTAAATCCTGGGATGTCTGGACTGTCTTACGCGGAGAGGTCAAAGAGACTGGGCTTGTACACGTTGGAATTCAGGAGATTGAGAGGGGATCTGATTCAAACATATAAGATTATTAAGGGATTGGACAAGATAGAGGCAGAAAATGTGTTCCAGATGCTGGGAGAGTCCAGTACCAGAAGGCATGGTTTGAGAATAAGGGGTAGGTCATTTAGGACAGAGTTAAGGAAAAACTTCTTCTCCCAGAGAGTTGTGGGGGTCTGGAATGCACTGCCTCGAAAGGTAGTGGAGGGCAATTCTCTGGATGCTTTCAAGAAGGATCTAGATAGGTATCTTGTGGATAGGGGAATCAAGGGATATGGGGACAAGGCAGGGACCGGGTATTGATAGTAGATGATCAGCCATGATCTCAAAATTGTGGTGCAGGCTCGAAGGGCCGAATGGTCTACTTCTGCACCTATTGTCTATTGTATAGATAGAGTGAATGCAAGCAGGCTTTTTCCACTGAGGTTAGGGGAGAAAAATAACAGAAAATGACTCACAAATAAATATCAGCTATTTAATTGTTCTTACAAACATTGTTTACGCAGTTATCTGTAGAATGAGCATGCCATAGAATCAAGACGTATGGACGCCGCAGCAGAGCTTCAGAAACATTTATCTGACAGAATCATGCTTTCAATAAAAATCTTATTTTGAACATATTGCCATTCTCTTAAACCGCAAACGAGCTGTCTGCCACATACATGTTTCTGAGAGGTGCAATCTTTGACCATAGATTTTCCATGATGTCACCAACAGACTCGCGAGTGCATTTCAATTCTCAAAGAGTGTCTTAGTTTCCATAAACGCAAACTATAATTACATTCTTGGTAACTGGCATGTTAATTAAAACCTTTATTCAGAACAACTTTTTATAGAAAACCTGCGCAAGCTCGCATGCAAACATTCGTATTTGCGTATTACAAAGAGTAAGTTAACATATAACCAGTTTGAGAGGATTTGAAACTACATTTGAATGGCACATAATAATATTATCTGATGGCATTTCACATGGGCAGTGGAATAGAGAAGGGGATCCTCCAGGCACGCACGACTACACGCATTTAAATATTTTAATATATTAATTTAAATACTTGGACTCATGAGTCACCGATGTGGGATCTGTACTTGGGTCTCGTGAAACACAATTCCTTGCACACATTCCGAGCATTCAACATTCAATATTCAGCAATCTGAACCATTAGTCTATTTACTTATCAATTTTGTTAGGACACTGAATTTTCATTGAATATGAAATTATAATCACTGTTTCTTATTTTACGGTAATCCAGAAATCTCCTGGTCTCCGCAGGTTAAATGATCCGCGAGATGTGTACGTCATATCGAAAAACATTCATCTGCAGAGGCACAGAGCATGGAATAATAGTTGGGTGGTGATTCTAGACGTAGATTCTGGAGGGAGATAAGCAAAAACACTACAGCTATCAGTGCTGATATCTAACAAATAAAGGAGAGGGATAATGGGAACAATTGCAGAAGAACTGGAAGGCAGATGAAACCAGGTGCGGATTGGGAACAGAGAATACTTTGTGTGAATTGTGTGTGCGGTGAATGGATGGAACGAGGAGGATGAGATAAAGAACACGTGTGTGTAGGAGCTGAGGTAAGTGTGGATAGGGTTTAACCTACAGCATCAAACTCGGTGAGTAATTTCGCCGTTTGCAGAATGTATAACTTGAATATGAGGCCAGATATAAGCTGACCTTGATTGAAAAGGATGCTGTGCTCCAGCAAGGTACAATGAATTGGTTTAGCCACACTTGTGAACTATTTGTAACATTTTCATGTGAGGATTACAGCAAAGCCTCTCTAAATTGGGTCAAGTAGCACCTATGGAGAAAAGTGGAAGGTCGACTTTTTTGGACTAGACTTGATCAGGACTGGAAAAAAAAAAAGAGGAGAGTTAGCCGGTATTAAAAGGTCGTGCAACAGTTGGAGCAAGAGTTGGAGAGTAATAGATGGATTCAGGTGAGGAAGTGATAGGCAGTTAAAGGGGTGAGATTCATTGTGACCCATCAAGCTGGTCGTGATGGGTGGAAGCAACAAAGACTGAAGAAGTGAGATTATTTCACCAGTGTGAAATTCCATTCTTTTACACGCATGAACAACTGTCGATCATATGACATATTACAGGTGCACCCAACATTCCACAAGATGTTACTCGCGACAGTAGCACACTTACAAATATGTAGCATGTTAATTGCACGTAAACTCGAAGATCACGAATTTCGAATGGTAGAATGCACACTATTGACTTCTGAAAGCAGCTTAGACACTATTGTAATACTTCGCTTTTTGAGCTTTCTGCTAAATCACTATGATCGTCATTTTCTGTTCTTCATTCGTCCCTCTGCATGCTCACAAATAACATGGAAGTTTAACGCGTCTGAAATCCTCCCCCTCGATAATGGCATATCCAATCACATTTACAGTTCACACTTCCTTTTTCCACTACAGCTCCTATCGAAATGCTGAATTCTTCCATCATTTTGAATGTGTTGTTGGGATTTCCAGTATCTGCAGATTTTCTCTTGTTTATCTCCGTATTAGGTAGGATGGCATTGTCACTATTCAGTTGCATTATGAAGATCTCCAACGATTAATTGTTATGAGTTTGGTCTTATAAGTTAAAAGGCTGGATCAATGAAGAAAATCATTACTTCAAATTATTAATTCAGAAGGTTTAAAAAAATAGGTAATGCTGGAGATCTAGAAGATTCTGAGGCTAGTAGGAAGGAACTTAAGAATGGAATTCGTGGAGTCAGAAGGGGAAATGAGAAGTTCTTGGCGAGCAGGATTAAAGAAAATCCCAAGGCTTTGTACAAGTATGTGAAAAGCACGAGGTAAGGCGTGAGGAAATAGGACCAAACAAGTGTAACAGTGGAAAGTGTGTATGGAACCGGAGGAGATAGCAGAGGTACGTTATGAATAATTTGCTTCAGTGTTTACTACCAAAAAGGATCGTGGCGATTGTAGGGATGACTTACAGCGGATCAAAAAGCTTGACCATATAGTCATTAAGGAACAGGATATGCAGGAGCTTTTCGAAAGCATCAGGTTGGATAAGGCTCCGGGTTCGAACGAGACAGGTTCCAGAGGATTAAGGGGATGACGATATTGTTCCCTTATTCAAGAAATGGACTAGAGATAACCCAGGAAATTATAGAGCAGTGAGTCTTAATTCAGTGGTTGCTAGTTTGATGGAAAAAATCCTGATAGGCAGCATTTATGAACATTTTGAAGGGAATCATATGAATACGTATTGCCAGCATGGCTTTGTCAAAGCAGGTCGTGCTTTACCAACCTGATAGCATTTTTTGCGGATGTTTCTAAACACATTGATGAATGTAGTGCAGTAGATGTAGTGTATATTAATTTCAGCTAGGCATCTGACAAGGTATTCCATGCAAGACTTATTGAGAAAGTAAAGAGGCACGGGATCGAAGGGAACTTCTTTTGTGGATCTAGAATTGGCTTGCCCACAAAAGGCAAAGTGTAATTGTAGACGGGTCATATTCTGCATGGAGGTCGGTGTCCAGTGGCCTCAAGAATGCCTTTATTATGGGAACCCTTCTCTTCGTGATTTTTATAAATGACCTGGATAAGGAACTAGAGGGGTGCGATAATAATTGTGCTGATGACAAAAATTATGAGGTGTTGTGGATAGACTTTTACAGACATTTGTACCATCTGCATTTGGGCGCGGAAACAATTGTTCTCCATTGCCATCCTCTGGGATGCCAAGCCTTTTGAGCTCATGGACCACTTGCTGCCTTTCCTAGAAAATCAGCAATATTGTTTCATTTTTAAACAATTCTTCATGCTGCAAATTCCTGAAAAAGTGCGAATAGTACTGACTAATACACCCGTAAAGTACCATAGAGTGCTTGATAAAACGGCTGGTAGTCTACACTCAGCCAGCCAGAGATGCATCAATCCTCCTCCTGTCCCTACCGCAATAAACTCAGTCTATAAGGCTTCCAATAAATGAATGGCCGCGGCCGCGAAACATATAACGCCAGGTTTGCGTTCTTACCTCGCTCGTTTTGGGACGAACGATAGGAAGTGCTTACATCTTTGCAACTTCGACTGTGCCAAGCACCCGGGCATCAGAGCTCTGTGAACACCGTGGGTTCCAGTTCCATTGAAAGTCTACTGTTCGTTGTGGACACCCTTCCAGGGCGACGCTGCCTGTGTGATACGGCTGCTCAAATGAGTGTGTTGGCAGCATCGCCTATTGATGTGAAGGCAAAGAGAGACGCTGAAATCCGCCAAGTGGGCGAGGTTTCAGTTACGACTTCGTCACAGCTGAACTGGATATACCTCTGCTTCATGCAGATTTCCTGTATTTCCAGGGACGGTTAGTCGATCTTAAGAACGGCGGGCTTGTCAATGTCAGGGTCTTGGGGTCGTTACCCTGCTCTCCCAGTACGTTCACCGTAACGATTCTGTCAAGGACATGCACAACCACAAGTTAGTTTATTCTACTACTGGTTCAACTACGAATTTCCACGCCTCAGCAAACCCACAAGCTCTATTATCTCAACAGCTTCGAACCAGGATTGATCGACGGGCAACTGCGCCTGCGCGTTCTACCACTTTGCCTCCGTCGGGCAGGTACACCGGACTGCAGCTGCACGGCGGGGTGTTCTGCTCCTCCCCCCCCCCCCAAAAAGCCCTTCCGATGTGTTCTGCCCTGCACCTGCCTAGGAATCCGGGTCTTGCCCAGGCCGTGTTTCCGCCTGGGAGGTTGCCCTAGCCGGGATATATGGGGCCCGAACAGGGGCGGCTCTCCTGCCCGACCTCTGGGATCCTCCTGCCTCGTCTGACTCTGGAATCCTGCTCTGCCTGCCTGAATTCTGGAATCCTGCTCAGCCTTCCCGACTAAGACTCTCTGCCTGAATCCCAGCATTACCCCTCGCATGCCATGGCATCGCCCTCCTGTCTTACCTGAAATCTTCAGTGCCTGCGTCCTGCACTTTGTTCTATTCCTGCCCCCGCTCCTGACAAAAGATGATGTCAGCATTTCTGCTAACATGAATGGTGCAGAGTAACGAAGAGTTATTAACACAATAAGAGAGCTCAAACAGAGTGTGACCAAATACATTTGAGACCAGGCAACACATAACTAGATTTTAACGGATGTAATCAAGCATTAGATGAAAAATAACAAACGATGCGTTTCAAGAAGATGTGGTGAGGCAAACGTAGCCATAGAAAAGCATCGCATGAATGGTGTACTGCAGGTAGCTGAAACATGCTGAGCTGTAAAGAGTTGAACATGATAACATTAAATACATCGGAAAAACAAATTGAAAAAGAATGAATGGATATTTTGCACTGGATACAGCTACACGGATTAGTGCATTTGAAGTTTACGATATTTTGGTAGATTGTGATTGATTTTCGTGCCTGTTTTTAATCCCCCTTGCTAATCTCAGATTTGCAATGTTTTCAGGTTTGTCATGTTCTATATTAGGGCATTAACTCCAAGTAATACAATATCACCCCATATGCAGTCCTCTTTGTCTGAATATGAGAATAGTTTCAGGCAGAGTAAATACATGTTCATAACGTGCTGTAGATTTACATCTTCATATCTTAAGAACTTTGGAGGTAATAGACAATAGACAATAGGCGCAGAAGTAGACCCTTCGGCCCCTCGAGTCTGCACCGCCATTCTGAGATCATGGCTGATCATTCACTATCAATACCCAGTCCCTGCCTTGTCCCCATATCCCTTGATTCCCCTATCCATCAGATTTCTATCTAGCTCCTTCTTGAAAGCATCCAGAGAATTGGCCTCCACCGTCTTCCGAGGCAGTGCATTCCACACCTCTACAGCTCTCTGGGAGAAGAAGTTCTTCCTCAACTCTGTTTTAAATAACTGACCTCTTATTCTCAATCCATGCCCTCTGGTAACTCTCCCAACATCTGAAACATATTTCCTGCCTCAATCCTATCAAATCATTTAATTATCTTAAACGTTTCAATCAGATACCCTCTCAATCTCCTCAATTCCAGCGTGTACAAGCCCAATCTCTCCAATCTCTCCAATCTCTCTGCGTAAGACAGCCCTGCCATCCCAGGAATCAACCTAGTGAATCTACGCTGAACTTCCTCAATTGCCAGAATGTCCTTCCTTAAACCTGGAGACCAAAACTGTACACAATATTCCAGGTGTGGTCTCACCAGGGCCCTGTACAAATGCAAAAGGACATCCTTGCTCTTGTACTCAGTTCCCCTTGTAACAAAGGCCAACATTCCATTTGCCCTCTTCACTGCCTGTTGCACTTGCTCATTCATCTTATTATTTTCCACAAGCGACTTCAGACTCACTCGATCCAATGATTTCTGGGAGAGTAGTCCACTCATTTGTGAATTAAAGTACAGAAGTTCAAAGTTTAAAAAAAATATATCAAAGTGCATTTATGTCACTCTATACGACCGTGGGATTGAATGGCTGGCGATCATACTCAATAAATCCATAGAAAATAAAATTATCATGATCAATGAAAGACTGCAGCAAAGTGGACATACAACCAGCGTGCAAAAGACAACAAACTAAGCAAATACAAAAGGAAGGAAATAATAAGTAAATAAACAATAATTATCGAGAAATTGAGAGTGTAACGAGGGAACAATTGATGGTGGAGAATCGAAGTGCAGAGAAAGGTGTTGATTAACTTAGACCCGTAATAAGCAAAGCGACACATACGAAATCCAAAGGCGAAATGACGGGCGGTCAGAACTGCTCCGCTTGAAACCTCAGTACTCAGCACGAGGGCTTAAGGACAGGATTTTTATAAAAAATATGGCAGTAAATAATTGGCTGTCTGAGTCTTAAAATGACAGTAGCAGTTCGCCATACTCCGATGAACTGGACTGCCGAAACGTGCATTCCTGTCACAGTTCAGTTGTGACGGTGACAAAACCCACCCTTCCTACATTTGGCTCCTGACCACCCAGTTCGATCAAGATGGTGGTGATGATAGTCCTTCATCAAGGTAGGAAACAGGATGTCCGGTGAAGGAATCCAGATTCTTTCTTCTGCACCGCATCCCTCCCAGTTCAGGAGGTACTGCCTTTTACCACAAAGAATATGGGTTTCCGAAAGACACCGGACCGTTTCGGCAGGTTGTCCTTCAACAATTCTGAGAGGCGCAGCAGGTTAGGGAACCGAAGCTAATGGGCTGTTACGAAATACTTTGAGGCGGCATACGTGTAATATGAGGTGAATCGTCATGGTGCAGAACACTTGGAGATGATATGTAACTGGGTTGACCCGTCACAGGATTTTTAACAGTTCGATGTATCGAGGGGCCAATATCTGATTTCAACCCACGTGAGAAGATCTCCAGTTCGGATGCAGTTGCGAGCCAGACCCACTGATCGAAGGTATGGCCAGCCCCTGTCTTCTCTGGCGATTGGCCTGGTCTTGTTGTGCCGGTCAATTGACCAACAACGCTTCTCTCGCCTGAAACGATTTTTGGCGACATATCTAGACTAATTATTCCGCTGATGGAAACACATTTTGCTTCTTGTTCCAGGAACAGCGGAGCACGGTATCAAAATTGACATTGGAAAGCGGTCATCCATTAAGGCGAATGCTGAACTGTGTTAAGATCAAATTCCACCACCAGCAGAACCCCACCTTCCAGATCAGTTTATAACTACAGTTGATCGGCTTTCTCGAGTCGCGACATCTGAGTATTCTCTCAACGTCCTGGTTGACCCTCTCCATTAGCCCATTGGTGTACGGATAAAACCCGGACTAAGCAGAGACCACAATGACCTCAGAACATGTCTTCCATGCGAAGAAAAGGCTGGGCTGCATTGTCTTATACTTCTGTTGATGATAGATATCAGCAGATCTATTCAACGTGTCATCACTAAACCAAATAAGATTCTCTTCTCGATTAAGTCTGCTCAATCACGCTTGTCAGGAACATTATTCAGTACAATAGGAACCGGAGAGATAACTCGTAGACTTGCCAAAGGAACTCGAGTGCAGTAGCAATTTGCTTCCATATTGTTTGCTGAACTTGCTCGCTGATTTTCTGAATCTATAACACCAGACATTCTATGGCTTGTGATTCTGAATCTAGCAGTTTAAACGTGATTTTCCATCGATATAGTTTCCAAAGCTTTACGAGTGAACATCCCGAACTCTAGTCACCGATTTGGAGTGCATTGCCCACTAATATTGGAAGCTAAATACTCAGAGACTGGATCTTACCAAAATCTATACACAGATCGTCCCAAATATATTCGCTCCAGGTGGGATTTAAGAGTCACGCCTCAGTGTTCGGGAATTCCCATTTAATGCTGAATTTGCTGCACCTCCAATTTTATATAATAAAACTCATAATTAAATACACCCTTCCTGACCGGCAAATGGTTCCCTCCTTAGCTATACCACTATGCGATTTAGAGTTTAACTTCTGTTTTGTCACATTTTCGGCAAATGTCTAGATGTTATCTGCCTTACACACACTAACGAAAGAGGCCTATAGGGACGAAGTCATCTCTCTGACACAGTGGTGTCAAAAACAACCCTCAATTTCACAAAATAAACGAAAGATTGTGGATTACAGGAGGAACGGAGAGGGGTGATCTCCTATTGCCATCAATGGATATGGGATTGAGAGAGTTAAAAGCTTCATGTTCCGCCGCATTCACATCACCAAGGACCGCACGTTGTCTGTATACACCAGCTGTCTGCTCAGAAAAGCACAATAGCCCTACTTTCACTTCAGGCGGTTGAGGAAGTTTCCTATGGACCCCTAAGAACTTTCTGCAGAGGCGCAGTTGAGGGCATCCTGACTGCCTGCATCACTTCCTGGAATGGGAAATGTATGTACCTCCCTCAAGCGCAGGATTCTGCAGAGAATGGTGCGCACAGCTCAGCGCATCTGTACTTGTGAACTTGATATGATTCAGAACATTTGGAAGACTGGTGTGAAAAAGGGCCAGAAGGTTCATTGCGGACTCGTGTCACCCCAAATCCAATATATTCCAGCTACTAAAATCCGGAAAACAGCGCCGCAGCATAAAAGTCAGGACCAACAGGCCATCAGACGGATTAATTCACGCGGACACAATTTTATATTAAGCTAGCTTGACTGTTCTGTTGTATATCTTATTGTACATACTGAAGGCAGGGCGAAGTTAATATGGCGCTAAACGGCGACTCATTTGCTTGGATAGTCGTAAACAGTTTTATTTTAATCTTTGAAATCTCCTTTCCCCTCTTCAGTGTGGGGATGGTTCTTTTAAAAAAACTTGACCTGTGGTTACACTTTGACTTTGATTCTTTGCGGGAATGGGACCCTCTTTCTGGGCCTCACGACCGGCCGCATTTTGATATCCCAAAGAAATGGCCTAGAAGACAAGCGTTCCTACAGGGTTGCAGGATTTTTGTGGCGATCTGGACATGCTGATTCTAGTTCAGTGTCCTGACAGAAGGTCACAGGAGGACAGGGAAGGTCGAAAGGAGTGGTTTGCTGTCGGGGGTTGTGTGCCCGGAGGGCTGCGCGTTTATGGTGCTGAATCTCCGGGAGCAGAGCTCGGAAAATAAGCGACGCGAAGGAATTTTAACATCGTCAATCAGCGAGTTGTTTATTATGCCTCCCCTCTCGCTCTGAAACAGGGAGGCGTCTCTTTCGCCTATTAGGGAGAGAGATGCAGTCTGTGGTGTGTAGAATTATCGGGTGAACGAGTAGTTTATCTGTACTGCACGTTCATATCTTTACTGATGCATCTTTTCTGGTGGGGGTTGAGTGGGGATGGTCATTGCCTTGCAGCTGCTTGTGACTGGGAAGTGTATTTGGGAGGGGATTCGGGATTTAATGTTTTTACTGATATTCATCCAGTGGTACTCCTCAGTTTTCGTGAATGACGTCAATGAAAAGGAATTTCAGAAGTTATATTGTACCCTCCTCTTGGGCCAAGATAAGTCCATCCTCAGTGTAGTGGACTAACAAGTTATATCGTGTCAGCGTAGCTTCGAACATGATTGCATAAATATTCATTTTTCCTTCGGGTAAAAAGAATTCCTGCCTACTACCCTCTACTTCAATTCGCCACTCTGGCATTTTATCTCTTTTCACCCGCACTCATCCCCGCACCACACTCCGTGTCCCCTTCTGCCATATCTCCAATTGCTCATCCTCCTCTCCTCTCCTCACAATCATTCATCTTCAGCCCTGTATCTTTCTGAAGCATCTGGCTTCACCTTGCACCTATCCCCTCGCCCACCTTCCTGCTGTGGCGTCTATCACCTTCCTGTTCAGTCCTGAAGTAGGGTCCTACCCGGAAACTTCTACTGTTTATTCTTTTCCGTATATGCTGCCAGATTTGCTAAGTTCCTTCAGCATTTTCTCTGTGTAACTTCAGAGACTGTTGTGCATGAAAATCCCCAGGGCATCAGCAGGTTGTGAGATGCCCATGCCGCGCTATCTGACATCAACAATCATTCCTTGGTCAAAGACAGCAGAACCTGTTGACCATTTTTACATGTTTCAATGCAGAGATGATGTCATGATTAGCTGATTAGATATTTGCATTAACGAGCTGTTACATATGTCACGTACCCAATGACCGGGTTAAAGAACCAGCAGAAATGGAAAACACTTTGGAGTCTGTTATTACTATGAACTAATAATGTTTATTTGTAAACTACACAATGCAGTTACATAAATGCAAATATATTATATTGATCAGGTAGGCAATGATATAGATATGGATGTGTGTGTGTGTGTGTGTGTGTGTGTGTGTGTATGTGTGTGTGCGTGTGTGTGTGTGTGTGTGTGTGTGTGTGTGTGTGTGTGTCTGTGTGTGTCTGTGTGTGTGTGTGTGTGTGTGTGTGTGTGTGTACATAGGAACAAAACCAATATCTTTCAAACCTAATGGTAAATGTGAATGTAAATGGTAATTGTAAATTGACTAGCGTTGGAGAGAGAGAGAGAGAGAGAGAGAGAGAGAGAGAGAGAGAGAGAGAGAGAGAGAGAGAGAGAGAGAGAGAGAGAGAGAGAGAGAGAGAGAGGTGTTGAGGGGTGCTCCTGTCAACCTTCCCGTTGTCTTCCGAAGTCCTGTTGTGGTCACCAAGGATGACCACGATACGTACGACCGTTCTTCAGTGCTGGAATTATTAGCCTGGCAAGGGTGGACACACAAATCATCTATCTAAGCCCCTGTGTTTTTAAACTTCTAATTACCGAGCCAATCATACTTTGAAAAGTCCCTGGAGCATTTTTCATTCTGATAGGTAAGACATCATATTCATATAACCCTGACGGTGTGACAAATGCTGAGATTTCGCTAGCCCTGTCATTTAACGGAACACACGAGTATCCATTCAGCAAGTCAATTTTCGGGATGTACCTAGCCTTTCCCACCCTATCAATGCAATCATTTACTCTCAGCATAGGATAAGCATCAGTCTCTGTGATGTTATTTACTTTCCTGAAATCGGAAAAAAACGCAAGGCGACTCCCAGTCCGACGTAGATGGCCTAATGGATTATTGATTACATGACTGGCGGACCACAGTATGTGCACTTGCAACACTGTGTGTCAGACAGAGTGGTCAGCAGCACTGGGACTCCACAGGGGTCTGTCCTATCGCCCTTTCTCTTCACCATCTACACCTCGGAATTCAACTACTGTCAGAGTCTTGCCATCTTCAGAATTTTTCTGATGACTCTGCCATAGTTGGATGCATCAGCAAGGGAGATGAGGATGAGTACATGGCTATGGTGGGAAATGTTGTCACATGGTGTGAGCAGAATCATGTGCAGCTTAACGTGATAAAGTCCAAGGAGCTGGTGGTGGACCTGAGGAGGGCCAAGGCACTGATGACCCTGTTTCCATACAAAGGGACAGTGTTGACATTGTGGAGTGTTACAAGTACCTGGGGATACGAAGTGACAATAAACTGGACTGTTCAAATAACACTGAGGCTGTCTACAAGAAGGGTCAGAGCCGTCTCTATTTCCTGAGGAGACTGAGGTCCTTTAACATCTGCCGGACGATGCTGAGGATGTTCTACGAGTCAGTAATGGCCAGTGTTATCATGTTTACTTTTGTGTGCTGGGGCAGCAGGCTGGGCTTAGCAGACACGAACAGAATTAACAAACTCATTCGCAAGGCCAGTGATGTTGTGGGGTGGAACTGGACTCTCTGACGGTGGTGTCTGAAAAGATGATGTTGTCCAAGTTGCATGCCATCTTGGACAATGTCTCCCATCGGCTCCATAAGGTACTGGTTATGCACAGGAGTGCATTTAGCCCGAGACTCATTCCACCGAGATCCAGCACTAAGCGTCATTGGAAGTCATTCCTGTCTGTGGCAATCAAACTTTACAACTTCTCCATCGGAGTGTCAGTCACTCTGAGCCTGACACTGAGCCTGACAGTCCTAAACCATCGGGTCCACTACCTGGTGTACAATCGCCCTTTCCTCTTTTGCAGGCACTGTAGTAGGTATAATCTTCCTCATTAACACTCCGTCTTTAAGGTAGTATCCCACTGACTCATTCTGAATTTCCTCTTCAGAGAGAGCTGTCTCTTTTAAAGCCACAATATCCGTATCTTTTCTCTGTTTCAGCATAAATTCCTTCCTCGATAGCGATAAATCTGCCTCAATCCCCTTACTCTCCACAGCCTTACTATCCTCTAAATCCTGTTGATACAGGGACGGTAAGAAGATCTCGGATAAATCAATGTTTGTATCAGCAGACTTTCCCGACATGCTGCTGGTTACTGCACATCCGCGATAAACTTCAGCATTTACAGGCGAGTCCTCAGCAGCTGCAGGCTTGCTCGTTAGCTGTACTGCTGAGTATGTATCATCACCTGCAAGTTTATTACCGAGTAAGACATCCATATCGTTTATCGGTAGTTCAGACCGCACCCCTATTGTGATTGGTCTTGACACTAAGTCACATTTCAGAATTAATTTATGCAACGGTACGGCCTCAGTCCACTTTCCAATACCTTTTATCACATTCACTTCACCAGTCTCCGTCTCAGCACTGAATTCCAACACATTCTTAAGGATTAATGACTGAAAAGCCCCAGTGTCTCTAGAGATTCTCACTGGATCCGGAGTTGACCCCTCCTTTACAGATGCAAACCCATTCGAAATAAATCTCTCACGACCTTCTTGAACTCCTCCTGACATCCTCCCTCCTTAGCGACATTTTAAACAGCTCAATGAAGGCAGTCGGGATTGTCGCCTTTCCTATTCCTTTATCTCTTCTTGGAGCAAAACACCTAGACGCTATGTGACCGGCCTTCCCAAGTTAAAACACGTTAAACTGGGGAACTTTCCTCCAGACTGCTTCTCGTACTCCTTACCTTTTCCGCTAGTCGCGGGCTTACATTCTGACATAGCCGGTGGGCTCTCTCTGTTATCCCGACTACCCCTCTGCGACCCCGGGCTCAGGGAAAACTTTACCTTATAGGTTAAAGCATACTCGTCTGCTAACTTGGCAGATGCCAAGTTAGGGTTTCTGCCTCTTTCTCATCTATCTGCCTCCTCATACCCCCAGGGACGCAACTTTTAAAGAGCTCAATCAGCATCAACTGTTTCAGTTTGTCAATAACCTCACTTGTCCCTTTTGAGGTACACCAACAATCAAAGTGCATCTGCATCTCACGGGCAAACTCTAGAAACGTGGGGTCCCACGGCTTCCTCAAATTTCGGAATCTTTGTCTGTATGCCTCCGGAACCAACTCGTAAATCTTAAGTATAACACTTTCTTACTTCATCGTAATCCCTTGCATCTTCCGCAGACAACGCTGAATAAGCTTGCTGAGTCTTCCCCTTAAGTACACTTTGTAACAAAACAGCCCACTTCTCCCTCGGCAAGTTCTGATTCATAGCGACTTTCTCAGAATGTAGAAAATACCGATCGACATCCGTTTCCACAAATGTGGGCACCAACTTAATCTCCTGACTTACCTTGACTAACTGGGTCTATTACTCGTCCCCCATCCTGCAATACTCTTATCCTTTCCAGCTCAAACCTCCTCTCATTTCCCCTTTCCCTTCTCTGCCTTTCTGCTTTGTAAGCCTCCAGCTTTTTTACTCGGAACTCAAACTCGTGCTGTTGTGCCCTTTTCTTCTACTCCCCCTCGATTCTTAATTTCTCCATCGGAAACTGGGCCTCAACCCCGCTAGGTTTACTTTCAGGAAACAACTCCAGCTCCTCTACTTGAAACATCTCCTTGGATACATAATACTCCGCTATGGCTCTCTGCATCTCTGACCTCGTCGTTGTCCACATCACCTTCGAAAGTTTCAAATTGTGCAATCTCAACAGTTCCAATTTCCTGGCGTCCTCTAATGCCTCAGAACTCGGCTCCGCCAAAAAATTATCAACGTTCATTTCTGCTGTTTTTTTTTCCCACAGAACGAAATCAATTAAGAGAATTTACCCCAATCAATTCAATAAGCTCCGCATACACGTATTTTTTTTTTTCAAATCCCGGACAAAGGCTCCAGTTGTACCTGTATTTCACCGTATCTGCGCATATGGAAAAAAATGATATGACTCGGTTAATTGCGACATTTTTACAAATTCAGTTCCGTTAAGAAATTGCACTGTATTATAAATTTTCTGGTAAACCTGCAAACCTGGCACCGTCGGAAATCGAACCATGCACAATGTGAGCAGAATGTCGGAAAGAAGACAAAGGCGAATTGAACAGAAACACAGAGACTAGACACCTAACCTCAAAGTTCAAACGTCACCCGGTAAGCCAGATGTCAAATCACCAGGACACTTCCCTCGTCAGGTTATTGGATTTTTAACGTAATTAAGCTCGGATCTTCTGGTCTCACAATTCAAAGAGTAATTACTGAAGAACATACACAATACGCTACAAGTTCAAGTGTTTGATCAGGTAATTTGATGATTAGTAACTCATGCTTACCCAATTTCGCTATGTTTGGTAACGGGCGTATTACACACTGTTTATAATTCTCCTCACTCCTTGTAACTGGATTTAGTGGTATATCTAGCTCAGTTAAATTGATCAGATAGCGCAAGCAAGAAATTGCTTTCAAACATGGCACATTGTTATAGTAAAGAATGATTTTCCAGTATTGCAAACACTCCAAAGTCTGCAAAGGGAAAGACATGCAAATGTCAGAAATATTTATCTGTGTGCACTATCCTGAAACAGACGAAAGTTAGTTAAGTTTGTGAGCCTGATAGCCGTCTGTTGTGTACAATTTTGTTTCTTGGGCGGAAATCATTGTAAGAGTTCTTGTAATTAAAAACTGTTTCTGTCTCTTGAAACAGCATTCAATTTTGAATGTAATAGGGAACTTTCATATTTCTCACTAAGAATTAATCTCAAAACTTTAGAATCAACTGTGATTACAAATTTTATTACAAATCTGTCCACATGAATAGAAAGGAGACACAATCAAGTTTTAATTACAAAAAACTGTTACAACGAGTTATGCCCCCCCCCCAAAAAAAAGTACACAACAGATGGCTAACAGACGCACAAACCTAACCAATTTTCCTCTGTTTCAGGATTTTGAACACAGATGAATATTTCTGATATCACGAAGAATTCAACACACTATAACGATTTATTGAGGGAATAAAAATTACTCAAAAAGTTACAAAGTATGAAAGAAAATGAAATAAACAGTAGGAACGCTTGAAATTATTTTCGGGCACTTAAGTGAACTCAGCAGGGTCCTCTTACAGCCTTTTATTCCACTTACATGAACCGACATATTGATAGCGATTTCTTCCATGGTATCTACTTGACCATTGCATCCACCAATGTCTGTTCGGCTAATTCGCTGAAAAATGTATCTTCAAGGCTGTAACTTTCATGAGAAAAACACATATACTGAGAAATAAAGAATAAAAGTCCCGTTTAATTTCACCTACGTAAGGAATTTTTTTAATCTTAGTAACAGCAGTATAAAGCAACACAAGACAAATATACAAAAATAAATAATTAATTCATACGCGTGTGTGTGTGTGTGTGTGTGTGTGTGTTTTAATTAAAAACAGTGCAAAAACAGAAATAATAAAACTTGGGGTAGTGTTTATGTGTTCGATCGCCATTTAGCAATCAGGTGGCAGAGGGAAAGAAGCTGTTCTTGAATCACTGAATGTGTAACATTAGGCATCTGTACCTTCTTCCCAGTGGCAATAATGAGATGAATGCATGTCTTGGATGATGGGGACACTTAATCATTCATGGCGCCTTTCTGAGACATCGCTCCTGGAAGATGTCTTGGTTACTATGGAGGCTAGTACCCATCATGGAGGTGACTAATTTCACAACTTTCTGTTGATACATTTGATCCTGTGCAGTAGGCCAACATCTCTACCAGACAGTGAAGCAACTTGTTAGAATGCTCTCCTCGGTACAATAGCAGCAATTGAGTCTCAACTCTTCCATTTCCCATGACGTTTTGAACCGTAATATCCAATGAACACGCTGAAGTTGACGTATGAGTAATATTATTATGCAATGTCGCTGATTACTTTTAATACAAATATTTACTGACTGTTTCCTATCGCCATTCTGGATCCTGAGAACTACATATTTTTATCTTAGCTCAGAATAGGAACCTAAAAATTGTTTCTTAAATTGGAGGTGATGCTGTTGGATTCTAGTTTACAGAAAATAAAATTCAATCAAAATATTTCTAGCAGGAATTGTTACTGCAGGGTTTTCTGACCAAACACACATTTCAAAATATAGAACACAACAAAATATCAATAAATCCCAGGAAAGTTTTGTAACCTGTTCACTTAATCCATATGCTACAAAGAGTAAATGGCTTCTCAGCTTTGTACATATCATTGCTGGACATCGGCATGGAAACCTGCAACCGGCTGAATTGTAGCTCTCTAATGGAATTGCTGGTTAGCTATCAACATGATACGCCGACAGATTTAGAGATTTTAGTGGAAGTAATTTTCTTTTATCATTTTCTGCATGTTTTCTGTATTAATGTGTCGCTATGAAACAGAAATGATTGAAGATCTATGTAAAACTAGACCTACCCACATTTCCGTCTGAAATCTATTTCCCACCGGCTTCAGATGAGATATGACCCAGGCTACTGTGGAAAGTAAGGGAGGAGATTGCTGAGCCTCTGGTGATGATCCTTGCATCATCAATAGGGGCAAAAGAAGTCCTGTCGGTTTGGCGGGTTGAAAGTGTGTTTCCCTTGTTGAAGAAAGGGAGAAACGATAGCACAAGAAATGATAGACAAGTGCGACTTACTTCAGTAGTGGACAAATTATTGGAGAAGCTCCTGAAAGGCAAGATTTATGAGAATCTGGAGAGACATAATCTGATTAGGGATAGTCAGTATGGCTTAGTCATGGGAAGTTCGTACTTTATGAGCCTGATTGAATCATTTGAGGATGTAACAAAAACAAATTGATCTGCACTGATTTTACTAAGGCATTTGATAAGGTTCCCCAAATGAGGGCTATTCAGACAGGTATTCTGGCAGGTGGGGAATTCTGGACTATTTGGAATGGACAAGGGATTTGAGTGCCTATTACAAGTGACAGTAGCCCTTTATATCTCGTTCAAAATGGGCATTTCTTCCACTCTTCTTTCCTTTGAGAAGTTTAATCTGTATTGACGCAAAATGAGTGGCAGTGATTCCACATAACTATGCCGGCTTCAAAGGTATCGATACTGTGGAGCACCATACACATTAAGCCGTTTTTCTGATTTGTATCGATTCTAGTGATAAGTCGCATAATTGACTTCAATGAAGGGGCTTTGTTTGTCTTTGGGACACAGATAGATTTAGATCGAAGGACAACATTCTCTTCTGTGAAATTATAGAAATGTTGCGTACCCTGTTCCTCATTTCCCAAAAGTTGGTGGAAGCTTGGCAGTGCAAATAATATTTATTCATCGGTTATAAATATTTGTAGTTATATATTTAAACAACTCTAGATAATCGGCATCGGTGAAATACTTGCTGGTCTACAGAAGGCTGAAGAACATAAGAATATTGTTATTAATCTCGATCATGCTTCCCGTTCATTTCGATGACGTGTGATTTGTGCTTCGATACAATTTTATGTTGCTCTCTACCTCTTAATAGCTAGCACTAAGCAAATTATTTCTCTAAAAGTTGAGTGGTTTGACCCTTCCGCTGTTGAAAGCTTTTGACTGCATTGGGGCGGGGTGATGAATAGATGTGAACAGATGTGGTCGGGGTGCTGGGGTTGAGGTTGGGGCTTTAGGAGTAAAGGCATAACAAATATTTGGTTGGAAGTTGCAAAGGTCAAATAAAATAACTCAGACAGTCTTTAAAATGATATCTAACATGGAAGAAACAACGAAAAAGAGTTTCTTTTTTTACAGAAGTAATCTAAATTTTAAATTTATGATTTTAAAACAGTGTAGTCAAATGCCCTGGTTAAGCACATGTTTCATTGCATTCCCACTGTCATGCTGTTAGATATTTTATTTCAGCAGCTTTTCTGCAAATCACAGGGTAATCTCAGAATTCAGCTTCACAAAGCAATATTTTGGTTTCTGCTATGACAAGTGGCCCTTTGCTTGGTGTAGGAATGTTGCGTCAGCCATTCGGGTTCTCTTAGTAACATTCTATCCAGTGGGATGCCACGGAACATTCGAAAGAGCTGTGTGGGATCACATTGATGAGGGACAGTGGTTTGTTTTCCAGTTTTGCTGGTAGATGTTGCACGAGGATCGAGGTGCGGAGACGAGTACAAGGGAAAACGTTTAATCATCCCGTCAAAGGGGAGACACTGTTATAGAAAAAGCAAATATTTGTGCAAACGAATGCGACCAAGGAGGATGTGCAAATACTCCTGAGTTATCCAGTTCGTTTGTAACAATCTTCAAGGGAAGTCTGAACTGTGGCTGGGGACGAGCGCGCTGTGAATACAGACTGTCCAAAACTGAGTTCCAACACACATTTAGACTGGTTTCGGTGTAATTGGTCCCTTTATTGCTCTGTTAACAGTTATTTAATGTTAAAATATCTGTAAGTATTCTGCCACTTTAAGTTTATGCCAGTGCAAGGACTGGTAATCCCTGGCGAACAATATATTTGTATAGGCCAATATTGATAGAGTATTTTCCATACACTTAGTTCCCTCAAACGGAAGGTTCCAACTTTCCATCTGTCTCATTTATATTGGCGGTGAGTAAGAGGAATGGGAAAGTACGAATAGGTGTTGATTATCGAATACCGAACAGCCGTCCTGTTCCACGGATCGAGTTTGCGCTTAATGGAGCCAAATGGTTCAGTGTATTGGATCCAATAAGCGGGCATTATGAACGTCCCATGAGTGCAGTGGATAAAGAAAAGTTGGTATCAGGAGCACCGGCTTACTTTCCAACACGTCACGGGGACATGAATACTGCTTGAGTCACTGTTGTACTTACATCATCTCATCGTGTTTTCAACAACACTGGAGGAGCCTGAGACGTGACGATTTACTGTGTCTGACCGCCTAAAAGCGGAAGGGTTAACACTCTCACTGGACAAGTTCCTGTTCGTAAGACGGCAGTTAACTATGTCATTCAGGTAGTCTCCACGGATGGAGTGGCTACGAGTCCATCGAAGGTACAGGCGGTAACCACATGACAATGGCCCAACACGATGATTGCCGTACGTTCTTTCCTTGCATAGTGTGGGCACCTGTGAATTATATTTGTGAAAGACTACTCCAGCGCAAACCATTAGTTGAATTAACTTCTGTATGGTTCCCCTCCCTTCAGTGAAGAGAGGGATGTGAAGAAAGGGATAAGAAGACAACGTTTATTTTGCTCTTCGGATTCATTAGAAGAAACATGGTATGCAAAGTGTGAAGAAGCATTTCACCTGCTGGCGTTATTGACAAAACACCCTCGTTTTACTTTGCAAACCAGCAGTTGCCGTATTTATTGCGCACACATGTCAGCCGTGATGGATTAGGCAGTGTTCCATGTCAAGCTGAACGTAAAGGGGATTGTGTTTTCGTTAGATTGTGTCTGACACCAACCGAAATAAATTATCCTACACACAAATTGAAATGTTCCAGCATTAAAATAGGATGTGGTGGTAAATAAATTGACTAACTGGTGCCAAGTTCGAGTTGAGGACCAACAACGATCCGGTGATTTATATTCTCACTTCGACGAAATCGGATGCCACAGGTCATAGGCGGCTGGCGGCGTTGTCTGCTTATTATTCCTGCCTTGGTATCGGCCAAGAATTCAGCAATGATGCGGGTGCGTTGTCACGAAGTTCTCATGAGGTGCGACCAGCAGGCTGAGAGTGGGAGGAGCCATGCAAATCCACATGCATATTGCAACTTAATTGCCCTGAATACGAAGCAGCTGCCCCACTTGAGTGTTTTGGAATTGGCAACAGATCAGCAAGCCGATCCTTGAGAAGTTGCCATCAGGTCATTTGCTGTCAAGGCGGATATGGACCCAGTTGAGCAGACAAGATACCCTACCATACCCCTACCCATGCGGAAATGGGACTAACTGCAGCTGAAGAACAAAGTTTCACATAGTGTTCCCACTTGCCAGATAGCCCTCGGCGTTCCCAGTTGAGTTTCCCTGAAAGAAGTATCCGACGATTGTACGGAAGTCACTTCAAATCATTTGGGATTTGACAAGATCTACCGATTGGTCCATGATCGGTTTTATTGGACACGAGTGAAGCCTGAAGTTGAAATGTACTGTACGTCGTGCATCCAATGTATTCGGAGGAAGACGCTGCCTACGGGAGTTGTCTATCAGACACTGCTACTATCCAATTCTCAAAGAACAGAACCACTTGACTAAGTGTGTATTGAATTGCTCTCCATAGAGCCTGATTCCAGGACCTCTGCTGTTGACTTGTTCGTCACAGACTAATACACCTGATATGCTCAAGCCGTGTCCACTAAGGATCGTAGAGTATCCACAGTTGCCAAAATGGTATGGGATAAATATATTATCCATTGTGACCACTGAAGTGACCAGGGAAGGGTTTTCACAGCCGGGTCATACATGAGTTATTTTTCATGCTTGGAGTTCAGAGTCAAAGAGTATGTCATGTCACTGTCAAGGTGATCCTCAGCATGAAAGATTCAACAAGACATTGCTAGACATGACTGGGGCCTTTGATGCCAACAGAAAAGGGAAAATGGTGTCAACATATTGGACTTCTGATGCACTGCTACAACTCGAAACAAAATTAAAACACTGGGTACTGGCCATTCTATTTGATATTCGTGCACGAAGCGAGGTCACCTGTAGACGTTTGGTTTGGAATCGCCAGTGGGGACTTGTCGCAGAACACGTATCTCAAGTTTGTATCTGACGTGAGGAAAGAAATGTAAAAGCCTATGAGCTGGTAGCAGTTTCTGCTACCGAGTAAAAACGGGGAAAGTAGAAGAGATATGGGCAAAGGATCATGTCCTCTCAGTTGATGCCTGGAGAGTCAGTTATAATAATTAATTTGGGACTACAAGGGAAGCATAAGTTTGCCAACCGCTGGGTTTCTGCATCTTATGTAGTAGAGAGCCAGATGTCCAATTTGCCAGTTTGCGAATGTTCTTGTCAATATTCTCCATTATAAACATATATTACCCCAAGGGGAGGAAGTATGTGTTAGCCCAGAGTTTGACATGGAGCCTACATCCGTAGAAATTTCTGCACAGCAGGAGAACAGAAAGGAAAAGAACTGACAATAGTGTGATTACAGTTGAAATTCATTAGAAAGTTGTGAATGTAATTATGAATTGATAACTTCATAAGGCATATAACGTCATCATGACATGACTATTTTTGGTCGGGGAGAATGTGATGCCCTGGTTAAGAACATGTTCTACGGTATTTCTACTGCAATGCTGTTACGTATATTAATTGCACATTAATTGTCTTGCACATTTTCTGCAAGACGCAGTGCTTTCTGTTAATGTAGCGTTATAGACTAGTACTTTGGTTTCTGCTTGGATAAGGAGCCGTTTGCACATCTTAGCAATGTTGCGTCAGCCAATCGAGGCTGCCTTAGTAACATTCTGTCCACAGGGATGCTACAGAATATTCGAGAGAGCTGGACGGGATCGGATGTTTTTGAGGCAGTGTCGTTTGCAGGTTTTTGAAGAGGAAGGAGATGTAGAGGCGAACACAACCGAAGACGCTAGCAGCATCCCGTCCGAAGAGGAGATCCTGTTGTAAGCAGTGCTTTGAGCAAACCAATAGGTCCAAGGAGGAAATGTGAATATTTCTGAGTTCGGCAGTTCGTTAATAATGATCTTCGTGGGAAGTCCGAACAATAGCTGCAGACATGGGTTCATCGCCCTGAGTACTTACAGTAAAGCATCCGGTTATCCATAAATGTGCTTCAACGTAGATATGCAGACTTTGACTGGTTTAAGTGTAATGGTCCTTTTTTTTTTCTTTTATTGTTCTATTAACAGTGTGTTAATCCAATCAACCTATTCATATTCTATTCCGTCACAGTATGGTCCAGGTCAATTTTGACCCGGCCCAAGAATCCCCTCATAGGAAGTGTCTGTACCAAATTTTGAACCAAATATATTTATAGAATGTATAAATAGCCTATCTGACATTAATAAATGGGCGATTAATCCTTAATTGATGTTTCGGAGAACTAAAATCTATTTCAATAGAAACTGTTCAAGTTTCACCCGGAACCGCCTGAATGTACAAAAGTTTGCAGCACCAGTACAAAAATATATATTTTTAACATATTTTGATATTTTCGCTTTTGGTACACTTTAGGAAAGTCATTAAATTTCGGCAAAAAATGGCATTTAGGTTGTTTTCACTGTTGTCAAATGTCAAAACGGGTCACATTTGATCTGAACAGTATGTAAGGGTTAAGGTTGAAATATTGTCAATAAACCTCAATATAATTTTAAGCCGCTCTAATGTCTGTTACTTCCTCATAACGATGACTGTGCATGAGGCAGTAATGATACAACATTCGCCGCATATTTCGTCCCCTCAATGGAACAATCCAACTTTCCATTTTAGTTGAACTCAGATTATATCGACTCTAGACGTGTTTTGATCATTGAAAAGGAGATTGAGAGGGGATCTGATTGAAACATATAAGATTATTAAGTGATTGGACAGGATAGAGGCAGGAAATATGTTCCGGATGCTGGGAGAGTCCAGTACCAGAGGGCATGGTTTGAGAATAAGGGGTAGGTCATTTCGGACAGAGTTAAGGAAAAACTTCTTCTCCCAGAGAGTTGTGGGGGTCTGGAATGCACTGCCTCGGAAGGTAGTGGAGGCCAATTCTCTGGATGCTTTCAAGAAGGAGCAAGATAGTTATCTTATGGGTAGGGGAAACAAGGGATATGGGGACAAGGCAGGAACCGGGTATTGATAGTAGTTGATCAGCTTGATCTCAAAATGGCGGTGCAGGCACGAAGCGCCGAATTGTCTACTTCTGCACCTATTGTCTATTGTCTATTGAAAGTGGCCTTCTCACCGTTACCCAGGCAAAGCTGTGTCACGTGGCTGTAGCCAAGGGCAGCCAAGCAGCCTTGGTTATTAAGAGGAAATGTGAGGGGTAACACCAGGTATAAAATATCACGAAATTTCCGATATCGTGCGTTAGTCAAATTGCAATTCATGAAAACGTTGTACTTCCAGGAACAAAGACACCAAGTAACACAATACCTAAGACCCATTTTTATTTCTGAAAAATTGTTGCTGAATTTCCACTTGTCGGCAAAACACTCCACTGTCTGCGACTCTAGCGTTCAGGAGGGTAAATGTGCCATTGCTACACTTTACACTGAACTACTGTTTTCTGCTAACTGATTATAAAAAATGTCCCCAGTCCAAACGAAACTTCAGCATATCCTGTAGAATTGGAAATCTGCAGAACATGGATTCAGTGCCACCGATTAAGAAATTTAAGCTCAGAGGCCGAAATTTCTTTTACGGTTGACGAAGCATAAATGAGATGATTAAAACAGTTGAGTACATAGGACAAAAAAAAAATCTGCAGACTAAGTTGAAATTGCAGGGGCCCTGGCAGATATATTTAAATTGCCCGTATCTACGAGTGAGGTGCCGGAGGATTGGAGAATTGCTCATGCTGTTCTGCTTTTTTTTTAAAATACTATAAACGTAATCCGGGAAATTATAGGCCGGTAAGTTTGATGTCAGTAGTAGGTAAATTATTGGAAGTAGTACTAAGAGATAGGATCTACAAGTATTTAAATAGACAGGGACTATTTAGGAAGAGTCAACAGAGTGGTAGGTGTGTTTAACAAATCGATAAGAGTTTTTAGAGGAGGTTACAAGGAAAGTTGGTGAAGGGTAGGCGGTGGATGTTGTCTACCTGGACTTCAGTAAGTCTTTGTCAAAATCTTGCATGATAGGTTAGTTAGTATGTTTCAGTGGCTAGGTATACATGGTGTTGTAGTAACTTGTGTTAGACATTGTCTCAGTCGGAGAAATCAAAGAATGGTAGTGGAGGATTGTTTCTCTGAATGGAGGGCTTTGACTAGTGTTGGGCCAAAGAGATCAGTGCTTGTTAGTTTACAATTATATCAATAATCTGGATGTTAATGTGGTAAATTGAAACAGTAGATTTGCTAATGATACAAAGATGGGAGATGCTCTGGACAGTGAGGAAGTTTTTAAAGTTTGCAGAGGGATCTAGACCAGCTTGAAAAATGGAATGAAAATGGCAAATGGAGTTTAATACAGATAAGTGTGAGGTATTGCACGTTGGAATGAAAAACCAATGTAGAACATACAAGGTAAATGGTAGGGCACTGAGGAGTGCTGTAGAACAGAGGGATCTGGGAATCCAGCTGAACAAATTCGCTAAACGTGGCGTCATAGGTAGATAGGTTAGCAAAGAGAGCTTTTGTTACATTGGCATTTATAAATTAAAGTGTTGAGTATAAGAGTTGGAATGTTATCGTGAGTTTGTATAAGGCATTGGAAAGGCAGAATTTGAAGTAATATGTACTGTTTTGGTCTCCGTATTACAGGAAAGATATTAATAAGTTTGAAGGAGTGCAGGGAAGGTTTACAATGATGATGCCAGGACTTGAGAAACTGAGTTACAGATAAATATTTCAATAGGTTAGGACTTTATTCCCTGGAGCGTAGAAGAATGAGGGGAGATTTGATAGCGGTATATAAAATTATGTTGGGTATAGATAGAGTGAATGGAAGCACGCTTTTTCCGCTGAGGTTAATGGAGAAAAAAATACCCAAGGGCATTGGTTAAGCGTGAAGGGTGAAAAACTGAAAGGAATCACTGTAGTGAGTGGGGTTTCTACACACAAACAGTGCTGGGAGTGTGGAATGAGCTGCCAGGTTAAGTAGTAAATGCGGGCTCATTTTAACATTTAAGAAAACTTGTACAGGTACATGGACGAGAGGTTTATTAAGGGATATGGTCCAGGTGCAGATCATTGGGACTAAGCAGAAAAATGCTTCGGCACGGCCAAAGAAGTGCCAAAAGTCCTGATTCTGTGCTGTAATTTTCTATTGTTCTGTGGTTCCTATTGGGAAGGAGAATGCAGAAATGGCAATATGAGAATTAGATATATGCTACGTCCTCAGTTGCACAGTTTAGCTAATGTATAATGATATAACATCGGCTTAGCTCCAAAAACTTGGCACAATAATTCTGTGTATAAGGTCAAATGATAGCGATAAATGTAACTCACCGAACTGTTGCTTCTGTAAGTTTTCGAAAATAAAACGAAGTGTGGCGTTTTCTGTTTAATTGAAGCTGTAACATGTTTCACTAAATTCCAAACCTACAGGAGAAAGCGCACTGACACTTTCCGTGATAACGTCGTCACGTCAGCGTAGCCCCTTAATATGAAACCACAACCCAATTACGTTACCCTACGCAGCGCCTCCCATACCCCCAAAGCTGCAATGAGTCTACAGTCGGAATGAGGTCACAATCAGTTTTGAGGAGAAACATCTTATATTCCGCCTGGGTAGCCTACAGCCTGATGGCATGAACATTGATTTCTCGAGCTTCCCGTAATGCCCTCCTCCTTCAACATTCCCGATCCCCAGTTCCCTCTGTCAACTTGTCTCCTTACCTGTCTATCACCTCCCACAAGTGCTCCTTCGTCTTTTATTTTTCCCATGCCTTTCCATCTTCTCCTACCAGATTCCCGCTTCTCTAGCCCTGTATTTCTTTCAATAATCAACTCTCCAGCCCTTTAGCTCACCCCAGCTCCCGCGTTCTCCTATCACCTTGTGGTTTTTCCTCCCCTCCTCTCACTTTCTTATTTGACTCATCATCTCTTTTTCCCCAGTTCTGATGAAGGATCTCGGCATGAAACGCTGATTGTTTTATTTTCTATTGGTGCTGCCTGATTCGCTGATTTATTCCAGCATTGTCTGTGTGTTGTGTTTCCTTTGTTCTAGCCGTTCTGGGTTCACTACTTTTGAATAACATGTGTTGAAGGACGTTATTAGTCTTTAATCGTTTAGGGGTCGGAAGTACAGTAAAATAGCTATGACGTCCATATCAATCGTAATTGAATTGATTTATTCTTGCATGGATATCGTTCTCAACGTTCCATTTTGTGCCTGTTCATGTTCGAATATTCGAATGCCTTTAACGGATGTGAAAATACCAGTATTCTCTGGTAGCGCGTCCAAGCCGCCGAGCATTCTGTGTTTCAAATACCTGCCATGTAAAGATAATTTAATTTTCCCTCTTTTATCTCAAGGCTACGCCCTCCACTTACTGGCACTAATATGCACGAGCGATAATGACAGAGAGAGTGACAAGACTAACATTGTTATGTAATCCCTGTTGATGAGCGTATTAAGACACTGGTCAGGAGACAGAATCTAGTATCATCTATAGGGAACAAGTTCGAGTGAGCCCCTTCAGAACTATAGAGATACTGTGGTACACTTGGGAGAAATCGTGACAGAACAAATATCGCATGAAATATCTTGCAATGTTATATTAAGCGGAAATCGAGAAATAGCGACTCTGAAGAAACAGCCTTATCATCTATGTGTGGAGCAACTGGCGATGTCTGAGCTGAAGGTTTTAAATTATTTTCTGTATAACTGTGGTGAAAATCATGGCACTGATGAAATTAATGGACTTAATTAAGCGAATTCCAATGATTTCAAACATCCACATGCGATCAGGTGAGGGGTTGTGATGGGGCGGAGGATGGGCGAGGTGGGAGGTTTGTTCCAGCGGTGTAACAACAGAGTATGTTTGATGAGACCTGATCAAGGTCGACATTGTAGTAAGTTCGGAGAGGAAATGTAATGACAATTGCAGTGATATGAATATTGTCTTTTACTACGGCTGTGGCAACGGAACACAGAAGTGAGGGTAATGTGCATTTATTTAAAGGCCCTGCAAGGATAAGCCGAGAGTTATAGGTGGAAAACCTGACATCGGTGCTGGGAAGACAATGGGGTGGATTCTGAGGTAGACATTCTCTCAGAGTTTAAAGGCGATGACTAAAAATGCAACAGTCAGCATGGATATGTCATAGGGAATCTGTTCTCACATATTTCATTGATTTGTTTGAGATGTGAGGCAGAGATTTGCTGAGGGCAGGGCAGTAAACTGCACCTTCTTTGAGATTCACAACGTCCAGTACGGCAGACTAATATAGAAAGCCAGATTGAATAGGAACCAGGGTTAGCCAGCCGATGAACACGAGGGACCCGAAATGGTTTTGTATAACATAAGAAGGTGATTTGCTATTCAAGAATGAAGGCCTCCAACTACTGATGTACTGAAGAGGGCGGTTCAGGTTTCACTACTCTTTGTCACGCTTAAGAGGATAATATTGTTAACATCATTAATAACTTCGGGGAGGCAACGAAATTGCTGTTACAATAGAAAGCGAAAGCTAACCAACACTATGAAGTGGGAAAGTGGTCCCTCAAGTGCAGATATAATATAACCTGGACAGTGGAGAAATGTTGCATTTTGGTTGGATACAATAAAGCTGGATTTACACAGTAAATTGCCCTGGTGGTTGAAGTAGAATACAGCGACTGAGGGCAAGTGGCAATCGACGTGAAGAGAAAAGTGAAGAAGGTGTTTGTCTCATTTGACACAACAGATGGGGCAGTGAGTGTAGGGTCTGGGATGCCCTGTTATACTGTACACGTCGTTAGCGAAACGCTAAGAGTATTCTGTGCATTATTAACACGTAAAAACACTCTGGAGGAACGTTGACTGCTTTTGTCCACTGATGGTACCCGACCTGCTGAGTTCCTCTAGCGTCTTTGTACGTGTTGATTTGACCACAGTATCTGCAGTGTACTTTGTGTTTTCTGTGCATTATTTGTCGCCCAGCTATCGAAAATGGATGGATGTCCTTAACGTACTGCAGAAAGGAATCACGAGTATGTTCTCTGGAGAGCAAGCTTTTATTGAGAGGCTGCGTTATTCTTCCTTGAGTACAACAGGTTGAGCGATGACCTTATATCGGAATTTTAAGCGACGAGGGGTGTAGGCAGACCTAGCTTACAGTCTTTTACCCAGGATAGGTTAATCGAAAATGAGAACACATCAATTCAATGCGTCAGAGATGAGATCTAAAATGGGTATAGCGAAATTTTTCAACAAATGGTAGCTTGATAAATGTAAAATTTACAAGAAGGTAGAGCTGGGTTCTGTAGCAATGTGTGAAATGCAGTTGGATTGGTATGTTATGATGTGTTACAAGAAAAAAAAGGATTGCAAAGGACAAAAACGGTCGTCTGGGAGATCAGATGGATAACCTGTGGACGGATCCAACAAAGAATAGGGAGATCTTAAATCGATTCCTTGCATCCGTATTTACTCAGGAAAAGGAGTAAGTTCTGTAGAATTGACGCAAAGCAGCAGTGAGGCTATGGTCTTTTATTTCTTGATTGAAATCTTTGAAAATTGGGTCGAAGACCAAAAGGAACCCAGCATGATCTATGACTGTATGCTCCTTCTTCCCTTCTCTTATCTCCAGTGATCTCAGCAATTCTCCGTCAGGTACAATACGTTACATTTAGTGCCCAATATTCTAATTTTCCGCATGTGTCTAACATTTTGTACAAATGTTCGTAAAATAATAATCACATCAGAAACAGAAGAGATTTTGCAGAATGGCTTGTAATCCATAACAACACATAACATAACATTGTAAAGGAGCTCAGCCGGGAAGGAAGCGTGTATGAAAGTGAACAAACTGTCTATGTTTCGGGTCAAGACCCTTCATCAGCATTGGAAAGGAAAAGGGAAGATGTCAGAATACTAAACCCGGAGGGTGAAAGGAGGACTAACAACAAGGTCATGGGTAAAGGAAGGTGAGTTTGGGAGAGGATATATAGTAAAAATTGGCAGGTGATAGATGGAGAAGGAAAAGTACTGTAAAAGAAGGAATCTGATAAGATAGATAAGACCGTGCGAGAAAGGGAAGCAGGAATGGCAAAGGAGGGGATATAGGTAGATGAGGAGAAGAGGTAGGAGGCTAGCGTGTGGATATGAGGAAAAAGGGTGAGAAAAACATTAATGAAAGGAGAAATCTTTCATACCATCAGATTGGACGCTACCTAGACTAAAAATGAAACGTCGATCCTCCACCCTCAGGGTAGCTTCATGGTGGCAGAAGAAGAAGCCGAGGACCGAAATGTCGCAACGAGAATGGGGATAGGAAGGACAATGGCTGGCCACCGAAAGTTCCACTTTTTTGTGGATGCAGTGGAGTTGCTTGAAAAAGCGATCGTCTAATTTATATTGGGTCCCACCAACGTAGAGCAGGCGGCATCGGAAGTACAGGACAGAATAAACAACCATAATAGATTACAAGGTGAAGGTGTTGCCTCACCAGGACGAGCTGTTTGGGGCCCTGAGTAGCGGTGACAAATTATATCGCTTAAGTACTATTTCCCTGTTGACTTGGTCTGAAAGGGACATTTTCCTTCCATTTAGATTTACATTCCAGATTCGAAACCAAATGCTCTCTTCATCCAAGTATCGACTCAGCTCAGTACAAGTTTGGCAACATTTCATAGTCATTTACAGAGGAAAGTTTTTCTAGAATCCACCTCGGTGTTGTAACTCATAACACAAATAAAAAAAAAATACATTCTTCATAGGAAAGCCAGTTCTGTTTTTTTTTTACTGTATGTTAAGCCATATAGAAAATCATTGACAAAATTCCCACTAGATCCCAATATTTTCTGAATCAAATGAAAGTAATTCTCAATACGTCGCCATGTATTCTGTCATTACGGGCTAGTCAAGGTTCTCAGCTCGAAAAGTCACCTGTTCATTCCTCTACATTGACGCTACTTCACTCTTGGACTACTGGATAAACAAAATGTTTCTCTTGACATTGATATTGTTATGAGTTTTCTGTACTACTGTGATGTATAACTGGTTCTGAAATTGTATTGGATTTTATTTGATGTTGTGATAACGCTTCACATTATTCACTTTGCAGAATATTTAAACTGTAGAATCGAAACACGAATGTTGCAGAACAAATTGAGAAACTTTTTGTTTGGAGGAAGAGGGTTCGAAATCATTCGTTTTAACTTTGAGCCATTGTTTTTAACCTGAGCATTGAAATTAAAAAAAAACAAGTCTGCAAATCGATTTTTGAGCTAGAAGCAAACTGTACCCACAAAGACTTTCGATAATATCGTTAGCCTCATTAGTGCATTTCTACTTCTGCTATTTGTACCTTCCTGTTGACCTGCGTGAAAACTTTGTTGCAGATCATAAGCCAAAAAAAGAAATTGAATTGTGGTGTACAGCACGTAACAGGCCCGTCTCGAAGATTCGGAACGATATATTTATATAACTGCTATTTTCCTTTCCTCTATCACTTCCTCCGGCAAAATGTTTTGTACATCTAACCTACTATGTGTTAAAACCCTGCCATGCAGAGTTCTCCTTTAAATATTTCTTCTCTGAATTCAGGACGATGTCCTCTAGCTTTAGGTCCCCGGGCTTGGGAAATTGACTCTGAGTATCCACAATATTAATAACTGCAGCAATGTTTACCCAAGGTTCATGTTATCCTCCAGTCTGCTATACTCCAGAGTCAAAAAACCTTTTCTATACAATCCCTCCATGCGACTATAGTCTCCCCTTCAAAGCCATATCCCGGTGTATTTCTACTGCAATATTTCTAACTCTACCTCGTGCATTCTATCTTGCGGTGACCAGAAGTACACGCAACGCTCCAAGTATGGCCTAGCCAATGGCTACAGCTGCAACATGATGTCCCAACACTCGTTCATACACTGGCAAGACAGCAAGTTGGCCAAAAGCCCCGTTATCTGATAACCACATATATCGTCTTTTCAGGAGACTATCCATGTGTCCACTAAGGTTCTTCTGTACCTCAATATTTCCGTGTAGTGTATATTTCCTGTCTGTGCAAGTGGCTATGTAAATAATAAATACAGGAGTTTCTGGAGATGCTGAAATCCAGAGAAATGAATACAAAATCCCTGCAAGAACTTAGCAGGACTCACTGTATTAATGGAAAGGAAAGAACAGTTGACTTTTTTGAGCCGAAAACATTGATTAACGTGAGTCCCTTTCTTCGAGATACGAAGCAATGCCCCTCTAATTTTGCAGGAGCGTAGACTGACCATCGCTCTGAGCAGGAAATTTTTACACGGCCTCTCAGATGATTATGCACGGGCTGGTAGCTTATTTACAACGAACTATCGATTTCCAGTCTGAGCTTATTGTGAAATGTGTACCAGTGTTGTAATCTGCAACACTGACAATGTAAGAACGTTGAAGCTCTAAAGTGTTTTACATTAAAGTTGTCGTGTATTCATTATGCAAAAACCCAATGGTTTATATGCATTAGCACACAATTATATGGTATTTCTCAAATTCATTAACAGAGATTTCATAATCATATTAGTATAATTTCAAAATTAGATTAACATTATGTAAAATGAAGTTTGAACTGCGTGTCAGCAAAGACCATGAGAGCAGGAGCAGTTCAGCTTCTGCGCGGTTGCATACCCTCACAGATTAATGGGAACAGTGTGGGAACGTGTGTAAAGACGATGTACGGAGGAGGCTGGTTTACTAATGAACTGAATTGCGTCCACAAACATCTGTAATTTTGTTCTTGATGTCATGCCCCGTCCTTCGCTGTCAAATTTTTGAGTATTACCATTAACTTGCATCCTACAAAGAGCTTTGAATCACGTCCAGGGTAAATATTGATGTACAGACACTTCCCATTGTGATCATTACAGACGCGAATTCACCTTCTCCGAAAAAGCACAATTTTCATATCGACATGTAGATAAAGTAGTCGTCCAGTGAAAGATGGAACATTCTCGGTGGATTAAAAAAGGGGTCATTCAGAAAAAAATTACCCAATGAATAACAAAGCAACCCTCTTTGAATTCCAGTCACAAAATTTAACGATGTCAATAAAACCTGAAATTTTTACCAACATTTCGATGATGGCCAATAGGGACCCATTGCCCTACCTCCTGCATGACACTATGCATTGATATTTTTAAGTATATCACTGTTCCTGAGTTACCGGAAGTCTTAGGCAACAGGATAGGCAAATGCTTTCTTCTCAGCCGAACGCGCCAGAAGAATTAAATTTTGTCTCACAAGGTACTAACCTTACTTGCTGTTATTTTACATAAGTTACAAATTGCATTAGCTTGAAACCTTACCACTGAATTCAATGCTGCCATATATCGGTTTCCCTGTTGGTTGGAGCACAATCCCGTGAATGTTTACGAGATGCCAAAATCATTATCTGTTGTTTTCTTCTTATAAGGTATTCCAGCCACCGAATTATTTGGTCTGAAATACAACGAAGCTGCTCGACGAATTCAATGGGCTATACAATATGTGTGAAGGCAAGAGAATGGTTAAAGTTTTGCGATCGAGACTCGGGAGTAGAGGGAAGAGGGAAGATACCCAATAAATAAATGTGAGAAGGAGGTGTGTGACCGAAGCAGTCAGGTGTTACGTGGAAACAAACTGCGGGCTGGAGTGGCGGATTGTTTGCAACCTGAACGATATTCGCTTCTTTATAACTGGCGGCTTCTACCCGCATTAAAAAAAAAGTTTGTCTCGCCAATGACGGCGAATCTCTGGATTTTTTTTTTTACTTCGTCTGATGAATATTGAGGTAAATCATTGTGGCATATTTGATGGAATGTAGCTTTTCTTTTTACTTGAAATCATTGAGAAATGTGCGATGGACCAGAAGAGGAGGTGATGACTCAGCATATCAGAAATTATCACATTGAATGGCATGACAGTAGACAGAGGCGGAATGGCGGATCCCGATTCACAAGTTTCTTACTTTTTTTTCTGTACAATGAAGGAATAGGAGATATGTCGAAGTCGAAAATGACCTCTTCTCTTCCCGACTCATATATTTATGATATCGATTGTCATTTTTTTTGTCTGGATGTAGGGAATGAAACGAAGCAATGCCTCGGGTCTGCACCCATTGGTGGTCTACAGCTCGGAACTACAACTGGATTCTCAGCTACACAGCTTCCTTGATGTGTTTACTATATATCTGCACTCAACGTATGTTTGCGTTGAAATTTGGTTGCTGATGTGTTCATGGAATTTTAAGGTTGCAGAGCTGCGCAAGTCAGTTTGTCAGCTCCATTTGTAGATTGTGGAAGTAATATCAAACTCGAGCATCCAGTGACTAATAGAATCAAACGATCGTAAAATATATCAGTGATGTACTTATCAAATTGAACTTTACGTTTCTGCCGCTTGACACAAAGTTTATGTCAGCGTTCTTCAACACTTCCCTTTTTAAATCATTGAGAGTTTGAACGGCAAGAGCCTCTCTTATCCCACAGAAGAATAACCATTTCGTTCTTTATTTAAAATGAATTTCCTCAAAATCTAATTAGGAGAGTAGAGAATTCATTGACGTAATAGTCATATTACTAAATATTTGGCTAACTCACAATACAAGCATATTTTTCAGTTATTTCTGCTGATTTTTGCAACCTGATACAACTGCTGAGCACACAAGAGGTTGTTTCACTGCAATTGAAGTTTAATTTGAACTTGAGCTTCTCCGGAGAGGACTTTACTATATCGTGATTATATATCGTCAGCGATATTGTTGTTCCCCAAGCTGACGTATATGAACTAGAGCAGATTTTTGAATCCCATAAACTGATATCTCTGACGTTATTTTGAAAGTGAAAAAAATATCTATTGATAAGGGCAGAATGAAATTTCGCTCGTCCGTCGCAATGTCCGCTATTCTTATTCGTATCTTTCAGTACTATTTCAGCCGTCGCTCTTTAGCTTCCCTGCAGTAGATAAGGAGAAACAACACGGGAGACATGCATTCGTTCACAGTCCACAGAAACGAAGCCTTTTTCGATTTTCAGCTTCCCGCTTCTTGTAGACACTTCACATCTGCGTACACTGAATCCTTGTTATCGTGCTTAAATGACGATATTTTATTGTTTTGAAGCTGTAGAGCGGCGTATGTCAGCTTTTCATCTCCACCATGTCGAGTCTGTGGAAGTAATTCAATATCGAGTCTTTATCAATTGTCCAGCAAAAAAGCGAAGCGATAGATTTTAAGATACAATTGCAATGTATGTAATAATTTTCATTTTCAGATAACAGCCATTTAAAACCGTTTGCACTGAAAGAGGCAAAAGAGAAATCGCTGTTTATTTTTTCCTCACTGAAATTTCGTTGCCACGTTTTACATTATTTTATAAGGTATTAATTTACTCGGAAACTAAACTGCTTCCGGACTCGGGCTGCTTACGGAGGTCCGGGAGGTGGTCTGACCCCTGCACATGTAGCACCCAGGCCCACCGCTGTTTGCAGACGCCCTGGTGCTCATCAGCTAGATCCTCAGCTATGGGTAAATATCCCCATTGTCATGGGGCAGCCGCGGGAGAGATGAAACCCATGGGTTTACTCGAGGCAGCAAATCTGGGGTGGAGCACCGAATGCGACTGGAAGTTATTGAACATCATTCCGGCAGCTTCTGCAGCCAAGCAGTAGACACACATATTGCTTTATCAGCTATCCTTTGGAGTAAACTGCTGAGGCCGAGAGGGGGATTTTCACGAATGGACGTCTTAGGATTTCCACATCTTTCGCATTGGCTTGTGATAATGATGATCATCACCGATTGTTCTTCGAGACGGCAAAAACACCACCAACCACCAAAATTGGACCCATACTTTTTTTATAGTTTAAGACATAAATTGCAATTATTTCTTCAACACACAATGCAGATTATGCATCTTACCCGACCACAGTCCCTTGACTTTACCTTTGCATAGACAACATTTTCGTCCTGGTGTCTGACCTTGTGAATTCTTTTGTTTATTTTCACGTTTAGTGTAGCGTAGGTAAGCGCATGTTCAACTGGCGCGAGTCCAGCCTGTTACAAACAGGTAGTTGACACTATACACAAGTCTAATGCAATTCCAATTCCATAAAGAGAAAATGAGTATGAAGACGTATCCCTAAATACGTTTTTCATGCGGCAAAGTAACATTCTAATACCAGTGAATGAAATTGCAATGTATATTATTTCAGAAACGGTGCGAAATGTGTTTTCCCCAGTGCTGAATGTCCCTATGATCTTTTAAGATTGAAATTGTTCTTCAATCACTATTTATAAGACATGCCACGAGTTGGATGAGTTTCTCATCTCTCGCCATATTTTTCCTTCCGCGGTTATTTCCTTTTTTTCCTCCTTTCCCCAACAGTTTACGAGGGGACGACTGTCTCCTTTGCAGTCCTCCGACCCCACAGACTATTGAAGGAGCGTTTTGCCGAACAGCTTGTCACCGGCAGTCATGCACAAGAAGACATATCCATGCTTAGGTCGTAATTGATTATAATATTCCTCTACCAATAAGTTTGTGCAGAGCAAGAGGATTAGATATCAGGGAATAGGAACAAACAAGTGTGTATGGAACCACAGGAGATAGCAGAGGCACTTACTGATTACTTTGCTTCAGTATTCACTACGAAAAAGGATCTTGGAGATTGTCGGAATGACTTATAGGGGACTGAAAAGGTTGAGTATGTAGATATTAATAAAGAGTATGTGCTGGAGCTTTGAGAAAGCATCAAGTTGGATAAGTCACCGAGGCCACACGAGATGCACCCTAGGGTACAGTGGGAAACAAGAGTATATTGCTAAACCTCTGGCGATAATCTTTGCATCAGCAATGGCGGTGGAAGAGGTTCTGTAGGATTTAAGGGTTGCGGATCTTGTTCCCTTATAAAAGAAAGGCAGTATAGATAGCCCGGGAAAATATTGCCCTGTTAATCTTACGTCAGTGGTTGATAATTTGATACAGAAGTTCCAGGGAGGCAGAATTTATGAACATTTGGAGAGGCATAATATGATTAGGAATAATCATCATGGCCTTGTCAAAGACAAGTCATGCCTTACCAGCCTGATTGAATTATTTTGAGGATGCGATTAAGCACATGCGATTAAACACATTGACGAAGGTAGAACAGTAGATGTAATGAATATGAATATCAGGAAAGAATTTGACAACGTACCCCATGCAAAGCTTAAAGAGCAACTAAGGATGCATGGGATCCAAGCAGATATTGCTTTGTGGATCCAGAATAGGCTAGCCCACAGAAGGAAAACAGTAGTTGAGGACGGGTCATATTGTGCATAGACGTCGGTGACTAGTGGTTTGCCTCAGTGATCTGTTCTGGGCCCCCGATTCTTCCTGATTTTTATAAATGACCTGGATGAAGAAGTGCTGGGATGGGTTAGTAAATTTGTTGATGGCACAAACTTTGGAGGTGTTTTGGATAGTGTGGAAGGCTGTCACATGTTATAGCGGGACAATGATAGAATGCAAAACTGTGCTGAGAAGGGGCAGATGGAGTTACACTCAGATAAGTGTAAGGTGCATAATTTTAGTAGGTCAAATGTGAGCAGAGAATAGAATATTAATAGTAAGACTCTTGTTAGTATGGAGAATCAGAGGGATCTCGGGGTCCGTGTCCAAAGGATGCTCAAAGCTGCTGCGAAGGTTGACGCTGTGCTTAAGAAAGCATACGATGACATGGCCTTCATCAATCGTGTGATGGGGTTTAGGAGCCAGGAGGTAATGCTTCAGCTCTATAGGACCCTTGATAGACCCCTCTTGGAGTACTCTGCTCAGTTGTCATCACCTCACTATGGGAAGGATATGGAAACCATAGAAAGGGTGCAGTGGAGATTTACAAGTATTTTGTTTGGATTGCGGAGAATGCCTTATGAGAATAGGTTGAGTGAACTCGGCCTTTTTCTTTGGAGGCTGAGAGGTTACCTGATAGAGGTGTATAAGATGAAGAGAGGCATTGATCATGTGGATAGTCAGTGGATTTTTCCCAGGGCTGAAATGGCTAGCACGAGAAGTCACAGTTTTATGCTGCTTGGAGGTAGGCACAGGGAAGATGTCGTGTGTTGTTTTTTTTTATGTCGAGTGTTGAGTGCGTGGAATGGGCTGCAAGCGACGGTGGTGGAGGCGGATACCAGACGGTGTTTTAAGAGACTCCTGGACAAAAACATAGATCTCAGAAAAGTAGAGTGTTGTGGATAACCATTGGTAATTTCTAAGGCAAGAATATGTTGGGCACAGATGTGTGGGCCAAAGGACCTGTATTGTGCTGCAGTTTCAAATATACCCCTCTCAGAAGCAAAAACAAAGTTGTTTCACTCACCGGTTCTCCACTCTGACTTGCTTCCTCAGAGTTTGTTTTAATACCTAATGGAATTAAAAATAATAGTAAACATAAAAAAAGAAATAATAATAAGCACCATAGATAATAGTGGCATTGTTAGAAAATGTGAAGTTGTGCATGGGATTGTAATCTAATTTGCTGCCGAAATTTGAAACTACTGTTCAAAGTAGTAGAGGTGCAGATTGTGGCCATGAAATGTGTTGTGCATGACCCTTCAGGAATGTGGTGGATCTAGATTTTGATTGAAAGAACAGAGTGGCGGTAGCATAACATTAGTCATGTTGTATCTCAAAAGAACTAAACTCTAACAGTAAGATTATCATTACTTGTGTAAATTCGCCGCAGGAAGTCACAGCCTGAAAACCATTGGTGACTGAAAATCGTTGGTACAAGGGATGATTGTATAAATTGAACGGGAATGTAAAATTATCGTGTTATTTATAATATGTATTGTCGAATGAGAATTGGATAATAAATTGGAAATATTGATTCTCTCAGTATCATTTCTGTTTTTTTTTATTCCGCAGAGGTAATAAATGGAGATTCTTGTCAAATAATTTATGTTCTTACCACGTTTTGGCTTAACTCCAATTCTTAACAAAATTATAATCAGAATTGCAATTGCCAGTCCGCCCAGTGCACATCCAAGAATCAGGGATTTATTGCTGTCTTCTAGATCATGTAAAAAAAAAGAAACATATATACATATATAGAGACCGTGAGAAAAAATGAAGAGCATTTTAATACCAGACGAACTCAGCAGGGCAGGCAGCATCTGTGGGGAAAAGCAGTTAACGTTTCGGGTGAGACTCTTGGCAGGACTGGTGTTGCCTGGACTGTTGAGATCGTCCAGCATTTTGTGTGTGTTGCTTGGAGTTCCAGCATCTACAGATATTCTCTTGCTTGTGTTTTGGTTCTTCACAGTGAGTATTTTTTTTTTCATTTGGTTTATAGGAATTTTTCTTTTTTTGATTCCTTTGCAGATAGTTAGGTCGCAATTGCGAAAGGATATCGTTTGTTTCTTAAATGTCACTCGAAACTTTCTCAGTAGATCCCATTGGCAAAAAACAGAAAATGAATTTTTTACTTTCTCAAGACATCACTGGACGCATTGGTAGAATATTAAAATGCGTAATCCAAACCACATATGAGAAGTGACAAGATACTTGGTGAAAACAGGGGAGACTAACGAGCAGGTTTAGATTAAGTAATGGAAAAAAAAGACACTTGCAGAGATAATTCCAGATTTAAGTGCAGATGTAGCCAAAGGCATAGAATTGCGCAAACAGTTAAGGAAGAACGGTATATGGAACGATGGAGGTACTGAAATACTATATATGAACATTTGTAACATAAACATGATATCACTCCTTCTAATACACAATTTTGGAAGTTGATCTTCTCCTGCATGTTTCGAATGTTTCGATTCTCAACTGGGATGAATTATAAAGATTGCATTCTCGGACGTTTCCAAAGAATACATGTACACAATATTAGGAGGTAGAAATTACAAAGATTTATCAACTTATCATTGAAGAAACCTTTTTAGTACCGACTCTTACCACGACAAGGTATCTATCTCTGGCTGAAGGAAACTGCCACTTGATATTCTCAGCCAGAGTCCTATCTTCGCATTGTAGTTAGATCTCAGAGAGCTTTTTTGAACAAACTTACATAAAATTATGTTTTTGTCACATGCAAAAGGTAATATTCACATCATTCCTGATCTTCTAAATACATATTCTATTTCTTGCTTGAGAGTTCGGTTGGTGCAAATATACCATATGTCTCTTATACTGAACTTACAAAAGCAAAAAATATTTTAAAACTATTTTACCCACAGTTATTAAATACGCATTCCTTCACGATCTTCCGTTTGTAAATCTTGTTCTTTCTTTTTTTTAACAAATGGCTAAAAATTAATGGCAATGTGCACAAAGGAAAATGATTGACTTCCCACAAACGAATGCAGCGCTTAACGGGATAGAGAGAGTCATGGAACAGAATTGCGTTTGATATCATATCACATCCATGTCATGTGCTTTCTTTAGCACTAATATAACGTCAAATTAAAAGTGATGGCCATAATAAAGAGATTTTCCGGTCACAACATTTATTGGTGAAATTTCTGGCAGTTAAAAAAATCTCAATCTGCAGGACAATAGAGCTGGGTTGGACCAATAGGGAAAGAAATAGAATAGCATTGTACTCCATTACCAAAGGTCGTATTTCAGTAATGCCGTTGGAGTATATACTTTATATTACCCGAACTTCGTTTGAAACCATTGCTACAAAGCGAGGAATTCCGTCATCAAAGTCATTAATATTTAATGGAGAAATAGGTAGTTCCAATACAAGCCCCTTTGGAACACCACTATACAACTAGAAAATCATAATCTCGGAGATAAGTTGAACTCCACGCAAAACCCAACTATTCTTCACATTTCCTCCTAGAAAATAAGTAAAGGTAAAACCTACTTCATCGGCCATGTATGTACCTGACATCTGTCGACATACCTCTTTTGACATCTCAGTTTTTATTAAATATATCGGAATGTTTGCGATGTAATAGGCTATGCATAAATTTAAGAATTTCGTAAGAACATAAAAAAATAAGAACAGCGGTAAGCTATCTGGCCCATCGAGCCTATAAGATCATGACTGATCTGACGAGGGACACACTCCATCCACCTTCCTTTCCCCATACTGCTGAATTACCCAGCAATGCAAAAAAATATATCCAACTTTGTTTTAAGTATATTTACTAAGGCAGACTCTGCTGCTTCATTGGACAGAGATTTTACTACTCTTTGCGAAAAGCAGTTCCAATTAATCTCGATCCTAAGGTTACTCTTCAGAATCTTTAGGCAATTCCCCTACTTGTAGTCTCACCTATCAGTGGAAACAACTTTCCTGACTCTATCTTATCTAACCCTTTTGTAATTTTATATGTTTCTATAAGGTTTCCACTCATCTTTCTGAATTCCAGCGAGCATAGTCACGGGGGACTGAAACTCTCCTCATACTTTAACCCTCTCATCTCTGGAATCAACCTAGTGAACGTCGTCTGCACTGTCACCAGTACATCCTTCCTCAAGTAAGAACACCAGAACTGCACGCAGTACTTTAGATTCGGCGTCAATACTACCCTATACTGCTGCAGCGTAACATCCTTGCTCTTAAGTTCAATCCCTCTACCAATGAAGACCAACAATCCGCTTGCCTCATTGATAGCCTGCTGCAACACCGAACCAACATTTTACAATTCATGCACAAGTATTCCCAGCACAGAAGTATGCTGCAGCCATTTAAATAATAGTCTAATCTTCATTTTTCCTTCCAAAATAGATGACCTCGCATTTACCAACATTGTACTCCATCTGCCAGACACATGACACTCACTTAACATATCACTTCTCTCTGCAGACTATATATCCTCTGCATAATGTGTTTGTCCACTCAGTTTAGTTTCATCAGCAAACTTGGATACACCACTGATTGCCAACCAGAGGAACAACGATCTATCCCAACTCTCTGCTTTTTATGTTCTAGCCATTTCTCTATCCATGCTAATACATCCCCCCCCCAACTCAATGCATTCTTATCTTATGGACAGGTCTTTTATGTGGCACCTTATCGAACGAATTCTGTAACTCCAATTATATTAAGTCCATATGTACCCCTCTATGAACTGCTCTTGTTATATCGTCAAAGAAAACCAGTAAGTTTGTCAAAGAGAACCTGCCTTTGCTTCACACTTGTCTCTGCGCCTAACGGATCAATTTATTTTCAGCAGTTTTTCGTTACTTGTTATTTAACGACAGCTTCAAGAATTTTCCCAACTGCAGGTGTTAACCAACTGGCCATTTGCTTGCCTTTTGTCTCCCACTTTTATTGAACAGTGACGAATGTCATGAGCCCTCTTCCAATCCGCCGGGACCTGCCCTGAGTCCGGAGAATTTTTGCAAATTATCACCAAAGCCCAACTATAACCTCTGCCATTTATTTCAGTACGCTGAGATCTGTCTATCTTTTGACCCACAAGATCGAGGTTCTCACCTCCAATTGCATTCATTGTTATCTCAATTCGCCACGTAAGACGTGCCCTACAGAGTGAAACCCGACAGAAAATAGCTATTCAAAGCTTCAGCCAAAGGCTCATTATCCAATATAAATTTCCCTTCTCGTCCTACAAGGTACCTACGTTCACCTTGGCCACCGCTTTATATAATTATACAAACTTTTACAATCCGTTTTAATATGTAATACTTGTTTATTTTCATAATCCATCTTCCCTTTCTTTATTGCTTTCTTAAAGGTTTTTCGTTGCTTTTTAACGTTTTCCCAGTCTTAGAGTTTCCTGCTTCTCGGGTTGACCTACGAGCTTTTAGTTTGTTTCCTTCTTTTATATCCTTAGTTACCCAAGGCTGGCTCTTCCCGCCCTTACTATCCTTCCTTTCAACTGGAATATACTGTTATTGAGCATCGTGAAGAATATCTTTGAATGTATTCCACTATTATATCCACTCGTCCCACGATGTAGTCTGCGTTCCCATTCTACCCTATTCAACTCTTCCCTCATCATTTTCAAGTCTCCCTTGATTAGGTGTAATATATTGGTTTTAGATCAAATAATTACCCCTCCATTTATATAAGAAAGTCGGTCATGCTGCGATCACTCTTTCCAAGAAGATCCCTAACAACGGCATTGGTAATTTTACTTGTCTCATTGTACAGCGCCAGATCCAACATAACGTGTTCCCTTATAAGTTCTTCAACACGCTGTTGAAGAAAGCTAGAGTGTATGGATTATATGAAGCCCTCTTTAATACTGCCTCGACCAACTTGACTCAAATAATCCATGTGCAATCGGTGGCCTATAGAAAATTTTCACCAACGATTTTTCCCTTTAATATTCCTAATCTCTATCCCGGTGGATTCAACATTCTGCTCCTGAGATCTTATATCGTCTCTCACTATGTCATGATTTCATCTTTAATTTAGCTCGCTTTCCCAACTCCCTTATCTTCCTGCCTATTCTCCCGTATTACCTGATATACTTGGTAATTTAATTCCCTATTCTCTCCATTCTACAAACACATTTCTGTATAGGCCACTAACTCATTGGCCCTTATACTGATTTGTGCAACAACTTCACTGAGCTTGGTACGGACACTACGGGCATTTAGATAAAGTGCCCTTACACGCATTGTGCCTTTAAAATCTAGTGATCTTTCTCTTGTAGGCGGTGGACTCTCTGAATTCCACCCTTACTTTTCTCTTTTTCTAACATTTGCTTTTACTTTATCTTTATCCACACTTCTCTCAATTATTTTATTAATACTTCTGCAATCTCCTGAACTAACCTAAATGCTACTTATTAAAAAAAAAACGATGCACAACCCTAGTTCAGCGATTCGCTAGAATCCAGATCCCATCACGTTTCAGTGGAGCTCGTCCGAGTGGAACAGCTCCGTCCTCAATCCCGGTGCCAGTTTGCCATGAATTCAACCCCAATTCTCCCAAGCCAATTCTTGAACTACGTGTTTAACTGTCTAATCTTCTTAACCCTGTGCCAATTTGCACGTGGTTCAAGTTGTAATATAAAGATTACCACTTTTTTGCGGGGTTCAGCTTTTAATTTAGTCCCGTGCTGCTCAGAATCCCTCAGCAGGATCTCTTTCTTCGCTCTACCTTTGTCCTTGATCCCTACATTTCCTTGCAGGCAGGAAATAATGTAAAAAATAGTACACACGTTAACTTTTCCTCGTTGGAAAAAGAAATGAGATTTCATATTTCCTTGCTGGTGTTTGTACAGCTCTCCAGGCATTTTTGTTTCCATTCATCTGAGCTTGCTTTAAACAATTCCGTTCTTACCTTGTTCAATAGTATAGCTGAAATTTGCAGGAGTTTTTAGCGCTTCGTGAGATACCAGGCAGGTGTAAACCACTTTGCCCTGAGCAGGCTGTGCATCTTCCAAAGTACTCGAAGCCTCATAAAATCCTTCTGAAGTCTCTTCTATTGATATTTCTGGTTTGGTTAGAATTTCCATATTATTTCTTCGCCAAAAGATGTCCAATTCCTGAGGATAAAATGCTGCAGTTTTACACATGAGTTTCCGGGAGTTAGATGATGTTTCTTCAACACGAATGATTTTCAGCGGAGTTGGCGGAGCTACAAAAAAATAAAACGGACGTAGAATATTTAGCTATTATTTGATCGCACATACTCTCCGTCTCCCGCTACCACTCTCAATTGTTATCAATACGGCCGTTTAAATTCGCCTGAGTTTTTCATGTTTTAATTGTTTCAGGGGGCCGGTAAACATGACAAAATAGATGTGCTGGTGACAGGTGGAGAACGCATGGCTGTATGGAATAAACGCAGCAGACTTAGCGCTTGCTATGATTGACTTTATTTCTTCTTCAAACTGGCTATTATTGTCCCTAACTCTGCCTTTGTAGGTCAATGTTGTATGAGTGCAAAATGATAGGCTGCGATTCAGCATAACTATGCTGGTTTCAATGGGATCGGCATTGTGCTGTAGCACACGTAACAAGTTGTGTTTCTCACTGTATAGGTTTTAATCCCAAGTCCCGTAATTCACATTAATGAAGTGGGTTTGTTTGCCTTTGGGCTTTAGATTGAAGGTGAATATATTCTTCTGTGAATTTACTGAATTGTTAATAACGGTGTTTCGATGTTCCACGTCTCCCGAAAGTACATCGAGAGTTTGGCAGAGTGAAAGATGTTTATTAACTACTTATAAATATTTGTAGCTATGCGTTTAAGCAACTGCAGAATAGAAATCGGTGTAATACGTCGTGATGTGGTAGTATAAAAACAGGCTGAATAACGGGAGGATGTAAGTTAACCTCGGCAAATCTTCGCTTTGGATTAGATTGCTTGTGATTTGCCCTTCAACACAATTTGTCTAAAGCTCCCTAGTTAAGCCGAATCAAATTCGTCGTCCAAAAATTAGGTGGTTCAGTTCATCCGCAAATTAAATCATCAGATTAATAAAGTTTTAGGGGGCTGTTTGAGGAATAGGTCATGGCGGGGACAGAGTGGGGCGTTCTGGAGGAATATAGAAATATGGTTGGAAATATCAACGGTCCAAAAAATAGTTGAAGCAAAAGCTAATCTCCAGAATCACATCGAAATAATAAACAGAACAATCCGAAAAGGTCTAAAATGATCTTTTCCTTGCTTTTAAAAATGTAAAGCAAAGCACTGGCACACATTCTAAACCAGCAATACCATTTCACAACCACAGTTCCATAATCGTGGGTTTTCCTAAAATGCAAAGAGATGAAAATTCTCTACTTCCAAGAATAAAGACACTTACTTAACACAATAAGCCGAGAACCACTTCCATATCCCAATATTTGTTGGTGACTTTTCACTTGACAGTAATACACGCCGACGTCAGTATATCTCACATTCAGGAGGTTAAAGCTGCCACGGCCTTTCTTAACATTGAATTGATTTCTGCTGTCTGGTTCGATAAATGTATTCTGACCATCCTTCCACCACGAAACTTCAGCAGTATCTTGTATTAATGGAAATTTGCAAAACATGGATCCTTTGCCACCGATTGAGAAGTTTAAGATTGTAGGGAATTGTTCCACTTTGGCCGAAGTTCCTTTTGAGGCTTACAAAGCATAAGTCAGAATGATGAAAACACTTCCATTCACTGTACAGAGAATCAACAGACAAAATAGGCAGAACTGTGGACATTTGATATAGCTAACTTTGCTGCGGGTTACAAATGTATAATGTTATAACATACTTGTTTTGTAGATAGGGCAAAAAATTAAGCGTACCTGGCCAAAATGCTGCGAGGAGAGCCAAGAACCAAACTTTTGCATCCACCGACATTGCCAATGAAAGTTTTCTGTCTGAAAGATAGAAATTAATTGGATGCAATAATGAAGAGCTCAGTATATATGAAGTCACATGGTCAAGGCTACGTCGATGCCTTGAGTACAGGTAATGCTGCAAATACAGGAAATCCCGAAGAATACAGAGAAATGCTAGCAGAGCTCATCATCAATGATGAAAAACAAAAAGTTGATGATTCGGGGTAAGATCCTTCTAGAGCACTGCAAACGAAGTGGGAAGAAGGCACAATAAGGAGATAGGGGAGGGAAGCGCGCATAAATTGGCAGCTGATAAGTGGCGGGAGGCGGACATAAGGAGATGGCACTTGATAGATGGATTTATATCGGTTGCCTCCAATCTGCTGATATGAACACTGATTTCTCTAACTTTCAGTAAATTCGCTAAATCGTGTCCCAATCCGTGTCTCTTTTTATCCCTTCTCTTTGCTTTGCTGCTCCTCTTCCTTCACTTTCTCTAATCGTCCAATGTCCTCTCCTACCAGATTCCGTCTCATTTAGGCTTTACCACTTCCACAAATCAGCTTCTGGCCGTTCCGAATTCGCACGGGTAGTTTCCTGTGTTCTAGTCCTTCCCGGTTCACTACATCTAAATGATAAAAAGTCACAGCCCGTTATTGACTCTTCACCCTTAAGTAATTCTAGTATAGACCCGAAAATGTATTTCCAACAATGATGTCTGTATCAATAATAATTCTATCTGATCGGACGTGGTCCACATCGTTTATTTTTGCCTCCTCATAGGCAAGTTTGAATGTCCGTTAACTATTGTAAGAAAATCAACACTCTGATATAGCACTGCCAAGTCGCTCTCCCACTCTCGCTGTAATGTACCTGCTCCCAAACTCATTTATTTTTTCCCTCTCTTAGTTCAAGGCGATACCCACTATTAACTACCGCTAATATTCATGAGTGATACTGGTAAAGAAAATGGCAAGACCAACAGGATTAGCAAATCCCGGTTATGAGGATAATGAGATATTGTTTCAGAGAAAGGAGACCTGCATCATCTGTAGGAAAAGGGTTCAAGCAATTCCCGACAGAAATATGAGCTCTATTATAGTACACCTGCCAGAAATAATGAGAGTAGATAGGTAGCACTATACAACTTCTGAATATAAAGTAAGAGGAAATGAGGAAATAGCGACTGAGAAATCGCGCTGACAAAGCTGGAAATTATTAGTTCACTGTGGTGAAAATCTGGGAAGCGAAGGGATTTAGGGGAAAAACATATTATTCGTTCAACAGATGCACATGAGAAAAATGGAGTCGTGTGGTTAACGGGGTGCTCACGGTGTAAGAACATAGTCCTTTTGATGAACATACGGCACATAATCAAGTGTATCTTTCGACATTGTGAGAAGCTAGAGGATAAATTGTAAGGCTTATTGCAAAAATATCGACATCGTCTTCAACCAGGATTGTGTTACCGCAGAATTGGAGAGTTGCAAATGAGCATTTATTTAAAATAATCTGCAAGGGCAAAACGAGAGTTGAAGATGTCGAGCCCGACATCGGTGTCTGGAGACAAACTGAAGTGGTTCGGAGAGTGAGAATCTATCACAATTTGGAAAGGCAAAAGTTGAAATAGTGACTTTGGCATGGATTTGTTATTTGAAATCTCATTTAAAAATTTGATCGATTTGTTTTGAAGAGGTGATGAAGAAAATTGCTGAGTGCAGCAACTGGACTATATAGTCCGAAATAGTTAGAGGAAAATACTTTTAACTTCGGTAATATCTTTCAGAATGCATCGACATTGGTGTATTCTAGACTGAACGATAGCTGCGAAGATAAACTACGAAAGTAGGGCAAGCAAATTCAGATAAAATATTAGTCGGACATATGCAAAGTGTTGTACTTTGGTTAGTTAAACCAGGGCAGGAATTGCACAGTCGATTGCCCAGGGAGTAGAAATAAAACAAAGTGACTGAGGGGTATATGAAGATTGATCTTTGAAAGCGACAACAGAGGTGGACAGACTGGTGAAGAAGGTGCCTGTCACATTTATTTGACAGTTGTAGCAATGAATACAATATCTGGGCCGTCATGTTCAATTGTTCAAGTCGTTGGTGAAACAGACTCAAAGTGTTCTGAGCACTTCTGATCAGCCAACTGAAGAAACGGCCCGTTCAAGCTTGCGATACTGCAGGAGAGATTCGTAAAAACATTTACGGTACAGCAGGACAGGATGTTTTTCTCTTTAAGGAAAGTCTGGGGTTACTGGTCGTTAGAACACAGGAGGTTCAGTGGTGAACTTATATATTGAGGGGCATATGCAGGGGCATTGGTACAGCCTTTTTTCACAGAATAGCGGAATCAAAAATGAAAATGCATGCATTGAAGATGAGAGAGAAAACATTTAAATGAATCTGGGGCAAGCTTTACAAAGCAAGGGACTTGGTAACTGAAATAAAGTACAGGATGAATCGGTAGAGGTGGGTACTATTGTAATGCTGTTGAAACATTTGGATTGGTACATAGATACAAAAGGTTTTTTGTTATAAGGTCCAAACTTTATCACAATGAAAGGTCCTGGTGCAGTGCCGTCTGACGCCGTGGATTATATCCAGGTTGTGGGGAGGGCGTTCATTGGACTTCTTGGGATTGTTGGGCTTTGTCAGTATAATGTAGCGTTAATGCGTGATTTATATAATTGAAGCTTGATAGGAGGCATTGACGAGTTCGCACAAATATGTTCTGTGCATGTATAACTTATTCCAGTAAGACACCAGACTATTCCCCAATTGTGGCCTCATGTTAAGTTCAAGTAAAAAAGAAGAACAGGAAACAATTGTCCCACTCATATGAAATTAATTTGACTGAAAATAATACCCATCTGACATTTGGAGGGGAGAGCAATATTCATCTATTTGTTGATAGAATAGAATGATGAGAATCACAGTGGAGCGTAAAACAAAGTAGAGATGTGTTATCAGTTTAAAATACAGCTTAGAGATATGGGCCAGATTGTATTTAAATCCTCAAATGTTTGTTAATTGAAATGTATTCACTGCTGAAAATTTTGTTTCATCTGTTTGAAAGTGTTGATAACTAAGAAAAACGTTTCATTGGAGTTTTCAAATGTTTATCTGTATTTTCTGTTTTCGTTTTAGAAGATATAGGAATTTTTGAACGTTACGAAAAAAAAATAGCTGTTTAAAACGTTTTGGGTTTGACAGTTCCAGTTAACTCTGAAGGCTATTGGATTAATTTCCTCAAGAGGCGTTTCGGAATATTCGACAAACCACACGAATTGTGGAAAACTTGACTAATACCATGTGCACGAGTTTATCACATAGTCTTTCCCCATCCAACAGGACCGTTGTCATAGTTAAAAACTGCTTACAAGCATGTTGCAAGGATTTCAAATTCCACTGTATGTCTACAATAACGTGAAAGGTGTTCGGTAGTGTATGGAGAATCAAAGGGAGGGAAACAAAATCAATCCCTTAATTTGCAACCATTCCTTGGGCGAACAATCAGAAATTTTAGATCTGTTTCGCTCTCCCTGACGCTCTCTGAACAACTAAATGTTAATCTCCATGTTTCCTCTATTTTTTTCGGACATCGTTTATTTTGTGAAAATTTTGCTGCTCACCAGAAATTACTGTGTTATGTAACCCTATATCCATTCCCATCGTCTTCGGTTACTTCATTCATGTCTTTTAAAACATAGTGAGCTGTTGAATCCAAGACCAAAAGGATTTCAGCATGCTATGTGACCCTTCTTCCCTCCTCTCAGTGACAGCTATCGAAGCAATTCTCCGCCAGACGCAGCACATTATCATTAGCTCCCAGTGTTTCCATTTTCAGCTAATATCGAATATTTTCTCAAAGGAATGAAACAAAACACATTGATATCAGTAGGACAACAGATTCTGCAATTTCTGGAAATCCAGAGCAGCACACACAAGGGGAACTCAGTTGACCAGGCAAGATACATGGAAATTAATGAAAGGTCAACTTTTCGGTCCGAGTCCCTTCATTAGGATTGGAAAGGAGAAGGGATGATTGCAGAATAAAAACGCGGTGAAAAGAAAGACTAATTAGAAGGTGATTGGTGAAACTAGGTTGAGTGGTGGTTGGGAGATTGGGAGAGAGAAGCGTGTGCAGTTGGGCGGTGGGATGACTTAAGAAGCTGGGAGGTAAGAGGTTGAAAATGCAAAGAGCTGGAGAATAAAGAGACTGTTAGGAAAGGAGAGTAGACTACGGGAGGAAGGAAGGAAGTGGGACAGAAGGGAAACTTATCGGCAGGAGAGCTAAAAAGAGGACAGAGGTGGGAACAGAAAAGAGACGTGGGAGAAAAAATACCTGAAGGTGAAGTCGATGCTCATGTCCACGGGTTGGAAGATACCTAGACTGAATCCGAGGTGTTGGTCGCTCACTCTCCGAGTAGCCTCATGTAGGCGTCAGAAGAGGACATGAATCGTCTTGTCGGAAACTGAATGGATAGAATCGAAATAATTGGCCACGCATTTTAGGATCAAATGTAGGTGCTTGAAAAAGTGGTGTCCAGGTTACGATGTGTCACATGTTTCCAGAGGAGGCAGCATCGGTAGCTCTGGCTTCAAAATTCTGCCTCAGCCGATTCGCAGGTGAAATGTTGCCTCACCGTTCGTGGCACTGAATGAGGATGATGAAGCTATAATTTTTAAGTTGTCTTCTTTCCATTTAGATTTATATTTTTGATTTGATACAAACAGACGTCTTTAACGATTTTAGTACAAGTTTGACAACACTTACAAGGTACTTACATAGATATGTCAGTCTAGAATCTAGCTTGCATGTGAAATTAATTAAATAAATAACAGCATTTTATTCATAGAACTGCCACTTCTTTGTTTCACTGTGCGATCTGACGTCAATATCCGACCACATTTTATTATTGTCTGCCTTAAATGGATATAAACCACAATCATTCTCCAAATAGTCGCTCATGATGTAACCGTCCACGATTGGAAGGCTATCAGCAATCGACACGCTTCAAGATTAAAACTTAAAACTCTGTTTTATTTAACTTTGTGATGAAGCTTCTCATTTTTCTCTTTCCGGAATGCATATGCCGTTGAATCGAAACACCGATATCGCAGAAAAACATTAGAAACGTTTAGTTGCGAGGAAGCGGCTTTGAAGTCACTTTATTAAAAAAAAAACATTGTCTGTAACCTGAACGTCGAGCTTTAAAAAAGAGCGAACTGACAGGAAATCGAATTTTGAAACGCGTGTAAACTTTAACAACAAAAACTTTCCATGATATCAACAGCGGGCTAGATGGTATATTTCTATTCTCTGCTATGAACGAGGAGTTTGTTGTAGATCTACAGTTGAAAGAAAACATTGAATGCTGGAGTGCATCATGGAAGTGGGCTCTTCCAACCGCTTGATCCATTGAGAAATAAATATTTACGTAGCCGTTCTTATACCTGCCTCAAGCACGGTACCAGTTTCTTTAACATATACCTACCGATCAGTCTGAAAACTATGCCGTGCCCAGTTCCCCCTTAAATAATTTCCCTCTCAGTTCACAACTATGTCTTGTAGATTTGGATTCCCTATCTTAAGAAATTGGCTATGAACGTCTGGCATATTAATGTCAGTAACAATTGTTTTTTTTTCAAATTCATAGGTTGATGCCTCAGTCACCTGTACTCCAAAGTAAACAGTCCATGTCTATCCAATCTCTCCGTGCCACTAAATCCTTCCACCCCAGGTAATGTCCCATTATAATATCTTTTGCAATCGTCCGAACTCTACTACGTGCTATCTGCGGTGACCAGAATAACACACGTCACTCCATGACCGGTCTAGCCATTGTCCATTGTTACAACATGCCCCAGCTCCTGTCAATATTCTGCCAAGAGGGCAATGCTAAACGCCTCTTATCTGGAACCTTGTTACATGCATCCTAAAACCCCTTTGTGCATCAACTCTTCTAATATCCCTACAGTATAGCCAGTCAGTACAAATGGCAGAACAAATAATAAGCACAATAGATTCTGTAATCTTGTGTAACAAACTCAAAATGCTGGAGGAACTCAGCAGGTCAAGCGCCATCTCTGACAGGGGCTCGCAATCTCTATTAATGGTGGGAGTCTATGTCATAAAAATGTTGCAAACCCCTGCTGTGTCGAGACGTATAACAAAGTTTACTTCAAAGTTTCGGGTCGTGACCCTTCGTCAGTCTTCGTAGAAGATATGCCCTTGATTAGGCTGGTTGCTTTTCTTAGCGGGATGGAAGCAACTTTACGTACTTAATTTTTAACAGCAGCAAAGACCAACAATTGCTCCAAGCAAGATACTTTGCCATGTCTTGTAAAGGATTATGTACGGATTGGCGATTTATTAACAATGCTCTACCGAGTCCTGAGCTGACGTTACAAATTTTAACAGTATTGTAACTTGAAACACTGACAATGTAAGTACGTTGAAGCTCCAAAATGTTACGCAGTAATGATTGTGGTATGTTTATTATTTTGAAAACATATGAATTATATGTAATAACAAAATTAATTGCAGAGTATTTCATAATTATATTTACATAGATTTTAAAATTATATTTACAACGTGTGCGGGAGTGCTTCAGTTGCCACGCGGGGGCGCAACCGCTCAGATCAGAGGGGACAGTGATGGCAAGTGTATACAGACTACATAGATGGGAGGTTGGTTTCCTGATGATGTGAACTGTGTCATTCTTGATGTCTTATGCATCCTCCAACTGTCAAAATTTTCTGTATTATAGTTGATTCGAAAATTACATATTACTTTGTATCATGGTAGAGCTTAACCTTGCTGTACAAAAAAATTACGTTGTGTTCATTGCAGACGAATATAACACCACTCTGGAGAAAACTTTTTCATATAGAACAGTCGATAGAAATTCGTCCACAGGCGGAGGTAATACTTCAGTTGGGAAAAAATAACGCCTCTCATCATGCAGAAAGTTGTATGCTGTGAATAATAAAAAAAATTAATCTTTCATTAGTACGTTCCATCCACAAGGTTAAAGTACAAAGATGGCCACTGGGAACTTATTGTCCTCCCAACTGCATTCCGATTTGGAAATATAGTACGGACTCTGCTTAGATCACTTATTTCTTGTTTTCTTCTTGTAATATTGCTATCGAGTCACTTAGTTATTTGGACGAAAAATTATAATATTTATTACACATCATTCTTTGACCTGAACTTTTGCCTCCTTTTGAGTCAATTAAATTAATTAACACTTAAGACATTGATAGAGTTACAGGTGAGAGAACAGTAAGCAAACATTTCTAAATAATGTTGACTAAAATGTGTAATATTCATGCGTGAATGGGCGCTACAATAGGCATACATATTGAAATGCACATTTATTGTAGCCACTGCTTCTAAAATTTGTTTTTCCATAGAATGGATTAAGAAACAATAGCCAGAAGAGTGTTTGACAATGTCGTGCAATCACACGCTTGTCTATCATTTTTAGAAAGCTCTATTCATTTTGCAAGCACGGTATTCTACATTGCTGGCAACCAATTCTGCTGGGTTATAACAACGGCGAAGTGTGCTGGCAATGAACACTTTATGAAACGCATTTTAGAAAATATTAATATCACTTCACATTTGCTTGCTGAATTGGTCTGCTTTTGTGACTTTGCGATTCAAGGAAGTGACAACCGGCTGTTTGAGTGTTTTCTTCTCAGCGGATGAGAAATGAATAAGCAAGATAGGAGTACAAAAATCCTGTCAATTAATAATAAGATATGACATTCGGCACTTCTACTTGAATGTAAAAATAGAAACAGTATTTATGAGGGGAATGGTCGAAGTGGTTTGTGATGCAAATGATTCGCGATGGGAAATCTACCCATCCAGTCGTCATTCAGGCAAATATTCAAGCAGCAAATGGACAGAAGGGGTCATAGGTAGGCGAGTAAGAACATGAAGCTCAAGCCAATCAGCCATAAGACTATAACACCATAAGATATAGGAGCAGATTATGGCCATTTTGACGATGGGATCTGCTCCACCATTTATTGCTGTGACCGTAAGACCATAAGACACAGGAGCAGAAGTAGACTATTCAGTTCATCGAGTCTCCTCCGTCTTACAATCATGAGCTAATGCAGTTCTTCCGGTCATCCCCACTCCCCTGTTTTCTCCCCATACCTTTGAAGCCCTGGCTAATCAAGAACCTGCTTGTCTCTGTTTTAGGTACACCCGATCACTAGGACTCCACAGCCAATCGTGGTAACAAATTCGACAGTTATACCACCCGCTGACTGAAGTAATTTATCCTCATCTCAGTTCTACCTGGACGTACTTCAATCCTGAAGTCGTGAACTCGTGTACTAGAGTCCCCTAGCATGAGAAATAACATTGCCATATCGAATCTGTTCAAGCCTTTAACATCCGGATTGTTTCTTTGAGATATCCCGCATTCTCCTGAGCTCCAGAGAATACAGCCCAAGAACTGCCAATCGTTCCTCATGCGGTACCCCTTTCATTCCTGGAATCATTCTTGTGAATTTTCTCTGCACCATCTCCAATGTCAGTATATCCCTTTGAAAATAAGGAGCCCAAAACTGTATACGGTACTCCGTCTGGTCCCACGAGTGCCTTTTAGAGCCCCAAAATCAGATCCCTGTTCTTATATTCTCTACCTCCAGAAATGAATGTCAGCATTGTGTTCGCCTTCTTCACAACCGATTCAACCTGGAGGTTAACCGTTAGGGTATCTTGTACAAGGACTCCCAAGTTCATTTACATCTCTGCATTTTGAGATATCTCAATCTAAATTCTAGTCTGCCTGTTTAATTCTTTCCCCAATGTGCATGACCATGAACTTTCCAACATCATATTTCATTTGCCCCTTCATTGGCTATTCACCTAAACTATCCAAGTCTGTCTGCAGGCTCTGTTTCTTGAATACTATCTGCTCCTCCACCTACCTTTGTATCATCGGCATATTTAGCCACAAATCTGTTAATACAGTAGTCCAAATCATTGACATACATCGGAAAAAGCAGCAGTCCCCACACTAAAGCCTGTGGTAGACAACGTCTATTGGATCTACGCTACTTGTAATTTCTTCAAAGAATTGCAGCAGGTTTGTCAGGCAGGATTTTCCTTTCAGGGTACCATGCTGACTTTGGCCCATCCTGTCTTGCACCTCCAGGTACTCCGCAATCTCATTTCTAAAGAACGATTCCAACCACATCGCAGCCGCTGATATTGGCTAACAGGTCTATAGTTTCCTTTCTGCTGTCTCCCACCCTTTTTAAATAGAGGAGTAACCTTTACAATTTTCTAGTTCTCCGGTACAATGCTAGAATCTGTGGATTCTTGAAAGATCATTGTTAATGCCTCCAGAATGCCCGTAGCTACTTCCTTCCTGTGTGTGCATTATATCAGGTCCAGCAGAATTATCCACCATCAGTCCATTAAGCTTCCTGAGCACACTCTCAGGGCTGCACACAACTGTCATTAGGGTATTTTTACCTTTGCTATTTCTCAACTGAATCCATAGAGTCTCAACACCTTCCAATCCTATGTCATCCCTTTATAAAGATTTGACTTGATTTCTTATACTCAGAGCCATAACACCCACTCTGCCTACTAACCTATTTTTCTGATACACCGTGTAACCCAAGACTTCAGGCTCCCAATGGCAGCCATCATTTAGCTAATTTTCAGCGATGGACACAACGTGATATTTGCCAACCTGTAGCTGAATTTCAAGATCGTCCATTTTATTATTTATGCTGCGTGTATTCAAATGTAACACTTTCAGTCCCTTATGTGTTGTTTACTGCTTTAACTACACCTCGCCTCTATCGCCCCATGCCAGGGGCTGTAATTAAGTCTCATCTCCTGCCTGTTCTTTCCATATTCTGTGGCACTATCTTTGATTTATTTCTGTTCTCCTGTTCCTCGACGCTATCAGTCCGTTTCCCAACCCCCGGTCAAATTATTTTAAACGCTTTCAGACAGCTCTATTAAATATGCCTGCTGCTACATTGGATGCCTTTGGGTTCTGTAGTCCGTCCTCTTCGTACGGGTCATACTTCCCCAGAAGACGCCCCAATGTTTCAGGAATCTGAAGCCCCGCTGCATACATCAGCCTCTCAGCCACACATTAATACGACTGAACATGCTATTCTTGCACTCGCTAGCATGTAGCACAGGTAGCAATACTGAGATCACTGCCTTAGAGGTCCTGCCTTTCAGCTTCCTTCCTAAGTCCCTGAATTCGCTCTTCTGTACCTCCTCCCTTTTTCTACCTACGTCATTCGTACCAATGTGTACCGGAACATCTGGATGTTCACAATCTGCCTTCACAATACTTCGCTCTCGATCCTAGCCATTCCATACCCTGGCACATGGGAGGCAACAATCCATGCAGGTACCTTTATCAGGCTGACAGAACCTCCTATCTATTCCCTCGCTATGGAAACTCCTATTATTACTGCATTCCTCATCTTCATCTTTCACTTCTGCTCAATGGATCCAGGCATTATACCGCAGATGCGATCGCCGAGGTCAATCCTCTGTCAAGTCATACCCCACCACTGCTTCGAAACCGAGGTAACGATTTCCGACAGGGATAGTCACAGGGGTGCTCTCTGCTTTCTGAGCTGTTCCCTCCGCTTCTCCTACCATGCAGCCTCGGGGAGACTAACTGCACGTTGCTCCTCTCTATCTCCTGTTCACGCTCCCTAATAAGCTGCAGAATCAGTTCGCTAATACGGTCTGTCAGGAGCTGTACCGCGGTGCACCTGGCGTCGATGTTGCGTTCTGGGAGACTGAAGGATTCCCGGGATTCCCACATCTAACACTCAGGGCAAAAGACTGAGCCTAGCAACGCGCTCTCTATTCCTCTAAAATTGAGCAGAAAAAATAAAAAAAAAATCCACCTACTCGCTGAAGCCCGTTTTCGCAGAAACCTGAACGAGCCAAAGCCTGTCACTCCTACTCTCGCAACTGACCTCCTGCCGACAATTTCCTCTCCGCTTAACCATTCTGCGTTTTTACTTAGTTCGTCGAGCTCAGTTGCCACAGCTGATAGGCCCCGGACAATGGAAGAAAGCCCGCGAAGCTCTCGTTTTAAATAAGTGAGCTATCAGTACTGCATTTAAGCAAGAATTTGTTACCGGACTACTGAAAAGTGGCCAATGCGTATTCATTTAAGAAGCCCCGCAAGTACATGTGACAAGCCAAATATCGGTGCTGGGAAAGATACTGGGATGAAGGACAGAATCTATCACAATCTGGAAAGGTGATGAGTAGAAAAGTGTCCGTAAGCAGGGATTGCCATGGGGAATCCACTCTCACAAACTTGAATCAGTTGTTTTGAAGAGTTCTGCAGAAAATTGCTGAGAGCAGGACAGTGGATTATATCTTAATTGAATTTTGCACGATCCCGTATAATAGAGTTTATTACTCTTTTCAAGGAGAACCGTGACGCAAGGAAAGAACAGGGAAATCAAGTAGAGCAAAGAGGAAACGAGGATAGGCGTAATGGACGAGGGCTCAGTCCTGGGAAAAGGCTGGGACTCATGGTCAAGTGGTCAGGACTTGGAGATCGGGAATCTGAGCCAGAACTCGGAACAAAGACTTTAGACTTGGAGGAACGAGGAACGCACCGGCCAGGACGTGGCGACGAGGAACGCCCCGGCCAGGACTTGGACACTTGGGAGGATAAACGGCCAGGACATAATACTCAAAAACAGGACATGATACGCTGAGCCGGGACTCCGAATTAAGACACCAACCATGGAGCCGGGACTGCGTCTTCAAGGGACAGGCCAGGGATACGGAGTCCATACAACGACAGTCCAATCGAATAGCGGCACACGGTCTGCCTACTGAACTGGATATACGACGCCAAAACATCGGACGGGACTATCACTGAACCCAAGTTTGTTCCTAGCTGTGGGAGCACTTAACTCATCCTGGCGGGTTAAACTTGCCCGGACCCACTCTCGCAAGGGAAGGCCGATTGCTGGACTTGCTGCGGAAGGAGTATTGGATTGCTCCGGCAAGAAACATAGCTGGATCCGGCTAAATGACTTTGACTCGCGGTAGGTACGGTGACTTCGCTAATGCTCCATAACGCTCTCGCCCGGAACGACTAAAGCCAGAGGCTTATAAACTGCCGGTTCGGTCGCGAGTAAATTACCTTAATCACCAAGCTCGAGGGATACGTGAAACAGGGAATTAAAGGTTCGGATCATAACACAACTAAGATAAATTCAAAGGGAAACTGAACCGGACCATGGAAATACGTATATTAAATAGATGTAAAACGTGTAAAATCAGGAATAACATATATTTTAAAACTGGTAGTTTTCACGGATTCAATGACCATTTAGGAATCCCGATCGCGGAGGGAAAGAAACATTTCATGAATTGCTGAGTGTGTGCCTTCCCGCTCCTGTACCTCCTACTTGCTGGTAACCCTGAGAAAAGGACATGCCCTGGGTGCTGCACGCCCTTAATAATGGACGCTGCTTTCTGAGATACCACCCCTTCAACATGTCCCGAGTACTTTGTAGGCTTATACCCAATATCGATACGACTAAAACTAAGACAACCTGCATTCTTTTTCTGGCCTCCGCAGTAGCCTCGCCTCCACCGCCCACCTCCCCATACCAGACACTAACACAGCATGTCAGAATGCTCTCCACAGTACAACCATAGAAGATTTTGAGTGTACTTGTTGACACCCCACATCTCTTCAAACACGTAACGAAGGATAGTCGCTGCCTCCCCTTCTTCATAGCTGCATCGATTTATTGGGTCTCGGTTATATCCTCGGAGAGCTTAACACCCAGGGGGTAAAACGTGATCATTCTCTCCACTTTCGATCCCTCTTTGAGGATTGGTGTACATTCCTTCGTCTAACCCTTCCTGAAGTCCACAAGCGTCGCTTTCGTGTTACTGACGTTGAGGGCAAATTGGCACTTCATGTTCAATTGTGCAACTCGTTGGGAGAACAGTATGTTGTGCATTCGTTGGTGAAAAGTATGCTGTGCATTTTGATCGCCCGGAATAGAAAAGATGCGATGAAGCTCAACAAGTCTGTTAGTAGGACAGCGTGCTTCTAACTGTAGGAAGCGACTGGGGTTATTCATTCCTAGAGCACAGGTGGTTGCGTGGTCACCATTTACATGTAATGTCAGAAAGGGTAGGCAGGGGTTTGGTCACAGTCGTTTACCCAGGTTCGGTTGAGCAAAAATGAGAATATATTGATTACAGGCGGGAGAGAAAGTATTTAAAAGAGATTTAGGGGAAGTTTTTCAACGAAAGAGGTTTGGTAAATGGAACAGAGTTCCAGACGAATCTGTAGAACTGGCTACGATTACAACGTGTGAAGTACATTTGGATTGGCCCATGGCTGGAAAAGTTTATTGCGGTGATATCAAAACGCAGCCAAGTGAGACCATCTGGGGTTTTCAATAGTCCAATGTTTTAATAGTTCCAATTTATTATCAGAGAATGCATACAATATACAACATGACATTCGTGGCCTTCTCAGCCATCATGAAAGCAGAGGAGTACCCCAAACAGTTAATGACAGCAGACACGTTAGAAATGTGACCACAAACTTTAGAAAACGTTAGAACGTTCTGGGTAGCCTTCTCCACACCCTCTCAGGGACAAGTACAACTCTCTCCCCCCACTGTTGTTACAACCCCTGCGAGCAAACATTTGCAAAGACCCCAAGAGAGACGATGATTTGCTGAACAGAAAAAAAAATAACCGCCATGCAAACGAATTCAACATGCCCCATCTCCCTCAGTCCCTAATAAAGGGACTGAGAGGTATCACATCGCGCGAGAAGGGAACAATAAAATTAAAAAATCGCTTTGCATTACCGTGTTCAAGTCTGCTGCGTCGCTCTTTTTCGAGTTCTCTAACTCGATAACCGGCAGTAAACTCTCCCCCAGCAACGAGAGAAACTTTGCGTGTGTGTCTGACTGCGTGAGAGAGAGTGGGAGTGAGCCAGAGAAAGAGGAAGAGAGAGAGAGAGAGAGAGATTCTCCATTAAGTAAGTAGAGTGGAAACACCCATGAAATCAAATTGAGTGCGAAAATACCTGTCTGGAGTTCAGAACTGCAAGGTATGTTCTCCGACTGGAAGGGAATGACGGGAATCATATTCGAGGGGAAACTAACTACAGATACCTTATCAATTTCAAATGCACTTTAGAAATGTTGAACATATTATTTTTAATTCAACAGTAGCTTGTTAATTGAAACTTGTACTGAAAAATTTATTTAGCTCTTTGAAAGTACTTATAACAAAGGAAAACATATATTTAGATGTTGGGATGAAAGATTTGGGAAGCTTCAAATGTAGCAAAAAATATATATAATTACCCGTTTATCTCGGTTTCGAATTGACAGTCCGAATTAACACTGGAGATTACTGAACTAATTTTCTCAACATTCGTATGGGACTCTTGACATAAGCGCACGAATTATGTAATATTATTCATGTGCATGGTTTTCTCACATATAATCAAAATATTTTCTTAGCCATCGGGATCGTTGATATAGTTAAAGCGTTTTTTTTTTTTGCAAACATCTTAGAATTACTGTAAATTCCAAGATACTTTCGGTTATAACGTAAAAAGGTTCTCGGGAGAATCAAGGGTGAGAAACTGAGTGAAAGCCTTAGATTTATAACCTTTCATCGGGTTACCGATCAGAAAGATCTGTTCTGTTTCTCTCTCCATCAAATTCAGGCAGAGAAGTGTTCTCACGAGAAGGCGTTGCGAATATTCGAACACCGCCCGATCTATATTTCCCTCGGTTGAACATTGATATAAGTGTGCAAGAATAGAGTTTTATTCGGCGGGTTTTCCCTGTCAGAAAAAAAAATCCTCTCCGATGGTGGCGAATCTCTAGATTTATTTTCCGTCCTGTAAGATCAGTTGGGGCAAAGCTATTGGGAGACGTTTAAGGGGAGATAAGCGTTTTTTTTTCTTCAAATGATCAGGTCTGTTCAGTAGACATGAAGAGGAGATTACGACTGAGCATAACTGAAATCATCAGCTTGAATGACTGGGCAGTAGGCAGGGCCGGAAATATTTATCGCTGTTCTTTTCTTAATTTTCTATCTTTGTTTTTATTTTTTGACAACTGCCTCTGATGAATCGGGAAAACGTCGAAAACAAAATGATCATTTATCTAACCAATTATTACATGTGACATTAATCATCAACTTTTGAAGGATGCAAGAAACTGAACGTAGCGATGCTCTGGCCTCCAATCATTGATAATATATGGCTAGGAACTGCAATTGGATTCTCAGCTTCACAGCTCCTCTCATGTGTTTACATCTGCGTACAATGTCTGTTTGCTTTGATGTTTCGATGACTGTGCATAATTCGAATCGGGAATCTGCAGAGCGGCATAAGTCAGTTTGACAGCTCCAGTTCCTTTAGTCTGTGAAAGTAATCCAAATTCAACCATTCGTCGAGCATTTAGTGGCTGATTGAATCACACGATCGAAAAATAAATTAGAGATGTACTGATCAGTAATGAATTTTACGTTGCTTATGCAACACAATTATGTCAACGCCATTTCAACATGTCCCTTAATGCTTTATATATTAGCGTTTTTTTTCTTTACTTAAAATAACTTTAACAAAATCAACTTACAAGACTAGAGAAATCCTTGAAGTAGCAGATATGGTACAAAACAATTGGCTAACATAGTATAATCACATTTCTTTGTCACTTGTGACTGACTGCCGCATCCTGATTCATTTATGGAGCTCATAGGTGTTTGCTCAGCCGCACCTGCCAACACAGCTCCAAATGCACATGGACATCGTTGTCAGTGGACAGCACAAAACTGATGGAATAAACGTTAGCACTTTGTTCAGTCAGGCTCTCTAATTACAGTTTTGTCACAATTTGGTATTACAGGGTTTTCAGTTCTCCTCGGTTATTATCAGACACGTGTTTATTATGGAACTGAAGATGGGCGTTGGGACCGATGGCATTCCCAGTCTCGTGGTTTTTGGCGTTTCCTCATGTGCAAATTATATGTGAAATTAAATTTGTAAAAGCAAAGAAAAAGTAATTTCCAGAGATTCTTCAGATGCTGCATTTCATGAAGAAAGCAAACAAAATACTGAAAGGAATTCATTAGGTAAGGCAACTTGCAAATGATAAATAAACTGTCGATTGTCTCGGGCAGAGACGCTTTATCAGGACTGGAAAAGAGGGATTAGAATCCAGAATATAAAGGTGTGAACTGGGTGCGGGAAAGTTAGCAGGTGACAGGTGAAACTAGGTGAGTGCAAAGGTATGTGGATCACTGCGTGGGAATGACGTAAGAATTGGAAGGTGTCGGGTGCAAAAGGTAATCGGTTTATGAAGCAGTCGGTTACGGGAGGACCGTGGACCCTGCAAAATGGAAGGAGGAAGAGCACGGGGAAGGAAGGCAGCCTGATGGGCAGATGACGACAGGGGAAATGGTGGACACTATTACTGTCTGTAAACCGAGTAACAGCTGTTTTGTGCTGCTCCTAGTTTTGCTCCTTCCTCCCTAGTTCAAACTTCGAATGCAAAAAAAAAAAAATCCTGATTCTTGATGGGGACAATATATCTTTGAGGAGTCGGAAGACATTGTCTGAACCTGGTGATAAATGCAGCGGAAAAGGGAAGATGCAAAAGGAAAGATCTGATGAAATGCCGTCGTGGGCGGAGAATATGGTTCGAATAGTAATTTTAATTGAAGACCTAATGGAAAAGAATAGTAATAAAATGATGTTAGTTAAAGGAAATCTTAAAGATCTGGAAACTCAAGTTGTTACAAATGAACAGCAATTGAAGGTAACTAAGCAAAAATTGTTTGAAACTACATCTTGTCCGGAAAGATATCGAACCAAGATTGTAGACATGGTCGAAGGTCTCTTCGAAGGAATATACCTATTGTTGTGCTGCAGGCAGGAATCGAAAATGGAGACCTAACTGTGTACTTTGGTAAGCTCTTTCATACCTTATTTCCTGCTATAATATCGCAGCGTCCTAGCTTCACAGATTGTTTGCTTCGAGACACCAGGATAAGCCACGTTGTACTGTAGTCTGTTTTCATCATTTTATGATTCGGGATCAAATAATGCGCAGGCAAGAAAGCAGAGAGTTTTCAGATTTGAGAATACTGAGCTCCCTTTATATGAAGATTATCCGAAGGACGGAATGGAGCAAACATCAAAATTTGCTCTCATAATGAAACAGTCACATGAAAAGAAATTGCCTCCTTCTTTGCGTCACCCAAAAAGAATGAAAAATTTTCCTCCTGACTCTTCTCCAAGTACTTATTTTGTGTTTAAAACGGCACTGGCGTTTGTTCAAACCATACCTGCTGTAACTGCCTATTGAAATGTCTGGAAGGTTATTTGGATATTTGCATTAATATTTCCGAAAGAAGATTTATGACGGCTGATTTATGAAGATCAGGAGACTTGTACATTATTGCAGATCATCGGTCTGATTGGAAAGAAGATTTATGGTTCATTTATGATTGTTTAATTTGTTATTCGGACATTCGATTGAGAAAAAGAAGATAAGAGGACTTATTCCTTTAACCTAACATCTAGTTAGAATTTTTTTTTCTTTTGTTTCTTTCTTAATTACCTAACTGCTAGTTTTTCCTACTAATGCAGCTATTTCCTATATATATATATATATATATATATATATATATATATATATATACTTAGATATCATATTTGGTTTCTCTAGGTAATATATTTTAGATCTTAATTACTGTTTATTTTTAAAGTTTTTTCAATATATTAGTATGTTGTTTTGTGTAATAGAACATAATAGTGCCTTATATCTGAATTTAAAGCTTTTTTAAGAAATCTGATGTTGAATTTAAGATGGCACTGATATTTCTTTTTAAGAGCTATAAATATTTTTGATTTTCTCGGTAAAAAAAATAAATATAAACATAGGATAGTTTGTAGATGCCGGAACGTAAAAACTTTTTTTATTGATACGCTTTTGCTTCTTTTACAAGCTCAGTAGAATTTTTTTTTAAACTAGGGTGTGAGGTAGAGAATCTTTTTAAATTCTCTGTGGACAGACAGAGCAGTCTCGGATTCGTTTTTCCATCAAAGGGCGCTTGTTTTTTTTTCTGAGCGGTGGAGGAGGATGTGGGGTTAGAGTTAGAGTTAGGGAGTTTTTCCCATTGGGTGGTTCCGGAGCATGGTAACATATTTCACTAAAAGGAGATTAGACATGACGCACTTTATATTTTGTTACAGTGTCAATGGTATGCACAAGTTTGTAAAATTAACTTCCTCTTGGATGATGATTATATATATATATATATATATATATATATATATATATATATGAACCCTCTGGGCTACTCCGGTTTCCTCAAAAGACTTACAGGTTATGAGGTTAGTTGGTCACCTGTGTGTGAGTGAGCGGCATGGACTAGTTGCACCGGAAGGACCGGTTATCCTGCTATATCACTAATTCAAATCTTTATCACTTTCATGCTAATCTCTCTTCTTTACCTGGGAATAGATAACGCGCTTCTCCGGTTTTTGGTCTTCGCGAAATGGTTTGCTCCCTGTTGTTCAGTGAAGGATAGACAGTAGAGTTCTCAACCAGTGCTTGTTCAGCCTTTTAGAAAAACATATTTAATACATCTCACTGATGCACAGCTCAGTGATCATAAACTAAATTAAGCTGTAAAACCTAACACCAAGGATAAAAAACTGTTAGAATAATATTTTGTCTGCGCACAGTGATACTGTCCATACATCATACCGGATGTTCTCGACCGTTTCAGGCTAGAAGTCGGTATGTTCAGATTTTCAAAGCACCGCTTTTAACAGTCCTAGCAATAGGATGGGGTTCGTAGTTCTGACCATCCCTGATATTTTGATCTCCTAAGTCTATCTCTTACATCGCTCTAAGTTCTATGCTTGGGCTCCTGCCCATTGTCTATCTTTTACCCACGTGTCGAATTATCGTGATCATTACCCTGATCAGAATTCGTCCCGGCGGTGCAAACTGAAACTGTAATCCTTATACTCACATTACATAAGTTAAGGATATTGGAGGAAATGGCAAGTCCTGAAGCTAAGTCTCGCTTAACTCTAGCCGGAAACAGGAGAAAGGTATCCTGGGACTATGTTGATTTCACTGGTTTTGCTGGTAAATCACTAAAAATATGACCGGTATTGGTAGAACCAATGGACGTAGACATTACAGTAAATGATAAAACTGCAACTTGTTTTGCTGAAATAATGGCATAGCAATCCAGAATAATGAAATAATATTTTAAAAAAATATCATGATTGCTTCATCTTCAACTTGGATATTAATCTAAGAAGTCGCCCTGCATTTCCGGAAGTGTTACTAATACCAGCAGAAGTTTTAGCGGAATTCTACCATAGTGAAATTAGTGACGGATTTATTACTATTTTATCTTAGTTGCTGCAATTGCTTAATTTGCTCCTAAAGTCGCTGGGTAAAATTAAAACTAAATGCGTTAAACTGGGGAAAGTGATTAATGAACCACAAGAAGAAAAATTTTTATCATGAAAATGAATCCTGGTAGCAAAAATGTAATAACATTAAAGTGCTGGATACATGAAATAAAACAAAGAAATAGAACAGACAAAATTCAAGACAACTGACCTTCCAATGGTAAATATTATATTTTCCCCTTCCAATCCAACCGGTTGTGAACTGATGTGGAACTCTTGAAAGTATACAGGAAGGAGATGCAACGAGAACTTTCAAATAAATCTTGGATATATACTTAAAAATAAATATTTTACGGGGAAGTAGTTTTATTTTCATTACTACGTTCCAATGTATTATGGAATAAAATAGATATATGATAACTTTTCTATGCGAATATCCAGTTCTGAAACAAGACGAATCGCATCACCTACAGGGTCTTCATTCTAACATCCATCCAAAGAATTTGTGTTACCCCCATCCAAAAAGAAATCAAAAATAAATGATTTGAATTGTAAACATTGTACATTATTCATTTGACACCAATCGAATTAATCGTGTAAGTGGAACTGCTGAAGTTACGGATCTTTCAGAAAGTATTTGTTGGCAACAGTCGTGCTAATAGTGCTAATGTGTGTTACATTAACCTGGTGCTATGCTTAAAAGGCTTTGACTATCAACGAGGCTGTAAAGTGATGACAGCATAACTGCAGCGGTAGTGTATTTAAGTATGGCAACCAAAATGGAAATTAAAACCAATGAATCGTACATACTTTGGTCAAGGTTAATTACACAAACAGAGGGAGTTTTGATCTACGCCAAGTCGTTTACGTTTCAAAATACGCACCTGCCATTGTATTAACAAATTATATTTAAAGAACTCCAAAGGGTTGTAACAACGTTAGGAAATGAGATATTAAGTACTTCCAGTGGACTGATGAAATAGTTGAACGTTAAGATCAAGCCAGAATATTGTGCCAGAATATTATCACTGAAATGATGCTTCGAAAATCGCGATCTATGTCCAATCATTCTGTAAATGTCTTTACTGTTTTGAAGTTCAATGTCACTAACCCTTCAATTTTGTACGAATAGAGGTGATGTTTCTCAGCAATCAGCGTTCTTACTGTGCGATCTCTTTAACTTGAGTATCAGCAAAATTATTATCAGAATTAAAATTACCGTTCCTCCCACTGCACATGCGAGAATCAATATGGTATCTTTGGCTTAAAAAAGAAGACAGTGAAACACTTATACATCTCAAAACAAATCCACACATGGGAATCAACAATGCAAAATATTACATAGTTTCATTTCAGATCTCACTACACACTGATAGGAAAATGGCAGAATATACAGTATACAACACAAAAATCTGCTTTAGTTTCTCCAGACACATTGGAGCTATTTACTAAGACTAAGAAGAGGCTTATCTGCTTTTCCCACTATAACTCTCTTGACAATTGATATCAGCACAACTATTGAAAGTGTAATCATCTAACCTAATACACGTCTGATCTCGATTTCACGTTTCCCTTTGCACTTACTAAATTGAATAAACAAACGACTAGTCCAATAACTAAGCATGCATTACGACTACGGTTTCAATGTCGTAAATGCTTTGGATTGACTAAATTTATCCTATCAAGTCCTATTATATTCAATTTTTCTACCAAACATTCAGAACTGATCTAGCTTTTCTTTTGTGGAATACCAAGTGAAAAAACATGTTTTCGTGATTTATTCATGGATAACTGTCTTAAGACTTCTGAACAGTTGTCCAATAAATATAGTTTGCCTAGATCACATTTTTCAAATATAGTTTACCTCATTTTCAGATACCACATCAAACTGAAATTACAAGAAATATAGGTTTAAGCCCCTATCAGAAGAGCTTAATAGCAATTATTTATTATCTGATTACGAAAATAAGTCTAGGTACATCTGATAAAATTAAAAATGAATGGGAAAGAGATCTTCATGTATCTTTACCTACAGAGAAAAGGGAGAAAATTCTCCAACTAGTTAACACTTTTTCAATTTGTGCTAGGCACGCCTTGGTACCATTTAAGGTGGTTCATACGGCCCATATGTCTAAGGATAAATTATCTGTCTTTTATTGTCATATAAATCCTGTCTGTAACAGATGTAATTCTGAAGTGGCTTCCTTAATACATATGTTCTGGTCCTGTTTTCTTATAGCAAAATATTGGAAAGTCATTTTTGATACGATTTCAGTAGTTTTGCGCATTGATGTACAACCTCATACTATTACTGCAATCGTTGGATTACCAGTGATGGACTCCAGTCATTTATCCCCTTCCCCTTGCCGTTCCATTGAAGTTGTTATATTAATACCAGAAGATCAAATTTATTTAAATGGCAAGATTCTAATCCCCCTACTTTCCCAAACTATAATATGTTTAAACCTAGAAAAAAACTAGAAATGGTACTATCGATCCTTCGGTTAAATTTTAGAAACTTGGAGGATATTTATTCAACATTTTCATATAAGGTAAGCTGACCTTTTTACGAATCCTTCTCAATAACCTTCTATTCGTGTATAGATGAGCGGAGTTAAATACAAATAATGATTTTAGCCGGTCAAACACGGCAGCCCAGCTTTTGTATTGTTTTGTTTTGTTTTATTTTTTGTTATTCTTTTTAGTTTAGAGGAACATTTGTCTTTTTTGTATAAAAGTTTTTCAACCTTTTTCATATCCAGTTATTAAGTGATTCGGAGGCTTAGATAATACATGTTACTCGGAGTCTGTGTTTGTAGACGTTGACCGTTAGTAATGTAATCCCGTTCCCTTTGTATTATTATCTTTGTTATGTTTATTAATTCGAAACTTAATAGAAAATATTGAGAAAGAAGGAATGTTCACTGTAATCAGGTAATCTGTAAATTTCGCTCTTCTTATGTGTTTCGGACGCTGTTCTGTGACTGTTCTTAACCAGGTTTGATCGGCACACATATATCATTTGGAAACGTTTCCATCTTGCCCTGAGCGCTAGAGATTCTGAACATGTTCAGAATTCAGAGTAACACACAAAATGCTGAAGGTACGCAGCAGAAAGGAAAGGAATATAATAAGGACATTTCGGTCCGATACCTTACACCAGGACGCAATCAGGACACCATCTTACCTTGCTCCAGGATGTAGCTGAAACTGACAGGCACCGTGAGGGAGACATGCTTTATCATATTTTTTGCAAATGTCCAGATGTTTGCTACCTTACAACTATTGCACGATTTCAATTTCTTCATTCGTGCTACACGACTTACAGCGACGGGAACAACACATCATCTCTTGAACAATTTTCACGTTTGCTATTCACTGTCAATAACTGATCTTTAAAATTAGTCATTCTTCTGTAGTAGCTGTTCAGTTACTGCAATTACACGGTCACATTGACCGCACCCCTATCGCTTGTCAGCGCATCCATCTTCTATTGAGAGCAAATGATTCTGAACATGCTGATATCCAGAGTTAATCAGAAAATCCTGTCAGAACTCCGCCAATCAGGCACATCTAAAGTATCGACGTTAAAGGCCCAACATCATGACTTCATCAAGACACCAACTTGCCTTGCCCCATGATGTAGCTGAAACAGACAGGCACCGTGAGGGAGACATGCGACACCAGACAGATGTAAACATCTTTTCCCCAAACAGACCGATTAATTTCCAATAAACTGTAAGCGTCGTACAAAACCTCCGCCATCCGGTTTATCACTCTTTCTATTCGACTGCGAATTTGCCTGTTATTTCCTTCCCAGAAAATTTCTAATTCCTTTCGGTAGAAGGCAGCTATTTTGCAGAGGAGCTACCAAGTAGCTGAAAACTCTCCAAAAGGAACGATTTCCAATGGAATTGCGGGAACTTTAACAAAGAGATAGTTATATTAGATATTTACCATTCATTTAGTTAAAGTAAATTCCTTTATCTTCCCTCCAATTACAAAGACATTTCACTATGCACATAGTCACCTGCCATAGGTTACCAGCATTTTATAAATTATTTTAAGTTTAACTTCATCAGTATTAAACTACACAGATGTACATGGCTGAATGAAATATCGTTCTTCTGGGGTCAGCTGCAAAATACCGTCCATGTATTTCCACACAGCACGTGCAGTCACCATCCAGCACAAACAGGGCTAAGTAAACACAATAGAACCGAGTCACCGTGCAGAGACAGATGAAAGGAAGAATTCGAAGAAAACACCGAGAAGGCGAATCTGAGGTGTGCCAAGTGAGGAAGACGTTCAGTTTTGTATGGTCTCTCAGTATTATCACACGATCGTGTTTGCGGCCGCCCGTTGGCTTTGGAAAATGTTGATTTCAGTCTTTTTTTCTTTTCTAATCAAAGCTGAACTACAACCCCAAAATATGCCAAATTTCCACACTCCGAACGCAATAACCTCTTGCCTATGTTTTTTAATATTCTGGATATTCGTTTGTTCAGATAGTTTTTCAGAGCTTGCGCTGGATCTTTCCAGTCATCAACATTCAGTGATAGAGCATTACTCGGAATGTATAGATAGAGCTTTCCCGTACTTTATATGTTGAATATGACAAATCGTACCCTCCATGAAACATCTAGGATCGCTAATGCGAGGCTGATATGAAGCGCATTTATTCTACATTTCTATTCTTTCATAAACCTGTCGGCCTGCAGCAGAATTGTCGATAGCGACCTGGCACTAGTATCCGAATGATGGTGCCCTACAGAGAGGCAACCCAGGAGTTGAACGAACTCCACTTCTCCCTACAGAGATTTCACTCAAATTTGAGCCCCAAATTCACGATTTTGTAACCGTGGACTGCACCGCTACAACCATGGTCCGTATTTAACTTAGAAAAGTCTATTTTCAAATTCCTTTACCGATGTGTCACAATATTTAGCATTTCGCTCCCTGCCTACAATGGCCATCCTGAGATCACGTTTGCCCGCACAGCACTGCCATGGACCATATAAGGACTACAGTTATTTGTGTACTTGTTGCTGTAAGGCAAATTAGTTTGTATAAGTCCTCAGGGTCCGAGATGGAGTCCCATGCGACCTTTTAGGGAGGTTTGTGCAGAATTCTAAGGCGCCATGATAAAGGTATTCAAAATGTCCTGATCCTCGCGTGAGGCGCTGGAGGACTATAGATCACTAATGTTTTATAGTTATTCAAGAAAGGCTCCAAGAATACGCCGGGATCATTCAGGATGGTGAGCCTGACGGTTGTGAAAGGTAACTTATTGGAAATATTCCAAATGACAGGATACATAGCAATTTAGATAGGAGTAGATATAGTCATCAAGATTTTGTGCATGGTAAGTAGTGTCCAGCTTAACTTTAAGAGTTTTTCGCGGAATTTACCCAAGATTATGGTGAAGGAAATGCAGTGGATGTTGTGTCCATGGCAAACCCCTTGGTAAAGTCCGGAATGGGAGTCCGATCAAGAAGGTTCAGTCGGCATTCAGGATAATGTAGTAAAATGCATTTAACAGTGGTTTGGCAGTAAAGCCAGGGAGTGGTCATAGACGCTATTATCTGACTGCAGGCCTGTATGTAGAGGAGTACAGTGGGGTCGGTACTGGCTACGTTGTTCAATGTACATCTGTATTAATGATTCGTATGAAAATTAATTAAACTGTTTGAAGAAATTTGCAGATCTGGACAGTGGGGACCGCTTGCGGTGGGATATGACACAGCTGAAAAAACGGTCTGTGAAATGACAGCTGGAATTTATTCGCTTTCGGATTCCATTTGTGCTCAACTCTCTACCCTTCACTTTCTAACGCTATCAAAATTCACCTGGATATTATGAATTCTAATTTTCTCCCTCTTTTCAATGGGGAAAGTGTTATAGATTTTGAGAAATTTTGCAAAACATGTTTGAATTGATCATTTGCAGCGCGTGCGACAAATAGATACGTTATACGGCTAGTAATTATTTTTGATCTCAGTAGTATTCCCCTGAGTTTGTAACCTTGACATACCCTATAAGAGAGTTGATAAAATTGCTCGTAACTTGCATCTCGTGTGATGGGAAATCAAGCTATCCAACCACAGCCACTCACATTAGTAACAATATTTCAACAATCTTGTGTACAGAGCAAACCACTTCACTTGAAAATTAATTCTTTGTTTTTGAAACACCTTCCCAATAATAATGCTAAAATCTAAGGGTATCACTAACTTGGGACATTAATTTTAAATGGGAGATCGCCGATCGATAGATCTGCCCTAATAGCAGTGGTGAGCAGTACAGTACAACAAACAGAATCAACGTTATTTCCCGCCCTGTTGACGCTGTCTGAAATGTGATTATTTTCTGCTGTTCTTTTCAACCCTAGAATTGGAGCTTATAGAATGGGTTGTTCTTATTTTTTGAACGCGTGAAACATATCAACTCTCGGCGTTTGTTTTATCAAGTAGCAACATTTCATATCACTCTCATTAGCAGGTTTAATGTAAATGGCATCGAATCAAAAATCTCCTCGCAGCCGCACTCACCGAACACAGTGAGAGTGGAGCCATTTCCATTCCTGAAAGATAGTTCCTGATCCTTTGCTCCCCAGTAGTACATTCTGGAGCCGGCGAATTTCACATCCAGAAGAGCAAGTGTTCCCCTTTTACCCTTTCTACAGCAATTTGCTTTCTGCTGTACCTTTCTAAAAATATATTCTCGCCTTCCGTCCACCAAAGAACTTCAACAGTATCTTGTATTAGAGGAAAACTGCAGAGCATGTTAACATTCGCACCGCCCAGAGCATCCAAGGTCTCAGAGAGTTGATATAGTCTGAACGCAGCTACTTTGACTGCTGCCGCAAATGAAACAGGAGCATTAAAAACAGCTGCACACAGGGAATAAAAAAAGAACCGAAAGACGCGATGTAAGTTATTGGCCAACTAAAAGCCTAAAACGGCCGATGTATGCAGCGGGCATGCATGGTTAAATTTTCTAAAGCAGAATACTCAGTTCAGAAACGGAACATATAACTTTGCATAAACCGACAAGTAATAGCCAGAAGCGCTATGTACGAAACCGTAAATTTGTCCGACATATTTCAGAAAGCGAACCGAGCAATTTTGCAATGCTTGTGGTTCTGAAGAGTTTGTGGGAGAAATAGAAGTTCAAGAGTAAATGTATGAACCATGTGATCATGACGTAGGATGACGATTCACTGAGGCAGAATAATATGTTTCAAATAGAGTTCTGCTGGGCAGACTGGACAATGAGTCCTCTTCCTTTTTCGATTTTTATATGGCTATCTAGTGATTTCAAAACTATTTTCGGAATTTGAGCACTATGCAGGTGTCAAGAATTATCCAGTTCTTTATTTAGAACTAGATTCAAATCTGTACTCTGTCAAGTGATCTCAAATATGAAAATCTGCATTGGAGTCATAAATATATAATACAATCAGCAGTTTTAAAATGGATGTGTAAGATGCAGCCATATAAGATGTAGCGACAACTGTGACTAACATCAACATCTCGCAGAAATTCATGATTTTTCTCTTCTTCCTCTTTGAAAAAACGCATTAAATGTTACTATTGTATGCACGATTGGAGTCTGTAATAAACAAATTGATAATGTGTCTTTGAGACTATTGAGGGATCTGGCGCTTTTGGTCTCTCCGAAGGGATTCGGCGTGGATAAGAAAGAGGTTGAGAAAGGAATATGCGGTTTACTGGTGGAGCGTGAATCCAATCTGCTCCGTTATTCGCCCATCTCGCAACAAGAGGCGTCAAGCAAGATTAAAAATAAACAAGGTCGATAGCGCAAAGCGATCGGGCGTTCAAGCATCTGCCTGCTTTGAACTCGTCTCTCTCTTCTCCTCGGTTACCCGAAGAAGGTCATAGAGTCTTGGCTCGCGGGCAAGTTTTGATAGGCATGATTTGGGGATTGTATTCATTTTTAGAGGACTGTTATTTCATCTTTTGTGTGTTTAAGTTTACACAATTTTTGTTGCTATTTCGCACGATTTTGATGGAACACTTCTCCGCGAATTGTTTCTGCGGTCTGCAGCGAAATTTAACACCAAACTGACCGCCACTGAAAATTCAGAGTTTGTTTAAGGGCTCTGGTTTGATGTTTACTATTGTGTGTGCTATTCGTTCGTTTTTGCTAGCTGCACGCTCTGTTCTTTTATTCTCGTCGGATGTTTGATATTTCTTAAGCTGTTCAGCTAGAGTTCTTTTTTTTCCTGGTTGCCTGCCGGAACATAAATCTCAGGCTTGTATACTGCTTGCATTCTTTGATAGCAAATTTAAGTTCACATTGAATGGGACAAAAATACTAACAACCTTCCTTCAGTCCAATTTAGCTTCGCTGTGTTGTTCCCCTTCAATCATATACCATCCGTCAATTATCAACCCGCTGGGTTCTCAACGCAAACCCAAACCACAGACCCACTTCTCGACCTCTGCATTCTCTCGATTATATTTTAGTCCATCTCCCTCTTTCATTCGAACGCTAGCTTCGACTGCATGGACATTCTGGACCTACAAACTGAATTTTGATAGCAATGATTCCATTGTTCTTATAATCACCATTGCCGGACCGTTTCCATGAAACGGGGAGAGCAGGTGCGCTCTTACGGCAAGAAAGGCTTTAAGCCGTGACGGGTCGGGTGGGTGTTGCATAAATTAACGTTTTCTGTTTACTGATAATTTCCTTTAGGGTTTGTTTATAAACGTCCGACTGATGAACTACTGCTTAATACCCGGAAAACAAAACCGAAAACAGATTGATGAACGAGACTGGCTTGAATATTAAGTACATTCCCTCGGACGCCATCATTCATATATCTCCGGTACAAAGTGCGATTTTGGATTCTGAGCAGTCATCGAACTGCACAAGGAAAACGACATATGGTCGAGCAGTAGGTCTATTACTTCAGCAAATTTTACCTAATTTAAATCCTTGATCATTTATAGGCGCTATACGTTTTACGAAAGAAAGCATAACAATATGAAAACTTCATAAAATTATTCTAGCGATGGATTTGTCATTTACTTTTGTACAAAGACGGTCCCATCGTACTGAACTTACTCGCTCGCTGCTCTGGCCAGTTCGCAAGTAGAACTCTGCAAGAAGTAACAACAAGTGTTGTTTCTGGTAAAAAAAAAGAAGATACCGATATAGGATGCTGATCACAATGAAGAGAGAGCTTAAAGTTAAAACTGTACGTTATAAAGTTTAATGACGATGGTAACACAGATATTCAGGAAGTATTGCGACAAGCCCTAAAAAGGGAGCACCAATGACAGCTCAAATGATTGACTACAATTCCGAGCCTCAACTTTAAATCCAATCAGCAGGAGGATTGAAGGAGAATCAATCGGAGCTAATGTTCATCCCGGTACAGACGAAATAGGAATTCGAATGATGATCATGCACCTATTTTATTGACTGGGCAGCACATACACTCTTACCCGTTTCTAAAATGAGAATACAGAATATTCTTGAAAGCGTCGTGGTTGCTGGTGAAACTATACTGGGCTTCTCGCGAAAGCAGTAAAGACTCTGATTACAAATCCGATCGCCACGCCATTTTGAACTTTTATGCATCCAGAATCGCCACGAATCGGCGGGGACGTTCGGCTATTTTCATTGACACGTGATCACCATCACTGAATTGCACCTCCTGCCTTCTCAGAAATGGAATCGTGTAGTTGCGTCGAGCGTGAAGTTGTTGACAGTTAACTCATATTTTGTCCATTGGATACCCCTGGATGTAATTAAAGTCGGGTTGTTATGGAGATTGTCCAGGAGAGGATGAATCAATGCAGAGCTTCCATGTGTTTCCTCCGAACAGAGTCATCATTCTGATTAATGTGCCAATCGCCACGCCACTTTAGCCAGTTATGCATCGGGAATTTCCACGAATCTTTCGGGATGCTATGCTACTTTCACAGACACATTTTCGCCATTATTGATTTCCATCTCATTGACCTCTCAGAATCGAAATCGATCGCAGAAACAAGTATTTTGTCCATTGGTCCAGCTGGATGTAATTGAGGTTGGGATGTTGAGGTGGTTGGCTAGAAGAGGACACTGACATTGTTAATCTTACCCTACTCTGGATCTGGATGGATTGTAAGACAAAAAATAAACTAATGAGAGACAGTTTACTTTTACCTTCCAAGTGATTCGAGATGTGTAATGCAGATATGCCACTCTAGCAGAAAACTTCGCTTCCAGCAGATATGATTTATTTGGCGAGACGGGTAGGGGTGAAGGTGCGGGGCTGGCCTTGATCTTTAGAGATCACTTTTCTCGACAAATAAATAACACAGGTGTCAGTAGTGTGATTAATTCTCCATGAACCGCTGTCTGTGCCCCATTAGTCGATTCCACATGGAGTGTCGGAAAGAAACAGAAACTTGGACCGATCACTAAGCAGTTAAAAGTAAGCTGGCTGAAAACATACCTCGTTTGAGCACTTGTGAGATTGTCATGGTTGCACTTAGGCGGAAATTAAGTAAGAATGCACATGCATCATTAATAGTAAATGCTTTGGTCATACTTCCTCTATCTCTATAGTTTCATCAGCATTGATTTGTTCAGTGTTAACTGGCGTGGAAAAGCACGAGACAATATAAGAAAATTTGTGCTTTTTAAGTAATTAAAGTATCCGTTTATGATTTCATATCCTTGAATAAATATGATAATGTCAGAAAAATTCAAGATGTTTCCAACTGTTAAGCAAAGCTCTCGTTAGGTCTACAGATTAACAGTAAATCTAGATATGTAATTCGTGAGACACTTTGGCCTGCTCCACGAGATAATCTATTGAGTTATAGACAGTAGACAATAGACAATAGGTGCAGAAGTAGACCATTCGGCCCCTCGAGTCTGCACCGCCATTCTGAGATCATGGCTGATCATTCACTATCAATACCCAGTCCCTGCCTTCTCCCCATATCCCTTGATTCCCCTATCCATCAGATATCTATCTAGCTCCTTCTTGAAAGCATCCAGAGAATTGGCCTCCACCGTCTTCCGAGGTAGTGCATTCCACACCTGCACAACTCTCTGGGAGAAGAAGCTCTTCCTCAACTCTGTTTTAAATAACTGACCTCTTATTCTCAATCCATGCCCTCTGGCACTGGACTCTCGCAACATCGCGCCTTTGTCGCGCCTTTAAGTGTTTCTACCTATATTGAAAACATACTCCCAAATATTTTCAACAATGATTTTTTAATAGGAGAACAGTACAGGAAAAGGCCATCCGACACACAATGCTACGGTAAACCAGCTAAAAAGCATTTGAACACAGCCAAACCATAATCACTCTTACCTAACCCATGTTAATCCTTTCATCCATGTGCCTATACAAATGTCTATTTCAAGCCTCTACTTTACTTGCCGCTACCGCCATATCAGGCAGGTGCAACCAGGTATCCACAACTCCCTAGTAAACGACTTCCACCTCACAGCCCCCTTGAATCTAATCCCTGTCACCGTCAATATGTTTCCTCTGGTATTAGATATTTCATCTCTGGGTAACGGATGCTGTCCGTCCACCCTAACTATTCCTCTCATAATCGTGTAGATCTCTGTCAGATCTCCCCTCAGCCTCCGACGCGCCAGAGAAAACAACACAAGTTTACCCAACCTCTCCTGATAGGATAAATATTTCAACTGAATTTTCATTATTGTTGTTAAAATAATATGAAGATGTGCTGGAGTTACTCCGAATGCAAATAAAAGCTATTGTCTGATACAATGGGGCAGGATTGACGGGAATATCTCAGCACGCAAGGTTCCATCGGCTGCGAGAGAAATCGCTTTAATAGTTCAAGTTGATAGTTTTTCACTGACCCTGAACAGCAATGTTTTGTATTTTTCTCTCTTCCAAGAAGATTTCTGATAGGCCTAGGAGTCTCAATCTTTTCATCGTAATTTCAGCTTGCAAACTTGGGCAGCGCTAGTATCCGTTAATAACATGCCTTCTTTCCATGAACGACCTGACTAGATATGAGCTGAACACATGGAGGCATGATCTTCATTCTCCTTCATTCGTCATTAAATGCATCACGGATATATTTTGGTTTAAAACAATTCTCGAGATTGCCTCATCATGCAACTTTTCAGCCTGCTCCTTATCCCATTAACACGGTTTTTAACATAAGATGGACAAGAACAGTTCAGGATCAGGACCTGCGGCAAAGCTGCCTGTCGCAGCACGATGTCAAATCAAAATAAATGTGTACTAGCTGCGTATAATCTGTATCTCACAAGTAATTGCACATTTGTGTGCCAATTCAAAATCCTCTTTAGTCCAGTATCTTCTACTGATTTCATCTTCTTTAAGCATCAGCTCCCGCGGGTAAGGTACATCTAATTTCCGGCGCTCCTGCATTTTCTGCGAATTTAAGTATTTGGATCAATTTGTCACGTCTTTTTTAAGAGTCCGTATGAAAGAAAAATCATTCCGGTTAAGTGAAGGGGCATGACTTCCAACTATTTCTCAAATCTATTTTTGCAACTCGTCTTAGTCTGGAGCACGTTAAAGTAATCAAATAACAATTTAATACTCAATGATACGAAACATATTATTTCATGTAATCGACAAATTATGATATAATTTACACAACTATCACTTTGGAAGATTTAGTCCAATACAGTTAAAAGTTATACCAAAATCACAGGGCTAAATTATCCGGATGAGCGGTAATCATCATCCATTTTGACTTCTCTAATACCGGCTGGGTAGCCTCCAACCTGACGACATGAACATTGACATCTCAAACTTCCGTTAATGCCCCTGCTCCCCTTCTTACCCCATGCCTGGCATATTTAGTTGTTTGCCTGTTCTCCTTCTCGCTCTGGTGCTCCACCCACTTTCTTTCTCCTGAAGCCTCCCGTCCCATTATCCTTTCCCTTCTCCAGCTCTGTATCACTTTCGCCAATCATCTGTCCAGCTCTCAGCTTCATACCACCCCCTCCGGTCTTCTCCTATCATTTCACATTCCCTCCCCCCACTACTTTCAAATCTCTTACTATCTTTCCTTTCGGTTAGTCCTGACGAAGAGTCTTGGCCCGAAACGTCGACAGTACATGCTGCCTGGCCGGCTGAGTTCCACCAGCATTGTTGTATCCATTTTGAAAAGTAGTTGCTCACTTAAGTAATCAGAAAGCAAAAAGTGTTCCCCAGTCCCCCAACCCGAGATCATGTATTCATTGCCTTTTAAAATGCAAAATAAGTTGTTCAATATTCAATATTCTCAGAAAAAGTCTCACAAGTAAATATCAGCTGTTTAATTGTTCTTCCAAACATTGTTTACGCAGTTACCTGTAGAATGAGCATGCCGTAGAATCAAGACTTATGGACGCCGAAGCAGAGCTTCAGAAACATTTAACTGACAGAAGCAGGCTTTCGAAAATAATCTCATTTTAAACTTATTGCCTTTCACTTAAAACGCAAACGAGCTGTCTGCAACATACATGTTTCTGAGAGGTGCAATCCTTGACCATAGATTTTCAATGATGTCCCCAAAAGACTCGCGAGTGTGTTTCAATTCTCAGAGACTGTCTTAGTTTCCATAAACGCAAACCATAATTACATTCTTGGTAACTGACACGATAATTAAAACCTCTATTCCGAACAACTTTCTATAGAAAACTTGCACAAGCTCGCATGTAAACATTGGCATTTCCGTATTACAAACAGTAAGTGAACATATATCCAGTTTGAGAGAATTTGAAACTATATTTGAATGGCACATAATAATATAATCTGATGGCATTTCACATGTGCAGTGAATTAGAGAAGGGAAACCTCCAGTCACGCACGACTAGAGGCATTTAAATATTTTAATATATTAATTTAAATACTTGGACTCATGATTCACGGATGTGGGGTCTGAACTTGGGTCTCGAGAAACACAATTCCTTGCACGTATTCCGAGCATTCAGTATTCTATAGTCAGCAATCTGAACCATTAGTCTATTTACTTAACAATTTTATTAGGCCACTGAATATTCACTAAATATGGAATTGTAATCTCTGTTTCTTACTTTACGGTAATCCATAAAGCTCCTGATCTCCGCAGGTTAAAAGATCCGCGAGATGTGTAGGTCATATCGAAGAACATTCATCTGCTGAGGCACATGGCATGGAATAATGGTTGGGTCGTGATGCTAGATCTAGATTCTGGAGGGAGATAAGCAAAAACACTGCAGCTATCAGTGCTGAAATCTAACAAATAAAGTGGAGTGATAATAGGAATCATTACAGGAGAACTGAAAGGCCGATGAAACCAGCTGCGGATTGGGAACAGAGAATACTTTGTGGGAAATGTGTGTGCGGTGAACGGATGGAACGAGGAGGAGGAGGTAACGAACACGTGTGCGTAGGAGCTGAGGTGAGTGTGGATCGGGTTTAACCTACAGCAGCAAACTCGGTGTGTAATTTCGTCGTTTGAAGAATGTATAACGAATATGAGGCCAGATATAAGCTACAAAATGCTAACCTTGATTGAAAAGGACGTGGTGTATGACCAGAAAGACATGCTATGCTCCAGCAAGGTGCAATGAATTGGTTTAGCCACACCTGCGAACTATTTTGAATATTTTCTTGTAAAAATAACAAGTTTCGAATGGTAGAGTGCACAATATTGACTTCTCAAAGCAGCTTAGAAACTATCATAATACTTTGCTTTTTCAGCTTTCTGCTAAATCGCTATGATCGTCATTGTGTGTTCTTCATTCGTCTCTCTCTGAATAACATGGAAGTTTAACGCGTCTGAGATCCCCTCGATAATGGCATATCCAATCACATTTTCAGTTCACGTTTCCTTTTTCCACTGCAGCTCATATCGATATGCTGATTTTTTCCATCATTTTGAGTGTGTTGCTTGGATTTTCAGCATCTGAAGATTTTCTCTTGTCTATATCGGTAATAGGTAGCATGGCATTGTCACTATTCCGTTGCATTCTGAAGATTTCCAGCGATTTATTGTTATGAGTATGGTCTGATAAGTTAAAAGGCTGGATCAAAGAAGAAAATCATTACTTCAAATTATTAATTAAGAAGGTTTCAAAAAAACTAGGTAATGCTCGGGATCAAGGAGAATCTGAGGCTAGTAGGAAGGACCTTAAGAATGGAATTCGTGGAGCTAGACGGGCAAATGAGAAGGTCTTGGCGAGCAGGATTAAAGAAAATCCCAAGGCTTTGTAAAAGTATGTGAAAAGCAAGAGTTTAGACGTGAGAGAATAGGACCAAACAAGTGTAACTGTGGAAAGTGTGTATGGAACCGGAGGAGATAGCAGAGGTACGTAATGAATACTTTGCTTCCGTTTTCACTACCGAAAAGGATCGTGGCGATTGTAGGGATGACTTAAAGCGGATCAAAAAGCTTGTCCATATAGTAATTAAGGAAGAGGATATACTGTTCCATTATTCAAGAAATGGACGAGAGATAACCCAGGAAATTATAGACCAGTGAGTCTTACTTCAGTGGTTGGTAATTTGGTGGAAAAGATTCTGAGAGGCAGCATTTGTGAACATCTGGAAGGGCATCATATTAATAGGTACCGCCAGCATGGCTTTGTCAAAGCAGGTCGTGCATTACGAGCCTGATAGCATTTTTTGCGTATGTGACTAAACACATTTATTAATGTAGTGTAGTAGATGTAGTGTATATGGATTTCAGCAAGGCATGTGACAAAGTATTCCTTACAACGCTTATTGAGAAAGTGAAGAGGCACGGGATCGTACGGAACTTCCTTTGTGGATCTAGAATCGGCTTGCCCACAGAAGCCAACGTGCAGTTGTAGATGGGTCATATTCTGCATGGAGGTCGGTGTCCAGTGTGTGCCTCAAGAATGCCTCTGGTATTGGAACCCTTCTCTTCGTGATTGTTATAAATGACCTGGATGAGGAAGTGGAGGGGTGGATTGATAATTGTGCTGATGACAAAAATTATGTGTTGTTGTGGATAGAGTGCAGGGCAATCAAAGGCTACAGCGGGACATCAATGGGAATCAAAAGTGGGCTGAGAGTGGCAGATGGAGTTCAAAACAGATAGGCGCGAGGTGCTTGACTTTGGTAGGTCAAATATGATAGCATATGATAATGGTAAGTCTCTTGGAGGTGTAGACGATCAGAGGGATCTTGGGGTCCAAGTCTATTGGACACTGAAAGCTGCGGTGCAGGTTGTTTCTGTTGTTAAGAAGGCATACGGTGCAATGACCTTCATCAACCGTGGGATTGTGTTTTAGAGCTGAGTGGTATTGTTACAGCTATGCAGGACCCATGTAAGACCCCACTTGGAGTATTATGTTCAGTTCTGGTCAACTCACGACAGGAAGCTGTTGAAACTATAAGAAAGGTGCAGAGGAGATGTTGCCTGGATCGGGGAGCTTTCCATATGAGAGCAAGTTGGGTGAACTGGGCATTTTCTCGATGGAGCGGCGGACAATGTGTGGTAACCTGATGGAGGTGTATAAGGTGATGAAAGGAATTGATAGTGTTGATAGTCAGAAGCTTTTCTCAGGGTTGAAATAGCTAAAATTAGTGGGCAAAGTTTGGCGACACTTGGAACACTTGGACAACTTGGACAACTTGGCGACAGAGGAGACGCAAGGGATATTTTTTTTTTTTGCACAGAGAGCGGTGAGTGCGTGAAACAGGCTACTGCCGATGGTGGTGGAATCCGATACAGTAGAGTTGTTTAGTAGTCTCCTTTAACAAATACAAGGCGCTTAGAAATATAGAGGACTCTGGTTAATCTTCGGTAATTTCTATAGTAAGTACAAGTACGGCACAGCATTGTGAGCTGAAGGGATTCTATTGTGCTGTAGATTTCCTATGTTTCTGACTTTGCGTTCCTCCTGTTGTACTTTTGCGGTATTTTGTCAGAGTGGTGTATCGGCACTGGCCAACTTGCCAGGTCATTATTTGAGAGTTGTTATTACTGAAGCAGATGGACTCCTCTATTAGAATAGCCGAGAGCTGCAGGGAAAAATAGTTTTGTTAAATTAATTTATGGATGACAGCTAGGAGCTGTTGGATCTATTCTACTGTTTGATAGTGTTTTATATCAAGCTTCTGAGCCACTAATTATACAATACGTTATTTTATTGGCTGAATGCAAAACTCAGACGCTGCGTGGATTACGTTTACATAGAAACATTGAAAATCTAGAGCACAATACATGCCCTTCGGACTACAATGCTGCACCGAACATGTACTTAGTTTAGATATTAACTAGGGATACTCATTGCCATCTATTTTACCAAACTCCATGTATCCACCCATGAGACTCTTAAGTGTCCCTATTGTTGCCCCGCACCTCCATCTCCTGCAGCTTATTCCACGCACTCACCTCTCCGTGTAAAAAGCTTACCCCGACATCTCCACTGTACCGGTTCCAACTTCCAAGCAGCATAATCCATTTCACTGACAATCTGAACATCTAGCTATCCACACGGTGAATGTCTATCTTCATCTTAAAAAAAAACAAATCAGGTTACTTATCTTCCTTTGTCGCTCTAAAGATAAAAAGGCCGAATTCACCTAACCTATTCTCATCAGGCATGCTCCCCAGTCCAGGAAAATATCTTGTAAAATCTCCTCTGCACACATTTCATAGTTTGCACACACTTCCTGTAATGAAGTGACTAGAACTGAGCACTGTACTGGAACTGTGGTCTGACCAGGCGCCTATATAGCTGTAACATTACCTCTCGGCTCTTGAACTCAAGAGAACGGTTTATGAAGTTCAATGCGCCTTACTCCTTCTTAACCGCAGAGGCGACCAGCGCTTTTGAAAAAGATAAACGTTTTAAGATTAGCTTTACGTGTCTCATATGCATCGAAATATACAGAAAAAACAGTGCCTAAATCAAATCACCGAGGATATGCTATGTGGCCTGCAAGTGTTTCTACGCATCTGGCGCCAGGACGACATGCCCACAAACCATCAGCCTTAACTGTAGGTCTCTGGAATGTGGGTGGACACTGGAGCATCCGGATGAAACACAGGATCCACGGGAAGAACATGTAAACTCCTTACAGACTGCGTCAGGAATCGAACCCTCATCTTATAGCTGATGCAGTAAAGCATTGTGGTGACCGCTAAGCTAATGTATTGCCATGAAAAAAAATGAAGAAAGACATAAGCTCAACCATCCCTTCAGAATATACTGTAGCTGACAATTGTGTGTAGTTGAAGTAAATTGAGCGTTTGCACCACTGATCGAGGTCTTCCTCTGCGACAAGCTGTATCACCCCCGTGTTATCTGAGAGAGATGCTCAGTGCTGATCCAGCTGCCCTTACTTATATGGCTCAATGCAACTACCTGCACTATTTAATTAGGCTGTATTTACAAAATATACGATGATTCTTGAGAAGATTCAAGTTCACTAGGCAATTAATCTGCAATCCGAGCTAGGAAGCCAGGTGCAGTTAACGTTAATCTACATAATAGTTCCAAGATGTGTATATATCATTGCAAACGAGACCAAATGTTTCGAACAGGGTAGAATATACAGTGTATTCTGTAAACAGTGTAAACACAATGTGACGAAGCAGGTGATTATGATCGGTGTCCCATTTTTAATGGCAAGGGGAGAGCAATAAGAACAAAACACTTACAAGTAGTGAAGAAACAGTCGATGTTCCGGGTCAGGAGCCTTCATCAGCATTGGAAACGAAAAGGGATGATGTCAGAATACTAAAGCGGGAAAGTGAAAGTAGGACTAACAAGAAGGTCAAGAGTAAAGGCAGGTGAGTGGGGGAGAGGCGATGAAGAAAAAATTGGGAGGTGATAGATGGAAAAGCAAAAGTACTGCAGAAGGATGAAGCTGATAAGATAGGAGATTACACCGTGCGAGAAAGGGAAGCAGGAATTGAACAAAGGAGGGGATATAGGTAGGTGAGGAGAAGAGGTAGGAGGCTAGAGTGTGGAACTGCGCAAAACGGAAGGGAGAGAGAGAAAATAATGAAAGGGTTAATTTATGTTCATGCCATCAGATTGGACGCTACCTAGACTAAAAATGAAACGTCGATCCTCCACCCTCAGAGTAGTCTCATCGTGGCAGAAGAAGAAACCGAGGACCAAAATGTCGCGACGAGAATGGGGATAGGAAGGGTAATGACTGGCGACCGGAATTTACACATTTTGTGGATGCAGTGGAGGTACTTGAAAAAGCGATCCTCTAATTTATATCGGGTCCCACCAACGTAGACCAGGCGGCATCGGAAGTACAGGACAGAGTAAACAACCATAATAGATTCGGAGATGAAAGTGTTGTCTCACCAGGGTGGGCCCCTGAATAGCGGTGATAAATTATATTTCTTAATAATAATTTCCATGTTGTCTTGGTCTGACAGGGACATTGTCCTTCCATTTAGATTTACATTCCAGATTGGAAATCAAATGCTATCTTCCCCCAGGGATGTACTCAACTCAGTACAAGTTTGACAACATTTCTTAGTCATTTACGGAGGAATGTTATTCTAGAATCTACCTCGGTATTGTAAATCATCACACAAATAAAAAAAGACATTCTTCATAGGGTGGCCACTACTGTTTTTATTTTAACAGTATGTTAAGCCATATAGAAAAACATTGACAAAATTCCGACTAGATTCCATTATTTTCTGATTGAAATGAAAGTAATTCTCAATACTTCTCCATGTATTCTCTAATGACAGGCTAGTCAAGGTTCTCGGCTCGAAAGTCAATTGTTCATTTACCTACATTGATGCCACCTCACGCTTGGACCGCTGGATAAACAAAATGTTTCTCTTGACATTGATATTGTTATGAGTTTTTCTTTACTACTGTGATGTATAACTGGTTCCGCAACTGTATTGGATTGTATTTGATTTTGTGATAACGCTTCACATTATTCACTTTGCAGAATGTTCAAGCCGTAGAATCGAAACACGAACGTTTCAGAACTACGTGAGAAAATTTTATTTGGGAGGAAGAGGGTTCGAAATCACTCATTTCAAGTTTGAGCCATTGTTTGTAATGACATGAAGGATGAACAACTCTGATGGGCAGAAGGGTACAGATTTGCACATATTTCCCCCCGCCCCGCGAGGATCACAAACTATTACTGTTACCACGCGGCTAATGAGAGAAAAAGTGAGACAAAGGGAAAACATACTGACATACTGGGACTGGAACCTCTGCATCAGGTAAAGGAGAGATAACACCGGCGGAGAGAGACCCACCATATTATGACTCCTGAAAGACTTATGGCTCCGGAGAGGGCTGTTTACTTGGTGCCATTCTGTTCATTAAAATTCCTCAGCAGACATCCGGAATGGGCTGGTTTGATGTACTAAGCCATTCAAAACTGATTGACACCTGAGACCCCGTGAGTAGGGATAAAAGTGAAGTCTGGCGAGACAGCCCTCAGACACACCAGGAGACACAGTAGTGAACGCTGCTTGAGGGTTGGAACCCACGAGAAGGTTTGGGGCATCGGGGACCTAACAATGCATCGGTCAGTTTAACTCAGAATATTATAGCAAGGCCGGTGTGGGCTTGTGTGCATGTGTCCGCCCTTGCCTCGGTGACGAGTTCACCACAGAAGAACGGTCCAGCTGAAGGATAGAGGGGTCATATCTGAATGTCCACAACATCGACGGAGGTAGAACGTAAAGGAAGGTTTGCCTGGCTTTAGCTGTTACTGTTTGCGCTCTCTCTCTCTCTCTCTCTCTCTCTCTCTCTCTCTCTCTCTCTCTCTCTCTCTCTCTCTCTCTCTCTCTCCAACGTTTAAAATACAAGAACCAACAACTACCTCAGCCCGTATGAACTGAACTAAACTTAATACTTATAAACGACAATTCATTATCCCCTAGATATCGATAGAGCTTATTTATTATTGATTATTATTATTATACCCACTCTTTTAGGTTTAGTATTGCAAACGTGTATGATCTATATATTTGCATTGCTGACATTGATTTGTGTATTTTACTAATAAACACTGTTTGAAAATAGTACCACCAGACTCCAACGTGTTCTTCTATCTTTGCTGATAAGACACCCAGTTACGGTGTACATAACAAATTGGGGCCTCGACTCCGGATTTGATAACTGAATTCGGGGGCCAGTGAATCGGTCCATTATTTGATCTGGTTGCGTGGGTAACCAGACGGGAAACCAGCAAAGACGGATATAGACAATTTTTTTTTTGAAAGCCCGACTTTGAAGGCGCTAGAGGATACCACGAAGACGGACTTGGTGAATATTGTGAAACGATATTCCCAGAGGTGACGTCAGCGATGAAAAAGTGGGGCATATAGAGAACCGTAGCCCAGCACTATATGTCGATGGAGGTGTTTTCGGCTGGGGTATTGGATCTGTTCCCTGAAAAGAAACCAGTTGTTGGGGTGGTTCAGTTAGAGATGGACAGATTAAGGTTGGACGCTGAACAGAAGAAAAGGGAGTATGAGCTCCAGCTAAAGGAGTTAGAGGCGAAAAGGGAGCGGGAAAGAGCTGCATGGGAGAAGGAAAAAGCTGCGATAGAGGCACAACGGGAGAAGGAGAAAGCAGAAAGTGAGTTGGAAGAAAGATAAAAGGAGAAACAGAGGCAGCATGCGCTGGAAATGGAGAGATTGAAGCAACAGGGAAGAGACCGAGGGGAAGGCTCAAGAGTGGAGGTTTAATGTTAGTAGGGAGTTTAGGTTAGTACCTCCGTTCGAGGAGACAGATGTTGATAGTTACTTCTTGGATTTTGAAAAGGTGGCAGTGAATTAGAAGTGGCCCAGAGTTCAGTGGGTGGCGTTGTTACAAAGTGTATTAAAAGGGAAGGCTCAAGGGGCATATACGGCGTTGTCCGAGGGGGAGTCTGAGGATTATGAGGAAGTAAAACAGGTTATCCTTCGGGCCTACGAGTTGGTACCTGACGCGTATAGACAAAAGTTCAGAGGTTTAAAGAAACTGTGGAAACAGACGCATGCAGACTTTGCCTATGAAAAGGGTGTGCTCTTGGATCGTTGGTGTGCTGCATAAATGGTGGAGGAGGATTTCCATCGTTTCAGAGAGCTAATTCTGATTAAGGAATTTAAAGTTTGTATTTCGGATAATATTCGGATGTATCTGAACGAGAAGACGAATAAGTCTATAGCGGTATTTGCCAGATTAGCAGATGAATATGCCCTAACCCGCAAGTCAAAGGTTTCCTCGAATAAGAGTTATCAGAAAGACCATTGGGACGGTATAGAAAGCCCGACGGCTAAGGTCGAGAATAAGCCGGGAGCTGGTGGTAAAGGTAAGGAGGAGGACAAGCAGGCTGGTAGGAAGTTTCCTCGCTTGACCTGTTATAATTGTGGAAAGGCTGGACATATTACAGCTAAGTGCTTTGTTCCGAAGGAGGAGGCAGGAAAAGGGAAAACAGCAATCCCTACAGGTTGCATTAGCAGATCGATGAGGGAGGCAAAGGAAGATAGAGTACGAGAGGGCCGTGAGGAATGTATTTCGGAGGGGACAGTGTCTGTAAAAGAACGTGAAACCCCAGTTCCAGTGAGAATTTAGAGAGATACTGGGGCTGACCAGTCATTGATCCTAAGTAAGGTGCTAGATTTCGGTCCTGAAACTGGAGAGGTGGTATTAAGAGGCATAGGAAAAGGGACAGAAGCTGTACCCTTGCACAGGATCATTTTAAAATTTGACCTGTTATCTGGACCAGTCGTAGTAGGGGTGCGGTCAGAATTACCGAGAGACGGTGTGGACGTCGTTCTTGGTAACGGTTTAGCAGGTGGTGACGTGTGTTCAGCAGTGAAGCTGACAAGCAAGCCTGTGAGTGCTGAGGACACACCCTTAGATTCGAAGATTGATCCCGCATGCGCGATCACTCGCAGCATGTGGACAAAGGCGGCTGAGAAAGAGGTCAGTTTAAATGAGTCCAGTGTTGATTTGGCTGAGACGTTTTTACCGACCCTGTACCAAGAGGGGTTAGGAGATGGTAAAACTGAGAATACGTAGGTGAAAGAGATTAAAGGAGAGGAGGTAGACCTAACTTTAGCAAGGAAATAATTTATAAAGGAGTAAGGACGTGACGAGGAGCTTGTGGCATTGAGAGAGTCAGTTCTTTCTGAGACAGAACTGGATAAAGAACCAGAGGGCTACTACCTGAAAGACGGTGTGTTGATGAGGAAGTTGAGGCCTACCACGTTGCCAGTCGATGAGGACGGGGCGGTGGTACATCAGGTGGTAGTACAGAAGGTGTATCGGGATGAAATGTTGAACGTAGCTCACACGGGACCTCTAGGTGGATCTTTGGGATTAAGGAAGACAGTGGATGTGTTTATGAAAGATTTTTATTGGCCAAAAATGAGGAAGGATATAGCTGATTATTGTAAAAGGTGCCATCCGTGTCAGGTGGTAGGAAAGCCGAACCAGGTTATCCCTAAGGCACCTCTCAGACCGATACCCGCTTTTGAGGATCCTTTCTCCCGAATCATTGTGGATTTTGTGGGTCCTTTGCCTAGAACAGCGAGTGGGCGGCAGTACGTCATGAGCATGATGTGTGCCGCTACACGATTTCCAGAGGCTGTGCCTCTGGGGAATATTAGGGCCCCTGCGGTAGTGAAGGCACTCATTAAATTCTTTACCACAGTGGGGCTACCTAAGGAAATAAAATCGGATCAGGGGAGTATATTTACATCCAGAGCATTTCAGCAAATGATGACACAGATGAGAGTTAATCAAATTTTAGCTTCTGCATACCATCCGAAATCCCAAGGAGCGTTGGAAAGATTTCACGCTAAACTAAAGACCATTGTTAAAACTTACTGTCAGGAAAACGTTCGAGATAGGAGGATGCATTACCACTTCGGTTATTTGCAGTGAGGGATACTGTTCAGGAATCTCTGGCGTTCAGTCCGTTTGAGCTCGTTTTTGGTCACAGGCCAAGAGGACCTTAACCCTACTGAAAGACATGTGGTCTAGTCCGAACGTTCAAATCAGTGTGATTGACAATGTTTTAAAATTCCGGGAAAGACTACATATGGAATGCGCCTTGGCAAAGGAAAGTTTAAAAGACTCCCAGACGGGAATCAAACAATGGTATGACAAACGTACCCGAGAGCAAGAATGTCACGTGGGCGATAAGGTATTGGTCCTATTCCCTGTAGTTACCAATCCCCTACAGGCAAGGTTTCAAGGACCATACAAAATAGTTAAGAAAACATAGTCGCTGAATTATGTGATTGAAAACCCTGATAGATGCAAGCCAAACCAGTTGCTTCATGTAAACATGCTGAATGGTTATCATGAAACGACCTCCGCGGTGGTTGGTGCAGTCACGAACACTGATGAAGTAGAGAAGAGTGTTGAGGAGGAACCAGAGCGTTTTGAAAGATAAGGATAATACCCACCAGACTAGACAACTCGGTTATTCTAGCCAACCATGCTGATAAAGTCAATCACTTAGAGCCTGAACAAAGAGTGCAGTTAACAGAGCTCATTAAACGGCATACATTTATGTCCAGATGTTCCAGGGAGTTGTAAAGGAACAGAGCAAGATGTCATTGTTACCTCGACCCAGCCTATTAAACAATCCGCTTATCGGATGAATTTGGAAAAAAGCAGGCCAGTAGACAAAGAAATTGAGCATATGCTAGCTGGTGGTGTAATTCGTGAATCCTCTTCTGCGTGGGCCTCTCCCTGCGTGGTAGTACCGAAACCGGACGGTACCATAAGATTCTGTACCGATTACAGAAAGGTGAATGCTGTCACGCAGACAGATGCTTACCCTAACCCTAGGGTGGACGATAGCATTGATACAATGGGGAAAGCGAAGTACATCACTAAGATTAACTTGTTAAAGTGATACTGGTGCCTTCTTTTAATGGACAAGGCTCGATAAATTTCAGCCTTTGTCACCCATCCGGGTTTTACGAGTACAACGTCTTGCCGTTGGGAATGAAAAATGCACTAGGGACATTTCGGAGGATGATTGACATGGTGATAATAGGGTTAACAAACACCAAGGCTTATATTGACGATATGGTAGTTTGGAATGAAACCTGGGAAGAGCACATTGAGGCTGTACAAAACCTGTTTAAAAGAATGTCTGCAGCCCAACTTACAGTGAACCTTACAAAGAGTGAATCTGGTCTTGCCACAATCACCTACTTGGGGTATGTGGTAGGGCAGGGGCAGTTGGCTCCTGTGCAGGCAAATGTACAGGCTATTTCTGAGGTTCCTGGACCAACAAATAAAAGTGCTTAGAGAAGATTTTTGGGCATGAAGGGGTAATATCGAAAATATTGTTAGAACTTTGCTGTTATCGCCCTCCCGCTTACAAAACTGCTACGGAAGGAAGAAAAGATTGAGTGGAACAATTATTTTGAGGATGCTTTTGACAAGCTAAAAACCGTACTCTGCCATCACCCTGTGTTAAAGGCACCTGATTTGTTAGAAACTTTCTCCCTGGTGACTGATGCAAGTGATGAGGCTGCAGGAACAGTCCTATTGCAGAAAGCAGGGGATGGAGTGAAACACCCGGTAGCGTATTTTTCTCGGAGGTTCAACGTGCACCAGAGGAATTACTCTACCGTAGAAAAAGAATTGTTGGCACTTGTTTTGGAAATACATTTTGAAGTGTACATTTGTTCAGCACAAAGACCTTTAATTCTTTATACAGATCAGAACCCTTTGTTATTCCTGGTTAACATGAAATATAAAAACAGAAGATTACTAATTTGGAATCTGATGCTACAACAGGTTGATATTCAGATACAACATATTAAATAAAGTGACAATGTAATCACTGACTGTTTATCTAGATGCTGAGTTGAATGCATATCTGTATTGTTTTGTAGTTAAGAACACTTCTGTATTTTGTCAGATTCTGTAATTCTGTAAGGCGCTGTATTAGTTAATTTTCCCCTTTGGTGAAAATTTCTAGAAGGATGGGGGTGTTATGAAGGATGAACAACTCTGATGGGCAGAAGGGTACAGATTTGTCCATACCCCCCCCCCCCCCGCGAGAATCAAAAACTGTTACTGTTACCACGCTGCTAATGAGAGAGAAAGAGAGACAAAGGGAAAACATACTGACATACTGGGACTGGAACATCTGCTTCAGAAAAGGGAGAGAGAACACCGGGGGAGAGAGAGTTCTTGACCCACCATATTATGAATCCTGAAAGACTTATGGCTCCGGAGAGGGCTGTTTACTTGGTACCATTCTGTTCATTAAAATTCCTCAGCGGACAGCGAGAGTGCGCTGGTTTGATGGACTAAGGCAAACAAAACTGATTGGCATCTCAAACCCTGTGAGTAGGGATAAAAGTGTGGTCTGGGGCTTCACCCCTCAGACACACCAGGAGACACACTAGTGAGCACTGCTTAAGTGTCGGAACCCACGAGAAGGTTTGGGGCATCGGGGACCGAACAATGGATCGGTCAGTTTAACTCAGAATATTATAGCAAGGCCGGTGTGGGCTTGTGTGCATGTGTCCGCCCTTGCCTCGGTGACGAGTTCACCACAGAAGAACGGTCCAGCTGAAGGATAGAGGGGTCATATCTGAATGTCCACAACATCGACGGATGTAGAACGTAAAGGAAGGTTTGCCTGGCTTTAGCTGTTACTGTTTGCGCTCTCTCTCTCTCTCTCTCTCTCTCTCTCTCTCTCTCTCTCTCTCTCTCTCTCTCACTCTCCAACGATTAAAACACAAGAATCATCAACTACTTCAGCCCGTATGAACTGAACTGAAATTTATACTTATAAACGACAATTCATTATCCCTTAGACATCAATAGACCCTGTTTATTATAGATTGTTATTATACACACACATTTAGGTTTAGTATTGATAACGTGTATCATCTATAAATTTGCATTGTTGATATTGATTTGTATATTTTTCTAATAATCACTGTTTGAAAATAGTATCACTGGACTCCAACGGATTCTTCTATCTTTGCTGGTAAGACACCCAGTTACGGGGTACGTAACAGTAACCTAAGCTTTGAAATTAAAAATAAACAAGTCTGCAAATCGATTTTTGTGCTAGAAGCAAACTGTACCCACAAATGCTTTCGATAATATAATTAGGTTCATTAGTGCATTTCTATTTTCTTCTATCTGTACTTTTCTGTTGATCTGCGTGAAAACTGTGTTGCAGATCTTAAGCTAAAAAAAGACATTGAATTGTGTGCACATAAGAGGCCTGTCTCGAACATTCGGAACTATATATTTATGCAACAGTTATTTTCCGTTCATTTATCACTTCCTCTGGCAACATGTTTTAAACATCTAACCTCCTTTGTGTGAAAAACCTGCAATGCAGAGTTCTCTTTTAAATATTTCTTCTCTGAATTCAGGACGATGTCCTCCTAGCTTTAGTTCCTCAGACTTGGGAATTGACTCTGAGAATCCACAATATTAATGACTGTAGCAATGTTTATCCAAATTTCATGTTATCCTCCAGTCTGCTATACTCCAGAGTAAAATAAAAACTCTTTTCTATACAATTCCTCCAAGCCACTACAGTTTCCTCTTTATGGCCATATCCCGGAGTATTTCTCCTGCAATATTTCTAACTCTACCAAATGCACTCTATCATGTGGTGATCAGAAGAACACGCAATGCTCCAAGTGCAGCCTAGCCAATGGCTACAGCTGCAACATGATGTCCCAACACTCTTTAACTCGTTAATGTTGGTCAAAAGCTCTCATCAAATAACCTGATATATCGTCTTTTCAGGAGACTATCCATGTGTCCCCTAAGGTTCTTCTGTACCTCAACGCTTCTGTAAACTGTATATTTCATGTCTGTGCCAGTGGCCGAGTAAATTATAAATACAGGAGTTTCTGCAGATGCTGAAATCCAGAGTAATAAATACAAAATCCTGCAGAAACTTAGCAAGACTCACAGCATTAATGAAAAGGAATGATCTGTTGCCTTTTCGAGACGAAAACCTTGATTAACGTGGCTCCCTTTCTTCCAGATACGAAATAATATCCCCTTGAATTTTGCAGCAGCGTAGACTAACCATCGCTCTGAGCAGGAAACTTTTACACGGCCTCTCCGAAGATTATGCACGGGCTGGTAGCTTATTCACGAGATATTGATTTCCAGTCTGAGCTTGTTGTGAGATTTGTACCAGTATTGTAACTTGTAACAATAACAATGTAAGAACGTTGAAGCTCTAAAGTGTTTTACATTAAATTTGTCGTATGCTCATTATGCAGAAACATAATGGTTTATATTCATTAGCACACAATTATTTGTTATTTCACAAATGCATTAACACAGAATTCATAATCATATTAGTATAATTTCATAATTAGATTAACGTTATCTAAAATGAAGTCTGATCTGCATCGCACAGATTAATGGGAACGGTGTATACAGACCACAGACAGAGGAGGCTGGTTTTCTAATGAACGGAACTGCGTCCACAAACATCTGTAATTTTGTTCTTGTTATCCTGCCCCGTCTACCGCTGTCAAATTTTTCAGTATTACCATTGACTTGAAACCTACAAAGAGCTTTGAATCACGTCAAGGGTAAATATTGATGTACAAACAATTCCCATTGTGATCATTACAGACGCGAATTCCCATTCACTGAAAAAAACCCTATTTTCATATCGACACGTAGATAAAGTACTCGTCCAGTGAAAGATGTAACATTTTCGGTCGATTAAGGGGTCATTCAGAAAAAAAGTAGCCAACGAATAAAGAAAGTAACCCTCTTTGATTTCCATTCACAAAGTTTAATGCAGCGACAAATCACTTCTTTGTCGATGTCCATAAAACCTGAAATTTTTAACAACATTTCAATGAAAGCAAATAGTGACTCAATGTCCGAGCTCCTGCGTGACACTATGCATTCAAATTTGTAAATATATCACTGTTCCTGTATTGACGTAGAGTTACCTGAAGTCTCAGCCTACAGGAGAGGCAAATGCTTTCTACTCAGCCAAACGCAACAGAAGAATTAAATTTTGCCTCACCAGGTACTAACCTTACTTGCTGTTATTTTACATAATTTACACATTGCATTACATTGAAAGCTTACCTCTGAATTCAATACTGCCATATATCGGTTTCCCTGTAGATTGGAGCACAATTCAGTGAATGTTTACGAGATGCCAAAACCATTATTTGTTGTTTTCTTCTTATATCGTCATCCACCCACCGAATTATTTGGTGTGAAATGAAAAGAAGCTGCTCGACAAATTCAATGGGCTGTACAATATGTGCGAAGGCAAGAGAATGGTCAAAGTTTTGCGATTGAAAATCGGGATTAGAGTGTAGGAGCAAGATACTCAATAAATAAATGTGAGAAAGTGGTGTGTGACCAAAGCTGTCAGGTGATAAGTGGAACCAAACTGTGGGCTGGAGAGGTGGAGTGGTTGTAAGCTGAGCGAAATTCGCTTCTTTATAATTGGCGGCTTCTACCTGCATTTTAACAAACGTTTCTCTCGCCAATGGCGGCGAATCTCTGGATTTTTTTTTTTCATCGTCTGATGAATATTGAGGTAAATCATTGGGGCATATTTAATGGAAAGTAGTTTTTCTTTTACTTGAAATCATTGAGAAATGTGCGATGGACCAGAAGAGGAGGTTATGACTGAGCATATCAGACATTATCACATTGAATGGCCTGGCAGTAGAGAGAGGCAGAATGGCAGATCCCGATTCATAACTTTCTTACTTTTTTGAGGTACAATGAATTATTCGGAAAATTGTCGAAGACGAAAATGACCTCTTCTCTTCCCAACTCATATATATGATATCGATTGTCATTTTTTTGTCTGGATGTAGGGAATGAAACGAAGCAATGCATCGGGTCTGCACCCATTGGTGGTCTACAGCTCGGAAGTACAACTGGATTCTCAGCTTGACTGCTTCCTTGATGCGTTTACTGTATACCTGCTTCAATGTAGGTTTGCTTTAAAGTTTGGATGCTGATGGAATTGTGAGGTTGCAGAGCTGCGCAAGGCAGTTTGCCAGCTCTATTTTTCGATTGTGGAAGTAACATCAAAATCGAGCATCCAGTGATTAATGGAATCAAACAATCGCAAAATATAATGGTGATGTACTAATCAAATTTGAGTTTCAGATTCCTACCGCTTTACACGAAGTTTCTGTCAGCGTACTTCAAGACTCCACTTTTTAAATCACATAGAGTTTGAACGGCAAGAGGCTGTCTTATCCCATTGAAGAAAGACCGTTTCTTTCCTTATTTAAAATGAATTTTATCAAAATCTAATTAGTGGAGCAGAAAATTAATTGAAGTAATATTCATGTTACTAAATGTTTGGCTAACTCACAATACAAGCGCATTTATCAGTTATTTCTTTTGATTTTCGCAACCTTTTACAACTACTGAGCACACAAGAGGTTGTTTCACTGCAATTGAAGTTTAACTTGAAATTGAGCTTCTCGCGAGAGGACCTTACGATATCGTGACGATATATCGCCAGCGATATTGTTGTTCTGCATGCTAACGTATATGAACGAGAGCAGATTTTTGAATCCCTTTAAACTGATATCTCTGACGTTCTTTTGAAATTGAAAAAAAAAATGTCTGTTGATAAGGGCAGAATTAAATTTCGCTCGTCAGTCGCAATGTTCGCTATTCTTATTCTTATCTTTCAGTATTATTTCAGCCGTCGCTCTTTAGTTTCCCTGCAGTAGATAAGGAGAAACAACCCGGGGGACAATGCATTCGTTCACTCTCCACAGAACCGAAGACTTTTTCGATTTTCAGCTTCTCTCTTCTTGTGAATGCTTCACAACTGCGGACAGTGAATCCTTGTTGCCGTGCTTAAATGCCAGTATTTTATTGTTTGGAAGCTGTAGAGCGGCATTTCATCTCCACCACGTCGAGTCTGTGGAAGTAATTCAATATCGAGTCTTTGTCAATTGTCCAGCAAAAAAAGCGAAGCAATAGATTTTAAAATACAATTGTAACGTATATAATAATTTTCATTTTCAGATAACAGCCTTTTAAAACCGATTGTACTGAAAGAGGCAAAAGAGAAACTGCTGTTTCTTTTTTAATCACTGAAGTTTCGTTGCCACGTTTTTAATTATTTTATAAGGTATTATTTTACTCGGAAACTAAACTGCTTCCGGACTCGGTCTGCTTACGGAGGTCCGGGAGGTGGTCTGACCCCTGTCCATGTAGTACCGAAGCCCACCTGCGTAGGATTACAATTTTACAAAATTATTATTACCACTTTAGGCCCACCTGCGCAGGAAAGTAGAATGAGTTTCTCATCTCTCATCATATTTTTCCTTCCGCGGTTATTTCCTTTTTTCCTCCTTTCCCCAACAGTTTACGAAGGGACGATTGTCTCCTTTGTAGTCCTCCGACCGTACAGAATATTGAAGGAGCGTTTTGCCGACCAGTTGTCACCGGCTCTCATGCACACGCAGACATATCCATGCTAACGTCGTAACTGATTATAATATTCCTCTACAAATAAGTTTGTGCAGAGCAAGAGGATAATATATTAGGGAATAGTACCAAACAAGTGTGACAAGGGGAAGTGTGTATGGAACCGCATGAGTTAGCAGAGGTACTTCATGAGTACTTTGCTTCAGTATTCACTACGGAAAAGGATCTTGGAGATTTTCGGAATGACTTATAGGGGACTGAAAAGCTTGAGCATGTAGATGTTAATAAAGAGGATCTGTTGGAGCTTTGAGAAAGTATCAAGTTGGATAAGTCACTTAGGCCGGACGAGATGCACCCTAGGGTACAGTGGGCGACAAGAGGATATTGCTAAGCCTCTGGCGATAATCTTTGCATCAGCAATGGGAAAGGAAGAGGTTCTGAAGGATTGGAGGGATGCGGATCTTGTTCCCTTATTCAAGAATGGCAGTAGAGGTTGCGCTGGAAATAATAGCCCAGTGAGTCTTACGTCAGTAGTTGGTAATTTGATGGAGAATTTCCTGAGAGGCAGAATTTGTGAACATTTGGAGAGGCATAATATGATTAGGAATAGTCAGCATTGCTTTGTCAAAGACAGAAAATGCTTTACGAGTCTGATTGAATTCTTTCGAGGATTTGATTAAACACATTCTCGAAGGTAGAGCAGTAGATGTAGTGTATATGGATATCAGGAAAGCATTTGACAACGTACCCCATGCAAGGCTTATTGAGCTATTAATGATGCATTGGATCCAAGCAGATATTGCTTTGTGGATCCAGAACTGGCAAGCTCACAGAAGGCAGACTGTAGTTGAGGACGATTCATATTGTGCATAGACGTCGGTGACCAATGGTTCGGCTCAGGGATCTGTTATGGGACCACCACTCTTCCTGATTTTTATAAATGACCTGGATAAAGAAGTGGAGCGATGGGTTAGTAAATTTGCTGATGACCCAAAGTTGAAGGTGTTGTGGGTGGTGTGGAAGGCTTTCACATGTTATAGCGGGACAATGATAGGATGCAAAACTGTGCTGAGAAGTGGCAGATAGAGTTCTACTCAGTTAAGTGTAAGGTGCATCATTTTAGTAGGTCAAATGTGAG